>NW_005841883.1:389844-390584 GCF_000455745.1 Alligator sinensis | reverse complement strand
CTTACCAGCTGGCATAGGACAGGACCAGCTATGTTGGCTCCATGCCAGGGAACAATCCCATATGATCCTGGACATCCTGTGACTGGCAGTAAGGAGGTTTGGTGCAGCACAAAGTAATGACAGCACAACCCACAGGCTCTTCACACAGTGATAGCATTGGCAACCTGTATTGCTTGGGACTTCTAAGACCAGATAATCAATGGCTCAGGACCCACAACTGGTGCCAAAATTTTAAAAAGCTCATTTCCTATTTTGACTCAAGAATAAGGGATCAGATTTTCAAGTGATCTCAGCACTCAGTAACTCCCTCATCCCCTCTTTGTGACTTACAGAGCTATTTTGAAAATCAATACCTTAAGCAGAAGTGTCAAACATATGGCATGTGGACTGGACTGGACCTGGAGGTGCTGTTCTACCCTGCCTACTGGGCTACTAGTGAGCTGTTGGAAGTTGGGGAAAAAGCAAGCAGGGGGGTGGGACCTTCTGCAGAGTTCAGGGCCCTTGGATCCTGGTGGATATAGCCATTGGGGGGGCGGGGGGCAGGGAAGATAGAGGAGGGTTGAGCAAGGGTTCTGCTGACACAGCCCCAGTTGCCGTGCAGCTATTTAACCCTGCCACTGCAGTCAGACCCCTACCACTGCCAGAATTGGACTCCCACCTCCAGACTTGCCACAGCTACCACTGGACCTGCCACTGTTATATTTGCTGGTCCCATGGATTCAGCTCAGGTGTTGCTCCTG
>NW_005841883.1:387896-389813 GCF_000455745.1 Alligator sinensis | reverse complement strand
GAAAGAAATTACACATTTACTGGTATAAGTGATTAGAAACCAGTTCAAATGTGTAACATAAGAGAAGTTCAGTGCACACAAACCACTTTTAAAATGACCAAAACCAGTTTAAGATAAACCTGTATGGATGTAATATTAGACTTAACTGACTTAGGTTAAATCAGGTTATTGAACTTCTGTCTCAGATCCCCTTCTGATTCAAGTTAACACACAGCATCCCAGGATGCTCTGCATTTCCCCCCACAAACCCTGTCTTGCAGGATGGGTGGGCTCATTTTGGCCCAAGCTGTCTGCTCCAGCCCAGCAGGGAGGCGTGCTCTAGTGCTTCTGACCTGGGCCACTGAAGGCATGCGGCTGCATTTCCCAAATCAAAAGTGCATGTCTCTTCACTTGCTTATCAGTTAAATCTATGTAGTTTAGTCTAATCTGCAAAGATTGAATCAATTCAGTCTTGGGCTTTTTGACTGTTTGTACTTAGCTCTGATGTCCAGATCCAGCCCACACTAAGTTTGACACCCCTGCTTTAAAAATTAGGCCCAACAAGATACTAGGAAATACACAAGAAAGAGCAATCTTCTAGCAGCATTGTGATACCAGCTAAACAAGAAAAAACATACTGGTTTATCTGGTTAGAAAAAAAAAACTTTGATGGACCTGTTCTCTGTTGGAAAATGAAGTTCTATCAAAGCCAAAAAACACTTTATGAAACCATCAGTTTTGTTGAAGTAACAGTCTGGAAGAAAAAGAGGAGGGGAAGAGGGAGGAGGGGGTTCTAATAACGTTATAAAAGTTATCAAATAAAATATGACAAGTCTATAGTAATAAAAGAGCCTAAGTGTCTTTTTCCAGCTTTGTCAAAGAAAAATATTTCAATAATTCCCAATCATTTTTGAACTTCCATGGTGATTTTACAGTTTTTAAAATTTCATTTCTAGTTGGAACAAATGTATCTATCTTCCTGAAATGGAAATTTTGTCCTCTGCACAAACTCTACCTATTGTTGTTTCATGTGTATATGATTCATTCTGATGCCTAAAAAAAGATTATATTCTAGTTTAAATTAAAAACAAATCATTCATTTATTCTATAATGGAGACTGTAATGGTACAAAAAGTTTAATTTTTGATGCAACCTAAAGACCAAACATGAATCACTGCATTTTACTCATACTCCTTCTCATGTTTGGAGTATTAATATGGATGAGCACACTGGCAAATATAGTTCCAAAAGCTGTGAACAACAGAGATTAAGTACATATAACTCATTCTTCATGGAAAAAGGACCCAAACAAATTTACATGAAAATGGATCTGTATAGAAATGAGTAACTTTGAAGCTTATGCCTCTTTAATATTCATACAGGAAGGTTTTATGTTGAAGACAATATATTTATTTAATTGATACAAAAATTCTGTAGACCAAATCTTACATTCTTGATCTGCATTCATACTCATATTGTTTAAATTGTATCTGGAAGGGTTTGATCCTATGTTAATACTGTCACAACCCAAGGGTGTGATTTTATGTGTGCGCGCTTCGGCACTGCTAAATTATTTCCCGCCACGAGGAGCTTTCTTTGCAGGGTGCATTTCTCTGAAATGCAAGTGAAGCGGCTGCGAAAGAAAATCCTGAGACGCCACACCAAGATGGCGCTGAGCAAGAGGGAGACCGCGTGGAAGAACCGGAAGAGAAGGGTGGAGCTTCGGAGAAACCCGCGAGAGTTTGGCCGACGACCCCGCCCACAGACGCAGCGTCGCTTCCGGCAACCACGCCTTCTTGTCGATGGAAGGGAGAATCGAGCGGAGGAGTGCATCCGCCCCTCGTGCCTGAAGAAATAACAACAACGACTCCCACAGCAGCATCGACTCCCGAAGTAACAGCTCGTCCTATGGCAATGATCAAACCAGTAACTGATGCA
>NW_005841883.1:369080-386706 GCF_000455745.1 Alligator sinensis | reverse complement strand
GAGGCTCGAGTTTTCTGCGGGTCTTGTTCGAGTTCGTGTTGTGGAGCCTAGCAAACTCCACGTGTCTGTCTGTAACTGCAACGCAAGCAAGTTTTTCCTGCCTGCACCGCGACCATCTACGGTGTAAGTAAAATAATCTTTAATCAACCGCTACGCATCCGTGCCTAATTCTAGTCCGCCGGCCTGCATTCCCCGACCTGCGTGCCAGGGCTGCTGGCCACAGCCCATCGCGTGCCCCCGAGGGCCTCGGACTGCTCCCGGCGCGCACAAATACCTTACATCATGTGGAAAAGTAACCTAGTAAGGAAGACTTTGACTTGGAATGCAGGAGACACAAGTTCAATTTCTTGCTTAGCCACAGACTTCTCATGTGACTTTTTACAAGTCATTTAATCTTCCCTGTACTTCCATCTGCAAAATAGGGATAATACTTTCCTACCTCACAGGACTGGGGAGAGGAATGTTGAGAATAAAAATTTATTCATAATGGTGAAGTGTTTAGATACTACAGTGATATGAGCTGTTACAGTTATTTACTAGACTATGCTAATGCAATATTTCTACTTTCTAAAAAGGTTTTATAAATTCATATTATTAGATATTGCAGTGTATATAGAAAATACCCTGGATCATATATACTAATAATTTTTTAATGCATATAGCAATTACGTCTGCATAATCACTTGACCTTATAAGATTTCACATGCAAGTCTTCTATAGCAAGGTGTGCTTCTAGAAGGGATTTTAGATCTTTTGCTGTGTGCGCTAGCTGTAGGTGTTATATGGCCTCAGACCCCTACCAAGAGACCTGCCATCCTACAGGTGGTGACAGGGTGGACCCTAGGATAAGATCGCCCGGCCTGCCTAGAGCGCGATTTTTTTCCTTTCATCCACCACAACGTGATGTAATAACTTCTTAGGAGGCAGTTCACCTTGGGTGATCTTCCTGGTCCCAATCCCTGTCATCTTTGTTGGGCTCCAAACCTCCCCTTTACTCCACCCTAACCACTCCAGTCTCTGATGGAGTTGAATTCAGCTGAGGCCTGATGACGAGTGCCTCAATGACACAAAATATAACGTTGTCAGTGGCTAGGAGCCTGCAACCAGGCTGACTGTAACACTGACTCCGACTGTGTCTATACTAAACTATACAGTCCGTGGTTCTTGATCGTACTCCTAACGCTATAAATGATAGATAAATTCAGTCTCTTAGTCCTTATCTTAAAGGCCTGGCTGGTCAGCTAAAAAACCTCACAGTGCCCTGATCCCTTCCTCAGGACACGTCTCTAATCTGTTAATCTATCTGCTCTCCTGTTCTCCCCTCTCTGGAGCAGAACGTGACACTTTCAGGGGGAGCAGTCCTGTCACCCAGGCCCCTTGCCTGATTGACCACCATCCAGGTTTCTCCTGACCAGGTGACCCAGGTGAGTCAGACACATTGCATGCTTCCTTCACTTTCTTCTCCTTCTCCACATTATGAAAGCCACTTTGTATGTTACTAAGGAAATTAGTTGCATCTATGTTATTGTAAAAGTGTTTGACAGCTAATTCTTAGAGTCCACTTCAAATTGTTTGGCTATTTGCCTTTAAGATTTTAATAATTAGTTCTTTCAAATTATTGGTGACATCCAGAATCATCCAGTCCAGAACAAACCCCACCATGTAGTGGGGTTTAGTTTTGGCCCCTACTCCTGGGGTGAATTTACACATCATCGTATGGTGACGCCGCTACAGCACTGTGCTTTAGTCCTTCCTTTTAGAAGTACTAAAGCATGGCGCAATACAGGAGGTTACCGTGCTGTGTGTGTGGTGCATAGGTAGATTTTGCCGTGACATCGTCATAGTGGTGCACTATACCTGGGGAGCGTGCCACTACGGTGACATAGCTGGCAATCACATGTAGACACACATGATTCCTATGTTTGTGTAGCATGCTATATGGCAATGTAGCATATCGCTGCATCACCGTAGGGTGATGTGTAGAGGTGCCCTTTACTCACTGCACAGCACAACCATACTAAAATACAACCATAATGCAATGGAGCCTTTGACCAACTTGGTGCTTCATACATGCACAATTTGCATTGCTCAAGCACTACCTCTGTCCAGAATTGTACAGCAAAGTATATTAAGGATATGACAGTGTATAGACAGATGTAACACTTGTACAGATATCAAAGGATGCCCATATAAATTGTTATGCTAAAACTGACACTTTTTTGTGATTCCGTAGTGATACTAGGAGTTCTTTTTCTATACCATTTTAAGCCTGCTTCAGTTAGGGTCAAAGTAGGCTGATTGAGCTAGTTTGTATGGCTGCAGGATCAGCCCTGCTTTTTTAATGTGGCTAAAATGCATGTTTGTCCATCCCTTTAGACAAATGGTTCTCAACTTGTATAGACTCGAGGCATCCCTCATTCAGTTTTGAGACACCCCTCAGAAAAAAACAGCTCTTACTTTTCGCTTGTTTTTTTTTACTACAGAAAAATAATGAAGCAATTCTTTTGTTGCAAAGAATTCAGGAAACCTAACCAGGTCATAACGTTTTTAACACTATGAATTCCTATTTGAAATCTCTCTGGGTTTATCTTGTGAATCATGATAGCACATGAGTGCCAACATTGTGTGGCAGCCTTGAAAGCGTCTCAAGGTACCCCAGAGTGCTGTGGCGCACGGTTTGAGAATGACTGCCTTAGACTACACACATTCTACATAAACTATTCAGACATGTTGCAAGGTCAACTTGATATTGAGAAATGTGAATAAACTATAATTTAGCTCACAGTGAAATTTTTACCTTCTGTACAATCATTTGGAATTTCCTCAATATTTGTGACACTGAAGATATTAAAGAAGTGGAGAGGAGAGAAGTACCACTAAAGGATTTACCATGTTACATATATTAACAAGGCAAATGCTATAGAATAAAATTGTCTAGCAGACTCAGCATAGACTGGATGCCAGGAATCCCAGAGCTCTAATTTCATCTCTCCTGCTTAGTTCTAGAAATAAGCATAAGAGATTTCTTAAATTAACTCATCATACTTTATTACTTGAAAGCATCTATAAACTAAAATCATATTTCATATATTCTTTTATAATTGATTCATAGACTTACTACTATTATTTTCTTAATGGCTTTGCTAAGTCATAACTCTTAATATTTAAACTAATCCAAAATGCAGAAGCTTGTTTCCTGGTTCACAGTTGGAAGAATTAGTGCACTGGGCTCATTTCAACTGGACAAAATGCCTGATCATTTCAGTGCAAGTACTGCTGGCCTTAGGACTCATTAGCTTTACTATCAAAAGTATTTTATAAGCTTCTATCCCTGTCAGAATCCATTATAAAATCTCCCACCTAATCATACAAGATTTTTTCCATCCTTTCTCTCTCTCTCTTTTTAAATAAGTGAGATAATGCTTGAGATGCCAGATCAAAAGCCCTGAAGCCTTCCTTGTTACACTCCAAATCCCACGTCAAGAAACACTCATCTCCTCTCTCAGGCATGACTTTTAACCCTTTGTCTAATAAAATAATTGAATTCTGCTCCCAAGTTCCCCTGTGCTCAGTTACCCCCCCTGGAAACTCTCAAATAGGATGCCCAGCTATTGGCCTCTGAACCCAAAACTTGAGTATAGGAGTTAAAGTAATTAGTTTAATACATCTACAGAACAGACAGGTTCCCCACGTCCAGGTTTGATCCTCGACTTCCTTTGACATTCAGCACCTTAGAGAATTAGGCCATACATGTTTAATGATACAGTCCTGGGTAAATGAGAATGCTAATGATAAGGTTAATAAGGTTTTACATTAATAAAAATAATAAGGAATATTAAAAAATAGAAGCTGATGAATGATAACAAAAGATGCAATTAATAAGGAATAATGAGGAATGATACAGATAAGGACTGAATGAATGAGGATGATAATAAAGGTTCATATGGAGTAGTGCTAAACAGTAAGATATAATGCTTGGCAATAAACGTGCTACTAGAATGCTGGCTCAACAAAGTGGAGACAGAGCTGTTAAAGATGACTTTGAGTAGCATAAAGAGAAAAGGAAACAGTAAGCTTAAAACAGTAGGTTACCTTTGCAGATAGGAATGGTGAAGGTCCTTGTTACCACCTATGGTAGTTCATGAGGATAGGACTAGTACAGTAAAGGGGAATATATGGAAGAAGTTTTAAGAAGAGCATGTGAATTGTTTCTCTTTGGCTCCCAGAGAACTGTATTATTTAATCACTTGGTGAACAGAGAAGACTGTTTGCAAAATGTGAGTCCTGATCCTGGTCAGTGGGAGTTTCTTAAGAAATCTGTAGCTCCCTCTGAATCTGAAAGAATGTCTTTCTCTTGACAGGACAGTCAGCTCTCTGAACCCACTTCCTCCCTTTTAACATTTTTATCCTTAGCTCTCAAGAGCTGACTTCTGGACTACTGAATCTCTTCTTGTACTTTTCATGGGTAATAACTGCTGTGACCTTTTAAGATGTATTCCAAAACAGATCCTGTGTAACTTTAAAAACCTTCCCAAGAAGCCTAAATGTTATTGTACTTTGAACAGAGAAATCTAAGATTACTCAAGTAGGTAATTCTTCACAGGCAATAAGCAAAAGGGACCTCTGGGTATAGACAAATATAACAATTGTATCAGTATTGAAGGATAGGGATATAAAACTATTATGATGCATCTGTTACACGATTCTGTAACATTACAAATGTAGCAAAACTGCTCCAAACTCTTATTCATTCAGGGTCAAAGTTAGGGTGATATACTCATCTTGCATCACTAGAGTCATGCAGATGTAACAGTTAGAAGAATGGTGCTCAGCCTTATAGCCCTATAGTCCAGATGAGTGGTGAGGGACTAGTCCACAGGTCAGATCTGGTGTGTGGGGTCAGTCCACGGGTGCAGTCCAGCATGCTGTCCTTACACCACATGAGGTCTAGTCTTGAGTGCTGGATCTGGCTGCATGCTGGCCCAACACTGAGCACTGGATTCAGCCATGAGCTGGCTCCATCTAGTGCACAAGGTCATGTTGTCTGCTCCGTGGGGCTCTCATAGTCCAGGAATTTGACAGTAGGGGAGCTGCAATTAACAGTACCACTGCTCCTGTGCCACCAAAGTTTCGGACATGTGAGGAGACCCACAGGCCAAATCTGGCCTGCAGACCAGAGGTTGAGCATCTCAGAAATAGGACATAATAGCTAGGGTGAACATATGTCCTGGATTAGCCAGGACAGTCCCAGATTTCAGAGGCTGTCTCAGCATCCTGGCTGTTGGAGAAAACTGAAACAAAGGCCTGGGTTGGCCTGAACCTGCCCGCACATGCCCAGCTCCTGGTTCAGGCTAATCCAGAACTTTTGCTTCAATTTTCTCCAGGGCCCCCAGCCAATGGCATGCTCCCTGGTCCAGACTCTCCTGGGCTGTGAGCAGAGTCACTTGTCTGGGGGGGGTGGGGAGGACCCGCAGGGTAGTTGCTTGGCCCTGTTCCTGGGAGCTGTGGGGTCAGGGCTGTGTGTGTCCATGCATACATGCGTGCCTGCATGCTGCACTGTCCTGCCTGGCCTCTTGCCTCCCACCGATCCTGGATTTCTCTCAAATTATTATGGTCGCCCTAATAATAGCTGACTTGAATGCCAGAGTGGCATCTCCCACTCCTTTAAAGTGAATATAATGCACATTTGTACGTACCCTGAGTTTCAGAAAAGATGAACGTTCCTAGAAATGAAGTAAAGAAACAAACTTTGAACAAGAGCTGAAACTACTAATGTACTTCCTCTGGTAGAAGAAATGAAAACAAGCTCATATGAACCTTTTAACTAAAAATATTGCATTTGTTATATCCCCCACCACCTTTACAAGAAGACATAATACATTAATAGTTCTTTTTGCTTGTTTGTTTTAATAACAGAGGTGGCTGTTTTGCTTTCAAAGCCAATCATCAATCCATCTTTACTTCCTATCCACATCAGTGTTTTGAGAAATGGCTCTTTCCATAGACAAGCATGTAGCTCTAACCCACCACCAGTTTCCTAATGCATTCAATTTGGCATCCGGTCAGGCTTCAGTTACATGAGTTATGCGAGTCGACTGTAGTCTTTTAACTAGCTTGTTGGGTAAATTCTGATTCAGCAATATACTATGTACTGCACCCATTCATAATGTCAATAGAAAATTATTTTTTAAATGTATTTGGAGGACTGTGCCAGCAATTTCCATTTTTTTTTGTTTCGGTGGATGTTAAAATACATTGGGCTTTTTTCTTTCTTTTTTAATGCTTCAGGTTCTGTAAGTGACAATTCTAGGAGATATAATTCAAGTTAATACAACACCTGCCTTATCTTTAGGTACGTGGAAATCTCAGACTTCTTGGCTATGACTAAATTATGATTGGGGGAGAGGTTGATAGTAGGAGCTGAATGCCACTCTACCAGTAAAAAGGGTTGGAGAAGAGCAGCAAGTAGGTATCAGAATTGGACATATTTACTGTTGTAAATTCATGGAATTAGAGCCTTATAGTCAAGATAGCTGTTTACTTCCTGGAGTGAAGGTTTCAGTTTTGTGAGCCCAGAGCCCATGTTGTACTGACCTGGGAAGAACTCAAGGCCATGCTACATGTTTAAATTAAAGCAGGATAGAAACTAGCTATAGAGTTGTTACACATTTTTAAATGCTAACTTTATAGCTGGTTGTCTCTTTTTATAGTTGGTAGTCATTTTTATTGTGTGATAATCACTTTGCATGTGTGGCTAAATTTATTGCACTATTAACCAGTTAATTATGTAATATATGCAATGTGTAGTAAGGGTCTCAGGAGGGAGGTTCTGACTTTCATAGCCTCCTCATTTTGGCTGTGTGAAGCTTTGGTTCCTGATTCAATTCAGCAAAGATTTGGCCTGATTCAGTGGCCAAATCTCCAAATTGAATCAAGAGACCCTTTAATCACTCTGAATTGAATCTGAACTATCCAAATCAATTTTGGAAAGATTTGGGGATTCAGACATCGACACAGCTTTAAATGTTTTTTCTACATACCTTAAGGTACCAGGTGGCTCATGAATGCTGAGATGCTGGGGCAGATGGAGCGCGGGGGGATCCCCAGCGTGCTCAACAGCAGAGCTGGAAGCAGACCAGAAGCACCTTCAGTCCACTTCTGGGTCCCCCTGGCTCAGCGACTGGTGCCTCCTGGGGTGGGGCATCCCAGGGTCCCCCTGTGGCCAATTTCTGAGCCGGGTGGTGGGCACAGGGGGACCCCAGGATGCTTCCGAGTGCTCCCTGGAAGACCTGGAAGTGGACTGAAAGTTCTTCTGGTCCACTTCCAGGTTCATCGCTAAGCACGTGGGGGGGGCCCACCCACATTCCTGTGGGATGCTCCATCTGCCCCACCACTGCAGTGCTCATGAGCCATGCCTGGTACGCCAAGGTATGTAGAAAATACATTTAAAGCTGTGTGTATGGCCAAATTGCTGATTCTTTGAATCAGCATCGAATTTTCAGATTCGGATTCAGCTGAATCAAATCAGGGACAGTGATCCAAATCAATTAATTGAATCACTGTCCCTGATTTGGGCTGAATCTGAATCGAATACGGCCCATTTCGTACACCCCTATTCATTCCTAGCATGAAGCTATGACTACACTAAGCCTTTGGGGACATCTCCCACTGTTGCAGTCATGGTATGATACAGCACAGATTTTTAGCTTTGGAGTATCAAACCCAGCCCAGAGAATGTCCAAACAACCTTGTGGTAAAAATGTCTGTGCCTTGGCTAGGCTACACTGTTGTAGCTGAGCCACTAAATAATCTCCCCAAGAATACCACACTCTGATGGAACATCCCCTCTAATTTCATATTTATCTCCCACACTGCAAAGGGCCTCAAAATCCAGCAGCTGCTGAGCTCAAGCTGGCTTGCACAGCATCTTTTGAGCTGGTCAGAAATCTATCAGTAATAGATAGTAATAGTGCCTCACTGTCACTAAAGTCTAAGATTTTTAGTCATGTATGTATTACTACAGACATGTGGATTGCAAAACAGAAAGAGGAGGAATGGGTGACATCTGGGGACTTAGGGAAGATATATGAATGTGAAGAATAGTCAAGGGGAATAAGACCTAGATGTCTAGCAGGCTGATTTTACTGAAAATGGGACAAATATTCTTTTCCAAAATCCTGCCAGGATGGCTGTCTCCCAAATTTAGGACAATCCAGATAAGTAAAGACATACAATGGTCCTAAATAAGCCTTTTAAGTATTTTTTAATGAAAGCACACAGACCAATCAAAAAGATATAACAAGTTAGAGAGCATTTGATCAAGTCTTGACTCCAGCTGTGGAGGGACCAACTAGGGGTAAAGCAACTCTGAACTTGATGCTGACCAAAGGGAAAGATATGGTAGGTGACTTGAAGACTGGAGGTACTGGACGACAGTGATCCTAATCTGATAAGATTCACTATCCACCGAAAGACTGGGAATTCTGCCAGCAGAACAGAAGTTCTAGACTTCAGAAGGGTAAACTTTGGTAAACTCAGGAGTCTAGTTAGAAAAGCTCCCTGCAACCAGAGACTGGATGATTTGTGAGTTCAGGAATGGTAGTGCTTCCTTAAGGAGGGAATTCTCACTGCTCAAAAGGAGGCCATTCTCACGTGGTCAAAAAGGGGGAAAGGGGCCAAGAGACCCACTTGACTCAGCAGGGAGATTAGGAAACTTCTCAAAAAGAAAAAAGAATTGTACATGGAATGGAAAAATGGCTCACCATCAAGAGACGAGTACACTCATATGGCCAGGATCTGCAGGTATAAGACAAGGAAAGTCAAGGCACGCATGGAGATCAAGCTGGCATCTAAAATAAAAGAAAACAAAAAGTCCTTCGATAGGTACATAGGGAGGAAGAAAAAAGAAAAATCAAGTTCCACTGTGGGACCCCTATTGAATATGGAGGGGAAGCCTACAGTTGACTGCCAAGGAAAGCCAGAGCTCCTAAATACTTACTTCACACCAGTATTCTTGAAACCAGATGGGAACTCGTCACCTGTCTGGAGGCCCAGAGAACATGGCGATAACAGCAGTCCACATAAAATCAGGTCCGAACAGGTGAAGTTACTCTTAGATCATTTGGACATTTTCAAGTCTGCTAGGCTAGATGACCTGCATCCAAGAGTCCTGAGAGAAGTGGTCAAACTCAGAGTGCAGCTGTTCAAAAAGTCTTGGAACTCAGGAGTGGTCCCAAATGACTGGAAGAAGGCTAACATGGTGCCCATCTTTAAAAAAGGGAAAAGGGATGACCCTGAAAACTATAAACCGGTCAGTCTGACTTTGATCCTGGAAAAATCTTTGAAAAAATTGTCAAAGAGGCCATCAACCACAAGCTCATAACTGGTGGAGTACTGAGAAACAACCAGCACAGCTTTGTCGAGGGGAGGTCATGCCTAACAAACATGGTGTCTTTTTATAACCAAGTAACTAACCAGCTGGACATGGGACACGAGGTTGACATCATCTACTTAGACTTCAGCAAGGTCTTTGATACTGTTTCCCATGAGATACTCTCAATTAAGATGAAGGGTATTTGCCTGAACCAGTCAACAGTGAGGTAGGTTAGCAACTGGCTCAGAGGCCAATCCCAGTGAGTTGTAATCAATGGGATGGCCTCATCCTGGAGGGCTGTCTCCAGCAGTGTACCCCAGGGATCAATGCTTGGGCCCATGCTCTTTAACATCTTTATCAATGACCAGGATGAGGGAGTGGAGAGCACAATGATTAAGTTTGCAGATGACACCAAACTGTGAGGAAATGTGGACACATCTGAGGATCTAGGATGACCTTGATAGGCTAGTCCTACGGGTTGAATGCAATCAGATGAAGTTCAATAGGGACAAGTGCTGGGTCCTTCATCTGGGTAGGAAGAACCTTCACCACAACTACATGGTGGGTGGTGGCCCACTGGCAGACACTGCATCTGAAAGGCACCCTCTGGTGAAAATCAACCAGAGGATGAATACAAGGCAACAGTGCGATGAAGTCACCAACAGGGCAAATAGATCTCTGTGGCATGCATCAGCCGATGCATTGCCAATAGATTGAGAGAGCTGTTCTTTCCCCCCTATTCGGCGTTGGTGAGCCCACAGCAGGAGTACTGTGTCCAGTTCTTGGCACCGCACTTCAAGAAGGATGTGGATGAGCTTGAAAGGGTACAGAGAAGGACCACCCACATGACTAAGGTCCTGGGGGACAGGTTGTATGAAAAGAGACTCCGGGAACTGGGTTTGCTCAGCCTAAGTAAGAGAAGATTGAGAGCTGCCCTGATAGCCACCTACAAGTATGTTGGGGCAAACACCAAGATCTAGGGAAGCAACTCTTCAGAAAAGCACCCCTTGGGAGGACGAGGTCCAATGGGCACAAGCTAGTTGAGGAAAAAATTAGGCTAGACATAAGGAAAAGCCTTTTTCCTGTAAGGTTATCTAGAATCTGGAACACACTCCCATCAGGGGTAGTGTATTCACTGTCCCTGGAGATGTTCAAGAGGAGGCTGGACAAGTACCTCGTTGTGCTTATTTTAGTCCAATCACTTCCTGCCCATGGCAGAGGACTGGACTCGATGATCTTACAGGTCCCTTCCAGTCCTTCTAGTCTATGATTCTGTGAAGTCCAAATTTATTTTAGGCTCAGGCCAACACAACAGAAATTACTTGTATTTAAATGAACATAGTTTAAAGGACAGACATCCTGGGTAGAATACAAACAGTTGCAACTATCACAGACTCTTCAGACATACAAACATTTAAAAATACATTTTATGAAATTCTTTGCTTAAGTTGCAAGGAATAATTGCTGAATATAACCATGCCATAAGTAGAGTTTTTGCTGACATCTCATTTCCTTTCTCTTCTTTTGTGGTAAAGGTATAATCAGGGTTTATTACAAAGTCATTCTTCCTGTGGTAACAGATGGAAGTAACAAAAACAGGACAAATAAAGGATTATTAACAGCTATGGCAAGCTTTCCAATACCCTGGTCATTAATTTTGAGTACTGCAAGCTGGAAATTATTAGCATGCTCAAGTGCAACCAGTCCTAAATGGAAATAAAAAATGTGAAGAATTGACATATGTTTGATAGAGGCTAAAGAGGAAAAAAATATCTGGAAATATAAATAACTATATAATGTTAGTAGAAATAATAAAGTTAAACTCAGACAGACATAAAATTGTTCACTTTACAGTCAAGTTCATGATTTTAACTATGATTCAGCTATAGAAGAAATAAGTTGTAGTTGAACAATGGGTTATTACATGAACTGTTGCTTTCTGCAGAGCTAAGCTAAAAGCTCCCTTAGGACACCAAAGGTAGACTTTGAATCTTAGCCTCACCCTTCTCTTGTGTAGTTCATAAAGCACACTTTACAAGCTGGCTGTCCCATCTCAAAATGCTGGGTTATCAGGAATGAAGCTTGAGGTGAACTGGCTAACCTACAAGATAAAACTTGCACAGTGCATAGTCCGTGTCTAGTTCAAAACCAAGGCAATTAGCTGTTCACTTTCATGAGAATTAAATACACTAATAATTAAAATTTAAAAGTCTAAAGTCTATCATATTCTTTCAAACCCCAATTATGAGTAACAAGATTTAAAATTTTAGTTTAACTTTTCCATTAATTGAGGGTAAAGAGCTGTTTTAAATCAGTCAAATAGGAATCGCCACTGAAGAGCTATTACTGAAGAACTGCTGTCGAAGTAGAACTAATTAATATCTGTCATTGAAAACAGTGACTACTGACTGTTTCCTCCTTAACTATGAGTGATATTAAACCACTAGCACTTACATCATCAACAGGAAAGGTGAAAAAGAACATACTGTCCTTTCTGGCATCTGTTTTTGTCTACTGCATGGCCTAGATTCTGGAGTCTCTTTCATGAAAACTGATAGGATGGCCAGACTACTGCTTCTGTTCAATTAACCTCCAACACATCTGACTGACTGATCACTGAATCACATGCTCAAAGAGACCATCCTAAACTGATCATCTGCCCCACAGATAGATTAAAAGAAAAAAACAGTTGAAAAGTTAAGCCCCTATAAAAATCTGTAGTCTAGATCCTCAGACAGTAGGCAACTGTCCATCCTCTGTATTATGTTGTACACATAAGAGGTCCAGTCAGATACAGCTGTGATATCAAGCATGGAGTGGTAGTGACAAATTGAAATTTGTCCCCAACATGCATTTTTTTTACTGCTTTTTTCTGTGGCAGGTGGAGGGTAGCCTTCCTCAGCATAATTTTGAACAGCCTCAGGACTGCCCTAAGCGTTGCCAATTGCCCATGATACCAAGGTGTTTTTTTGGGCAGCTAAGCAAGGACATAATTCTGGTCACACCTTTTTTCCTGGGAGTAATCCCTAGGCTGGCAGCCACAAGAGTTTAAAGCAGCAGAGACCTGCTAAAGCTCTTCCATTTTCCTGTCTTGGAATCTCAGATCTGGCCGGGTTTACACTGCTCTGCACCAACAAAATGGTGCAAAACAGTCATAATAAGTTCAGAGATCTGGTCCTCCTATATAATATCACTGGGGCAGAGGTTATAATTTATGTCACAGAAGTCATTTTTGTCACCCTCTATAGAACAGTACAGTAAGGTCCGATAGTGAGCTTCTAGTTGCTAGTGCAAGAATTGATGAAAAAAAATAAAACTGTTTCTGTTAGCTGAATATTATCCCTTATAAGGGAATTTATCCCTTATTTGAGACAGCTTCTTAATGTTGGGCACTGGCACTGATTAGGGAGATTACACAAGACTACAAGTTTTGCCAGTTGCCTCTGCAAAAAGTACCAACTGACTTGAGTACACTGTAAAAGTGGAGTAGGTTCTTTGGTTTCTTTGTTAGCTTCTAAGCCCTGGTCACACATCTCAAAATAATGTTTCCAGCATAAATACCATGTATAGACATCTGTTGCAAATGCATAACAGATTTCCAGTCTATAAAATAGAATTGGGCCCTAATTGACCATTTCTCTACTAAAAATACAGATTCCTCCCAAGTATAATATTTCTATATTGACTGCCGGTCAAACTCTTCTTTAAACATGTTATTAGGTTTGTATATAATACAGTATCATACACATACAATATTTTTCTAACATAAAACAAGTGATTAATAAAGCTAAGACTTCCTTTCAGCTCACCACAGTATGCCCCTGTTGGAAATTGTTAGTTTCCCCCTTATTCTCTCTTTTGTCTGGTTATACTCATATATTCCACATAGAGAGTCACCCTATCACATTCCAAAGAAGTAATTGTCTCTCTCTATAGGGTACTGATGAGAAGAGCAGCCAGAATACTGCATTCTGTTCTGGGCACCTCAATACCAGACAGATGTCGGCAAACTGGAGGGAATTCAATGAACAGCAACAAAACTGATTAATGGGCTAGAGAGATTGATTTATGAGGCGAGATTAAAAGACCTCAGGATGGAAAGTTTGGCCAAATGATGACTAAGGAAAGGGCATATTTAACTATGGTGGGGCTGTTTTTCAAGAGTGCTAGGATCAAAGTAGCAGAGTGCCCAAGTAATTAAAGTCTAAGGAGCAGTTTAAAGTGGTGCAAGGGGTTATAACGGGAACAGACTAAAAAGCAAAAGCAGATTCTCAGCTGATGTAAATCAGTGAAGTGCCATAGATTTTTAGTGGAGATATACTGTTTTAATGGAGATGCACCTAAAGAGCTGGCCCTTGGTCATCAGTGGGATAACTGCCTTAGCCGGACTCTGTTAGATTGTGCTTTCTTGCACTGTGCTTCCACTCTGCCTCACCTTCAGCGGTAACAGGGTAGTTTGGTCTCTGTGGTCGTTCACTCTGACCTCCCTGCTGAATCTGCCCACTGAGGGCAACAGTTAGTACCAATTGTACTGGTTTTATGATAATGGCCAGTTGTTCCCTAGGAACCAGACAGAGATTGGCAAAGTGATTTTTAGGATAAATGCCTTAGCAGGAGAATCTGTTAAATTGTGCAATTAGTGTTCCCAGGGAAGTGGTAAAAGCTCCATTATTTGAGTCAGTTAAACAGAACTGGACACAGCACTGATGACTATACTGTAGGAGACAATGTAGCACTGGTTCCCAGAAAGATGGCCTGACTGACCTAAAATTTCATTTATAGTTGCTTTTAATTTCCCATGTCCCAGCTCAGTGACACCATTCCTAATCACAGAATAAAACACCAAAGATGAAGGAAAACAGTTGAGTTCTTCCATTCTTTTGCCATTTTGCCTAGCCCTCCCTCAGTCATATTCATTTCTTCGCATTAACACTGAGTGGCTTAGACACCTGCTTTTGCATGCTGAAAGTGCCACGTGGTACCAACTGATCTAGAGCAAGGGAGTGGCCAAAACAAAGGATGGAAAAGTACTTAAAGTATTCTTTTAACAGTTTTAGAAGAAGTAAATTGGCTGGAAAAGCAGGGGTGGTGATCCTGAGCTTGGAAGGAGCAGTGAGACTTACGTTTATTGAGTGTAAAGACTAAAAGAAACAATTGAGGATTTTAAATGGGAGTGAGATAGCCATTAGTGAGTTTAATAGAGAGGAATGGTGCCAGATTGACAGCCCTGGAGATTGACATGTGCTAGACAACCCCTCCATTGTGCCTCAAACTGAATTTCTATGTTCATTTACGAATGAGCCCTGCCAATGAAAGCAAGAGTTAATTCCAATGGAGGTGGCAGCTTTGAAACTGTCAGCTGTCCACCAAAAAAATAGCATTGCTCCAAAATCCATTTTGTGCACAGCCACACCCTTCATACACCACATCATAGATGAGTTGCTGCACTAGGAAGACTTACTTCATCCAAAACCACAGGCTGACATTCCTTAATGCCTCATCGTTGAAAAAAGAAAATTTTATTTTTCAGTTTATAATAGAAAAGGCCAAAATGCTGTACTGTTAGTAGTTGCTATGGTAACTATTAGCATTTTATTTCAAAACGGAAAAGGCTCATTCATTCCTCTTTGCCCAATTTTGTTCTGTTTTCTTAATATGAAATTTATGTTACTCATCACTATCATCATATGCAGGCCATTGTAATGGCCAACTCAGTGATTCAACATGATCTAACAGACCAAATCCTGCCTGCATGTCCCACGCAAAGCTAATTCCAAAGGATTCAATACAACTATTCATGAGAGTAAACCAGGCAGAAGGTGGCTAAAAATCTCCAGTTAGTTCGTACTACTTCCACTCATTATATAGGAATGTATCAATAATCAGACATTGCCAAATAAGGATGGGAAACAAAGCAATAGATTCAAAATTCTTCTTGAATTTGGGAGCTGTTGAAAATGTAGATCCAGAGTCTGTTATTATTTTTCTTGGATACAGCACCTTTCATGGAAGAAAAGTCCTCCCTATTGCTGCTTTTCCAGCTGTCATTACCTTTAAGGTTGCTGTAATGGGCATCCGCACATACACATAAACACACATGCACAGAGTTTTATCTGTCTCATGGAACCTTAATTTTCAATATTCTTTCTTCTATTTTCTTTATCACCACACAAACATTGTTTTAGGCTGGTATTCTCCACCCTGGGAAATAGAGCAGCCCTTGTGTATAAAGCAAACTATAACAACTATTGTTATGCAATTAAATTCTGATCCAAATTTTGCAGCTGGATCAAACATTTCTGAAATTCCATTAGGCAGGGTGGAGTAAAGGGGAAATCAAAAGCAGTAAACACTCTCATGATAAGAGCTACCCATGTCTATGTGAAATTCAACACATTTACTGGGGGTGCATTTTCATTGATTTTCAAGCCAAAAGAGATTATAATGATCATCTAGCCTGACCTCCTGCATTATATAAGCCAACATTTTTCCCCAAAATATATTTCATTTACTGAAAAATACTAGCCTACTATGAGAACATTTGGTAGCCATTAGCAGCATAGATGAAGTATCACAGACAGCCTATGACAACAAGAACATGAAAGGTCAAATAGTTTGAATCAAGACAAAGAAAATACCAAGAGAATGTAAAAACTTAGATAAAATGAATGAACAGGCAAACATCTTAAAGTGATATTATGTAGAAAAAAATTGGATCGGGTTCATGGAAGTTCAATATTTATTCTTGGAAACCCAACTAAAAATACACAGCCTGGAAATGTTCAAAGATAAGAACAATTTGGCTTTACAATCCTATTCATAAAAACATTTCTCTTTAATAAATCAGGCCATTTTAGGAAGTGCTGACTTTATACATTTTGGCTTTATCAACAGTACTTCAATAATGTCTGGGAAATAAACTTCACAGGAAAACCTCGGGTGTTCAATTAGCTTTAAATGTTTTAGGGCAGAAACTGAGATAATGAAATTATAAGGATAATGGTGGCTTAATGTTTTGTGGCTCACATGAGATTTATGGTCTCCAATATAACCTCCAGCTATACATATGGTATAATAAAAAAGAGAAAGAAAAGAATAGATTCCTGGGTGGAAAAAGAGTATAGGAGATTTGAATGCACAAAATGCATCATAATTGCTTTGTCTGGATGGGGTACCTAAGAAATGTTGCTTTTTATAAATGCCAATCCTACCTCTGCCCACCACTCCAAAGCCATGAACAATGTTAACCGAAAAGCAACTAAACAGACTAGGACTTATTTCACAAGACTCATTTCCTCCCCATGTAAATTATGCTCAGAGGGAAAACTGTGTAAACCAGTGTCTGAAAGAGCCTGTGAAAATGCCTGGCCCCCTCCCAAACCGTGCTCACCAAAAACAAGGAGCTTGGTTTCTGCTGTACAAACTCTGGGTATCAGGGGGTGTGGAGATGGGGAGGGAGAGTGAGAGAGTGCGTGCACATGCTGTGAGATTTGGAGCTTTGCTATTCCAACGTAGCAGCCAACCGTGGCTGTTTTCCCTTCTCATTCTCTGGCTGCAATTCAGTCTTGCATTCTTTCTCGCGGAGAGGGGCCTCTTGGTGTATTCCCAGAATCCCACAGGCATGCCCTTGCCAGATATCTTGGGAAGCCTGGAACGACTAGCTAAAGTGCGATGAAACATTGGAGTATTTTGAAATTTTAATCTTAAATGTCATGTCTTGTCTAAGTAGGAGGCAGCAGTGAAAAAACACAGAAGGAAAGAGGTAGGAGGTTTCGTGCCTGAGGATAAGCTCTGAGGAGCCCTGCTGTGTTAGCTGGACATGCTGATTTGTTTCTCCTTCCTAAAAGAGTCCAATTTTGGGCCAGGCAGAATCCATATCATGGAGATCTTGACATAGATCTTAGCATAGCCTGCTAGAGCCCCAAGGCTACAGGGACTTTCAGAGACTACTAAGTAATCTGCCTGTACCTTCCACAGCTGCTCAGCTCTTCCTATTCCCTGGCAGCAAAGTTCAAGAGGCTGGAAAACAAATGGCCATACACTGTATTTCGGCACTGGGAACAAATAATATTCACAAGAGACGCTCAATACATGCAATAGATCTTCAACCTATCTGCTCCAAAATGTCTCTGTAGGGAGGCTGGAGCCCCACTCAGTTGAAGAAACCCCTCAAGTAGCCATGTGAGTATAGAGACTCCCAGAGATACCACTCACCCCCTGCTGCAAGGCAATTTCTAGTGCTTAAATAAAATA
>NW_005841883.1:365230-369049 GCF_000455745.1 Alligator sinensis | reverse complement strand
CCCGTCCTCTAAATGGAGCTTTACTATAACCCTAAGGGAATCCAGCTAATCCATTAAAGTCAATGAGAATTGCATCAGGCCCCAAATTATTAGTAAAGGGTTGACTATGCAAGCGAGATGGGATGATCTCATCTCATTTTTGCATGCTTATGTCAGGATGCTAATACCTGTATTCAGCCTCTTAGCTTACCCATTATAAACTCAGCATTTCCAAAGCCTGAGTAGACTGTGAGTCAAATGCTTATACACTGAATTTCTGCATGATCTCATTTAACAAACATGATCCCTGTGTGTTCATTACGCATTACTATTACCTGTAGAAGAAACTGATTTTTTGAGTTCACGCAAATTAACATAGACCTTAAAAAAATCCTACACCTTATGAGCCCAGGGGATCAAGTGCAGTCTTCCACGGTGAGAAGGATATCTGCCCTCAGCTGCAGCCTTCTTGTTTGGGGGGGAATGTTTTGGTACCCCATTGTAAAATGAGAGAAATAATTATATTTCCTTTCTCCCATGCTGTTTTGACCTATCTATTTATGTCAGCTCTTCAAGACAGTGATTGCTTCTTGGTAGCATTTATACAGCAGCCTGCCCACCAATTTTGACTGGGCAACTAGGCACTGACATAAAATGAAGCTTAAAACTGGTTCAGCTTTAATAGAGTTAAGAGTTACTGGGGGCCGGTTCAAACAAACATCTAGAAGTTTAGAAGCTTACACAATGGACAAAAGTCTGGCTAGATCAGATGAGTATGTATTATGCTGCTGCTTCAAGTTCTGTTGCTTGCTAAAACCAAAATTAATTAATATTTGTATTACTGTACTGTCTTGCAACTCTAGTGAAGAAGCAGGGCCCCAACACAGCAAAGATGATTATTGTCCCAAAGAACTATGACAATCTATTTATTTTTCTCTTATATGGGTGGATAGGGAATTCAAGGAAACAATGGGAGAATACTGATCAGTGAGATGGGCAATAGGCTCATCACATCTCCCGATTAATCACTATCATGTAAGCATCATGGCAAAAAAAAACTGTAAGAAGGTTTTGAAGGAGAACAGTGATGTAGTTCTGTAGATTTTCATGGGCAGTAACTCCAAAGCAGGAGAGAAGGAACACAAGATGCCTGTTTGATAATGCAGTAACTGGCAAGATGGAAGATAGCATAACAGGGTGATTGGAAGTGGGAATCCACCTCTCAGTATTGAATGAGATGACAGACAAGGGGAGTGATAAAACTGGCCATGGTCTTGGAAATGAAGATGAGTACTTTTTGCCTGAAGGAGCAGAAAAGAGAAAGCCAGTGAAGAGATGCAAAGACAGAAGTGACATGTTCAAAAGCAACTGACTGAGAAACTGATCTTTGCAGTGACCTTCTGAATGTCTATAATATATAAGATAAAACTGTATTTGTAGAGGTTAGAGAAAAGGATGCTGTTGTAATTGAAATATGAGGTTATGAGGGCATGGATGAAAGTTTCAGCTGTGTAGAAGGCAAAGGTGTAACTGGGTGCTTGAGCACTCTGGGTGGCAGCAACACAAGGCAGCATTAAGGATGGAGCTGTCAGCACCAGTGGTGGTGGCCAAGTCAGCAGCCCAGCTGCAGCTATTTTTGTGCTCTCTCCCCCTCCCCAGGTCAGCACCTGGGGTCAGTGCCCTGATTAGTCTTCCTCCAATACACTACTGGTGGAGGGACATGAACGGCTGCATCTTAAAGGTACTATAGTAGAATAAAATTACTAAAGAATTACAGCAACTCCCAATAATAAAAAGGTTTGGTTCACTGAGTTTTGGTTACAAGATTCAGGTCAGGTCCTATTTTATCTACACTTTATCTTTTTTTACCCTGGAAATTTTTTACTATGCGATTGATTGTTTACTGGCCCATGTGAAATGAACTTAAATTCTAAGTGAACACGTGTTCCCGTCCACTCCTCCAACTGACTTGTTTAAACACCCATCAAAACTGGAAGCCTAGATGATAATCTCATCTGATTTTGCAGCTATAGGAATGAGCTATAATGCAGACCAAAAGTATATTTTTCTTGGTTGTAAGAGCCATTCAGAAATGGAGTGTATTTTCAATTTGAAAGCAGTTTCATCCAGTACATTTTAATAGCCTTATTGCTTACCTCTGGAGACCACTCAAATGAAAATAATGTTTTTGCACAACTATTTTTAGTATAGATATCTTAACCTATCTTCCGATACATCCTCATTGTTTCAGAAATGTCAGAGAAGTATTTGCTCTCAAATCTAATTTTCTCCCTACTAGGGACACATTACATTTAGAGTGGCAGATGCGATGGACTAACAATAATGCTGGAGTAAGGAACTACTTACCTGATTGAAATAATGAAAATTGGAAATATAGGAAATATTATAGATGTTACTGTGCATGTCTTGGTACCAGATCAAGGGCCAGGGAAGGCAAAGGAGATTTACATATGAGTCCATAATACTGCTAGGGGCCTTGTGCAGACAGATGCTTTTACCTGTTCAGAACCCCAGTAGACCCACCAGGGTTCCATCTGAACAGATGTTTGCATCTGCTTGAAACTCTTTGCAGCATCAAGGAACAAATCTGTACCTTGTATAAATAGCTTTGAAAAGCTGTCTCTAGCTTTCAGGAATGGTCACCGATTTTGTTCTTAAATCACACGTTGTTCACAGCTCTCTCTCATATCCCACGTTGGGTATGAAACACTCTTTATTGTTTATTATACCTTTCCTTCTTAACTGAACTTCTAAGTACTTTTTGCTTAATGACAACATTGTGACAAAGTTCAGGCTTCATCTGACAAGACTGAAGTGACAGCAAAAATGTCAATTTGCATATATTTTCCAATACATGAGTAAAAATAATATTGTTGTCATGCTTGTGTGTTAAAAATCAATACTGTTCTGTGAAGGTTAGATAAATTTAAAAATTTCACATTTTTAAAACTTTGGCTTTTAGGAAAAATGAACATCTGGTATTCGATGGGGTGCAAAATAGCATTGCTAGAAACCACTGGTCACATTTATATCATGATCTCCCCTTACATTTTTGTGCCCAGAGAGTGCAGCTGCATTCTTGTGAATTTCATCTGGTGGTCAGCAGTACAATGGTCTGAGGTTAGAGCACATAGAAGTGGGATGGCCACTGTTTTAGCAGGCAGTATGGGCACATTTCAGCAACACGGTGCTCAGTCACACCATCAAGGAAATGAGCCCTGCCGATTTACCACTGCCTTGCATGCTCTGCTCTAGAAATGCTGAGTAAGGCTGCTTGGTCTTAAGACTTGAGAGTTAGGTGCAGGGACATTCCCAGGGCATCTATACTGCCTCATTTTTAGGGCAGAAATGAATGTAGTAGGAACAGGTAGATGGTATATGTTCTCAGCAGTATGACTGCACACCCTGCTGATGCAGTGTATTCATATCCAACTGGGGTTGGATGAGAATATCCAGAACTAAAAGCAGGATCCTCTACAACTTGTAGCAGAACAGCCAGGCAGTGAAGCTGGGGGTTGTAACAGCTTTATATCCTTTATATCCCACGGAGCAGCAACCCATGCTGCTCTGTGGAAAAAGACTCACAGGAACGCACCGTTGTTTACATTCTGATCAACCTGATGCTCCTCTCCATGACTTCCATTTCAATGGAAACTAGCATGAGTGGCCAAGAATCTCACCCAAACTGTGAAAGAGTGATAAAGCAAGGGGTGACTGATACTGGCCTCAGTCCAATGTAAATCAGAAATGCTGGTATAAGTGCGGCAGAAAGAAACGTGCAAATGTAATAAGGCCCAGCATCTCCCCAGCTGAATAACC
>NW_005841883.1:352799-365199 GCF_000455745.1 Alligator sinensis | reverse complement strand
AAAGAGCAAAAGAAAACGTGGAGAGAAGTGACCAAATTCAGCCCTGGTGTAAACAGATGCTGTTCTACTGACTTCAGTGAAATTGCACCTGGTTTCACTGCAGCTGGATTTGGTTCAAGGAAGCACACAGGAAAAGACTGCAGGCAAAGGAAAAAAAGGCATCTTGTGTACGAAGAAATCTAATTCAACAACCAAAAATTTGTTTGCATATATAAACAGCCTCAGACATATCTGAGTATGTACAAGTAGTCAAAATAGCAAGAGCTCCAGACAAGGAAACATTATATTCCTCCCATATTATTAAAAGTAATTTGTTAAATGTATCAGTGAAGTTCAGCTGGGAGAGCTGAATTATTAGTAAAAATGAAGAGAAAGTTAAACTTCTAACAGCAGCTGATGTATGTCATTAGACGTGACCTAGAATAGCTTTAGGAATTACAGCCCAGTATGTAAAGGTAAGCTAACAACAACTGCGGCAACACAAGTGGTAAATAGCAGGGGCAATTGTATATGTAGTCCCCATCCTTCTGAATTCTCACACTGTTATGATTTTGAAAGGTGTCATATGGCAGCACAGCAGGCTAATGAGGTAGCATGTTCTGAGGAATTAGTTTAAGGGGTTTTTTTCCCCTTCCTGAAAAAATAGCAAAAATAGTGAATTTTAGAACTTAATAGGATCATACTGTTCTTTCCTCACATTGTCAGCTTCACTTAATTTCCTACTTGCCATTAACGTGTCTAATGCATATGTCAGGCGGAAGCCCAACACACTAGTGGCAAACAGAATGTTGTATGAAGGCGGCAATGTGTTAAAACAATTGAGCAAGCAAGTACTAAAGTTTGTTGCTCTGGCCATATGGTACAGTGTTTAATTTCCCATAGTGGAAGAACGTGGCTGTCATAGAAAAAGATGATGAATAAATTTACTTGGGGCAACTTATTATAATGAAGAATGACTTTCCAGAGGAAGCAAACAGAGGAATTTAGATTCTGATGGTGAGCATATGGGAGGCATTAAGATATAAGCAAGAGTAGCAGGGCTGTGTGCTTTAAAAATGAAAGACATTTAATCGATGCTTGTTGCTGGTGTTGACATATGGAAGTGAGAAATGGGTTTTGATTTGGAAGACAGGAAGAAGGTTAATAGCAGTAAAGGTGGTTGTGGAGTGATTGATACATGGAATAACTAAAGCAGAGAGAGCAACTCTCATAGGCAACAGGCTCAGGAGAGCAATGTGATTTAGAAAATAAAGAACATGAAACAATAGTGGGCAGGTCACTTGGTTATGAGGTGAGCTGACAGGCTGGACAAGCAATGATCAAGTGCTAGCCCAGGGATGGCATAAAAGACTAAGACAAGCAGAGCCACAGTGGCAGAGGAAAAAACATGTTTTTTTCATGATCAATCTGATGCCAGAACCTATAGACAGAGAAGGATAGAAGGGAGGGTGAGGAGGAACCCTGTGGGGCAACGAGTTGGAAGCAATCATTGCTGCTGCTACTTCTCTGAGTACCAACACCCCTGTCTATGTTTGGGGGGAAGCTGTGCTGCCTAGCTCTTCCCATGTGCCAGCTAATACATTCCAGTGAAAGCAGGTGGTGTTCTCTCCCCCTTAACCTGAAGGACACACACTAGAACAGCTGCTGGAGGGGAACTGCTTTGTCCATAACAAAAAATAATCTTGCAGCTCGAAAAATAATCTTACAGTTTTTCTGTCGGAAAACCAGTAAAGGGCCGGGTTGTGCAGGTGCAAAGTGGTGGGTGGTGGAATAGGATGTGTAAAGCTTGTCCCTCTGGTGCTCTGCACATGAATCTGACACAAATCACTCCTTCTGTGCCTTGAGTGCCGGGACAACGTCTGGTAAAAAGCCTACTGTGGCATTTAGCTTTCCAGATAGACAGGAAGGCAAATGGGGGAAACAGAGGCAGGTCAGTGTATGTGGGTGCACACTACATCCTGCCAAGGGGTAGGGAAGGCAATGTGCTCTCAGAATATCTCTAAATTCTCACTCGGTGGGGGAAGAACTTTGTCTCACCCCTTCCAAAGGCTGTACTGAGAAGACACAATTTCAGCTCACAATACTTATTTAGACTTCGTGGAGGTCAGACAGGCAGTGATATTACAGGCATGATAAAGAGCAGCATTGTGCAAGCTGCAACACCTGCAAGAGCTTACCATTTCATTTCAGCTGTGCCTCCCTTTCTAGCAGAAGCTGCCAATTGCCTGGGGTCTGCAGAACTCCAACCAGGCTGAGTTTAAGTCATATTTTTCCCCCCACGATGCATTGCGATTAAACCCAGGATCCCAGAGGTGAAAGGTGAGCTTATGGGCTGCCACATGATTTAGCATTTAATACCATGTCTTTCCGACTGTTTCTATTATTTTCTCTGGGAGACAGCTGTAATTCTAACATGCCACAGTGATTCTTATTTTTTAAGGGCTAACATCATATGTAGAGAATAAATATCTAATATGAATACACATCTAACCAAACCAAAAATCGAAGCATCTACATTTAAGAAAAAGACAGCAGGTGATTCATGCAACTAGAAATCTAATAGTACAAAGGACTTTAGAGAAAAAATTTGAAGCAAATAATTATGAAAACATGGGATAAAATACAGTACATCTTCATCAAAGGTAGAACATGACAAATTAACCCAATATCTTTCTTTTTCTTGCTTGTCTGAGGCTTCAGTAAATCATCTGTCACATGGAAATTTATTAGTTAGGCTGGAGAAGACAGCAGAAGGCAGGTTAGATTTTTACCTTATAGACTAACTCAGGGGTAGACAATTATTCTGGCTGGAGGACCACTTAATGAGCTTGTGTGCTGTTGAGGGCTGCAAGGGTAGCTCCACCCCTTGATAGCTGCCTTGCCCCCTGGTCACCATCTTGGGTGCAGAAGTCCTGCCCTAACCCCTGACTTATGCCACTGGAAGTCTCTCCCCTTGCCCTGGAAGTACTCCTTTTGGGTGGGGGGGTTGCCATCTTGAAACCATAACCCCCCACCCCCCAGCAAATCATACACTAAAAAAACCAAACATCTACTATAACTTATTTTGATTTTATTTAAAAATATTTTTGTCCTAATTGATATGCATTTGCATAGTGTATACACGGGCAATTGCATAATAGCTTAAATACAGTCTTACTCGGGAATATTGGGGCACAGACTGCTCACAACCTCTTCTCTTCTGAGATGGTGCAGCCTAAAAACTTCATGGGGCTAGCCATGAGTAGGAGGAGCCCAGGCTAACTGGGAAATATGTGAATTTAAGCACAACCTCCAGGCAGTCTTTACAGTAAGGTACTGTGGTAGTCTGGTGTGAACCTGAAGCTGTCCTTACCTGGCAGAGCCCCCACAGCTACCAGTAAAACATTGTCCCATGGACATAGTATTACATGTGCGGTTCACATCCACCAGCACCCATAACAGTAAATCTGGACCTGGAATTTGATTAAATATTTAATGAACCCAACAGTCAAAGATGAAATATTGTGTTTAATTTTGAAATAGATACTTATTAGACCTTTAAAAAAAACTGAACGAGTTGAAAAGATAATATTTCTTTAATTTTCTCCTAAAACCAGAACTTAATTAAAAAAGCTATTTTAAGACTCAAATAAGGGTAGTAACATAAAAGCCAAGAAACTGCACAAAATCATCCACATGATGAGGTGAATGCTAGGTGAAATGGGAGACACGAATTCTGCAACACACTGGTGGCTGACAGAACTGGAATGGGCCAAGATGGCTTGGTGAAGTCTGTGCTTTGCTGTATCAGGGACACTCACTCACAGTATCTATTAGTGAATTGCTGGGATATGGTAGAGCACTTTTATAGTGAACATCATTAGGTTGGAAAGTTCAAATATCTGCTAAATGGAAAGATAGACAGACAGTGAAAAACAGTGCAGAGAGACAAGGCCAGATCTTCAGCTGTGGTAAGCTGGCACAGCTTCACTGAACTGAAGTCAGTTGAATTTTACAACTCTAATAAATAAACTGAAATAAAGTCAATTGAATGACACACAGATTTATACCAGCTGAGGATCTGGCCAAAACTGCAGTGAAAGGATAATATGAATAAAGCTGCAAAGGCTGGGAAGAGTGAGCAACACATACAGCATGAGAAAAACCAAGTGGAGAAGAAAAAGTAGTAGTGTGTAACAGGGAGCCAGAGGCTCCCCGTTACTTGCCTCCCATTACTTTAAGGGGCAAGCAGTAGCATAGAGTTCCCTAGGTAGGAGGAAATTCTGTCCTTGATGAGCTGGCTGCAGGAGAAAAGGCGGCCAGGGGCCAGAGGCTACAAGTACCTATTTGCAGTGCTAGCTGCTCTGTATTAGGACAACAGGGCAAAGTCCTGCTTGGGTGGCAGGGGTATGGACAAAACAGTCAGAGCAGCAGTTGTGAGCTGCCTCAGAGCTAGCCATCAGGCTCTAACTGTAAACTCCTGTGGGTAGCTGGAGAACCACTTGACTGGAAAGGGCAAGGCTTGGGAGACATACAGGCTCAAGACCTCAGCCTGTGCAGGCAGTCTGTCCCTGCAAGCCACAGGGGATAAAGCTCTACAGTAAAATAGCTGTGGCAGAGCTAATGCCCAAGATCCTGCTATACTTGTGGACTGCAATGAAGAGGCAGGGAGTTTTCAGGGAGCTGGGACCAAGGATGAGGAGGATTTTGTTATATAGTCAGTGGGCTTAAAGTTTTATTAAACCAGGGGGCTTATATTTTGGGTTGGTGGTTTATACAGGGGGACCAAAAGTAATTACTAGAGGAGGAAGGCATTCACACAGTGCCAGACTGCCATGTAGTGGTTTGAGTCCTTCCAGGGACTGGGTTCATGATGCAGGCAGGCTTCAGCCCAAAGGATAAAATCCTAGTGATAGAAGCAACCTGAAGCCAGAAGGGACAGGGCCCAGATCCCAAGAGGGTGGAACCAGGGCCAGTGGCCCACAGCCTAGGAGGGTGAGTTGGACAGGGCCTGAAGCCAGGATGGCTCAAGCCAGAGCCCCAAAGGGGTTAGCTCAGGACCGGGGGGGCCCAAAGACAAAGAGGGGTAAAGCCTAAGAGGGTGAAAATAGGGCTCAAAAGGGCTAGATTTGAGCTAGAGCCCAGAAGCCAGGTCTGGTGCAGTAGGCCTAGGCTAAGAGGACCAGTGAGAGCAGAGGGGTGGAAGCTGGGAAGGCCAGAGCCCCAGTAAAGGTGCAGAGGCCTGAGGCGGTCTGATAGTGGCTAGAAGACAAAGTGTCCCACCTAAGGGACAACCAGTAACATCTGCGAGGCATGGGCATGTTTGTAGGAGAGGTCAGAGCCACAAAATCAGCCTTTAAGACAATTTGTATGATGAAGTATGGATGGGCCAGGAGGGCCCCACCTGATACTTGAGGCCAGGATGGGGATCATTGGGATTTGGGAGGAACCCACAGATTAGGAGGAGAAAAAGTTTCACTCTGGGACCATGAGGGTAGCCTTTTTTTACCAATAAAATACTGACAGCAAGGCATGGCAGGAAAGGGAGAGGAAGGGATGGTACCCGGAGAGCCAGAACCAGGCAGGAGTCGTGATGTCACTAGGGGGCATCATGGCTGCCCCTGGGACTTGGTCTTGTTACAGAGGGGCTAAAAAAAGAAATCCTACTGAAAAGTGTGTGTGTATGTATTACACACACACACACACACACACACACACACACACACACACACTGTGGTTTCCAAAGAACATTCTCAATGGGTATAAATCCACATGGCTCCCCCACCAGCTGAGGATCTAGCATGATATACAGAACATCCATGAGCACAAGTCATGCTTTAGAAATATATTCTCCTATTACATCAAATACAGAGGAAAAAAATGTACTTGTTTATAAACGGAATAATCTTTGAATAAAACATAACATGAAGTTCACCAAAAGGCTCACAAACTCAAACCGGCTGTGCAAATCTCCCCCCACCCCCCAAAAAAAAATTGTTCTAGGAGTGTGAACTGAATGATGTTCACTTTTATCTTGACTGGGACTCATGAGATTAAGGGTCAAAACCTCCCTCACCCCTATATTTCCTGTATGACTTTGGACTACAATTCAATTAATCTATCCTGTTCTTCAGTTTTCCATTTGTTAATATCTGGGGATAATACTTCCCCTGTGAGGAAAAATCCATTAATGACTGTGAAGTGCTAGCTGTGCAGACACCATGGTGATATAAGTCACATAAGTAGATAAATAGGAGCGTCCCTTACAGAACAGGAAGTATATTTATTCATATCCTGCTTTGCTACTCATACATTAGAGTAGTCTGGATTAATCATTCCAATAATATTAACAGCATATTCCAATAAAACTCATTAGCCAGGAAGCCTTTGTCTGAATAGGTCCTGGCTCACTTTTAAACTCTCTTCAGTGTCCATTGCATTATATCCTTACCCTGCCACCTACATCTCCCTTGATAATTATATAACAACTACACTTCAGGATGAAGTGATTGTGGGCCCAGAGCTGCGATCACACCCCTTGTGATCACATTTTCACCTGACTACGTGCTGCAGACTCATGACCTGTTGAAGTGCTATTATATACACTGTACAAGAACAAAACCAGTACAGATCTTGAGCCATCCAGCCTGCCACCATGCTCTTTATAAAGCAGGTGGCATACCTATAATAGTGTTTTACTCTAGGGAGGTAATTATAAGAATATAGTGGGACTGTGAGAATTGCATGTACATATACTGTTGTGTACTTAGTATTTGGGTATGGGTAAGAGAGCCAGAAAGGCACAGTCTATGCCCAAAGAAGTTGTTTCTTTTTAGATAAATAGCAGTTAGAGAGATGGTTCTCAACCACCGGTGGGGGGCAGACTGGGAAGGACTACAGTTCAAGCCAGCTCCATCTGCTTTAAGGTGAGAGAGCCCTAATGCAAGAGGAGCATGTGCAGGTTCCATAGCCTTTCCAAGGCTAGCTGTACAGCAGGCATGTGGGGGAGTTTTACCTGGATGTAGCAGTACCAAGTTGAGAAGCACCAACAGTGGTTCTGAGTCAGGGATGCTGCCAGATTCAAAAAAGTGATGAAGGGATGCTGTGCCTCTGAAAAGGTGGAGAACCACTGATTTAGAGACTGAAATCTTGAGTCTAGTTAAATATGTGCAATTACTATCTAAAGCTGAAGAGAATCCCCTTCATCCATATTTGAAATTCACCTGCAAGTACACCTGGCTTTGAATTTTAAAGGTTGTGAAAAGGAATATTAGCGGCATGTAGATTTTGCTTGCGTATTTTCAAAGCACCACTTTTGAGGCTCTGAGGAAGGCAGAAGAAATCTGGTGGTGGTGGGGGGGGAAATCCAATATATTTTCTAGCTAAAGAGTCAATTTCTGCCACTGGAGGCATGTGTGTTCACCCATAGTGAATTTACAGGAATTTCCCACAAGGATTATGGAAAACATAACACTTGGGAATACTTTCAAGATCAATAGACCAACTGTACTAACATACAATTCATTTTCCTTACTGGGAAGGACTGTTAACTTTGTAGAAAGTTCCTTCTCTAATGGCGTGTTAACACATGCAAATGATGCTGAATGGGTTTACTACAGGGTAAATTACCCTGGACAGGTGTCTACATGTGTGCCCATTTGGGAACAGATTTCCTGCTTCTGGCAGCATTCTGCTCCTGCCCCCTTCTGGCCCTGTAATACCCCCTGCTCCTGCAGCCGCCAAGGGGAGCTCTAGGCTCCCCCTGTGCTAGCCCAGGGTGTGGCAGGGAGCACGAGACAGCTGTCTCTGGCGGGGACTGAGATTGCTCCCTGCCCCCGGAATTTCCTGCTGCTGGGGTGGGATCCGGTGGTGGAGTCTGGGTGGGGACAATGTCTCTCTGCTCCAACAGCAGAGAGCTCCTGGCCCTAGCTCCCTGATCAGGGGCAGAGGGCTTGGAAACAGCTGCAGGGGAGGGGCAGATTCCAGCCCCCTGCCATGATCTGCCAGTGGGGCAGCTAGCGGTGAGCCCATGGTAGATTGGAACAGGAGGATAGGACCTGCCCCTCCCACACAGCTCTTTTCAAGCCCGATGCCTCGATTGCCCAATTGGGGCATAGGGCTGGGAAAAATCTGACAGTTCCCAGCCAGCCCTGAGCTGCATGGGGAAGTCTGCATGTGCAGCCCAGAGCTGGCTGGGAATTGCCTGAAATGGGATAGTTACCGGCCAGCTCCAGGCTGTTACATGTGCAAACTTCCCTACGCAGCCCAGGAACTGACCCGATCTGGGGAAGGTCCCAGCTAGCTCTTGGCTGGGTGGGGAACTCTCCTTGTGCAGGGAGCTCCCTGTCCCTGCTCCGATATTCTGGAGCAGGGGCTGGGAGCTCCCTGCTGCCAGGGCAGAGGGACATTGTCCCCACCTGGGCTCTGGTAGCAGAACCCACCCCAGCAGCAGACAGCTCCTGGGGGCAGGAAGCAAATCTCTCACCCCCTGTTGCCCAGCTGATAGAGCAAAATTTGCGCCGGATCAGCTGCTGATACATGCCTTACTGGGCAGTAATTACTCAGCAGTTAATTTGCTACTTGCATTTGCAGGTAGCAAATTAACTGCCAAGAAGAGCAACTTACTGTTCAGTAAGGGTCTGCACATGTAGACGCAGACACTTACTACACAGTAATTTCTCTCTACTGCGCAGTAAAGCATCTCATGTACCCATGCTGTAGGGGCCTGATTCAGCTCCCATTTCAGATTAATGGGAGTTGGATCAGATCTCACAACTCTTGAAACAGTTACTAACAGATAGCAACTCCAGCTACTACCCAAGAGCATCAAAGGGTGGGAAGTAACGGAGCCCACAGAAATTTTAACTCATGCTTTTGGTTGAACCAACATGTTATGCAAGAAACTTTAGTCCAGAGACTGTATGTGGGACTCTTCCTTTTAATGCCTTGATATTAATTCTGATCTACAAAAACTAACAGCTTCACACAACATAATACAGGCTGCATCTACACATGATGCTTACTGAGCAGTAGCTCACTACTACTACTCAGTAGTGTCGCAGGGCATGAACCATGACGCGATGCTACCGCACAGTAGTAGCAAGCTACTGTGCTGTCAGCATCACCAGAAAGCTATGCAGGGACGCTACTGCGCAGTCATTTAGTGTTTCTATATGCAAGTACTAAATGACCATGCATAACTACTGTGCAGTCTGTGTCTCGTGTAGAGGTGGCTACAGTGGTGCATGTCTGAGGGGTCACTAACTAGTCAACACAAAAGGGTGAACGTAAAATGTGATTCAGAGCATATGGCCCATGCTTGTATGAGGAGGCAGTTGGCTTATGTGGTTCACAGCAAGGGAACATAGGCCAGTATGTAAGAGCTCCAACTGAAACAACTGAAAACAAACAGGGAAAAGGAATGTAACCTCAGTGGCCATGCACTGCAAAAACCTGGGAAACATTAATATTAAGCCATCAAATATGTCACAGGAAATTATTATTGTATTAGTTAAGTACATGTGAGGTCACATTTGGAAGAGTGATATACAATTCTGGTCACCTTATAAAAAAAGATATTGGGGGCATAAAGTACTACAGGGTAACAAAAACGACTGAGAAATTCAAGCAATTTTTAGAAAGGTTAAGTAAACCAAATCTGCATTATTTATAAAAACAGGAGATTAAGACCTTATTAAGGTATAATACACAGCTTTCAAGAGAGGGGAAAAAGCTGCTGGAGCCTACTTGAACTAGGGTACATGAATGTCATCAGCACAAAGAAAAAGCAAACTAAAAGTATTTAGGAAGCATTTCAAGGAATAAATTAGCACCAAGAGAAATTGGAGCTGCTAAATAAAATGTTGAAAAAGTTGAAACAATGTGAGGGTGAAGGAATTATTTAGAGGGGAAAAAAGAAATGTGACAGGATGAGATAACCTTAGACAGTAATTTTACAGCAAAAATAAAATATAAAGGAGCTGAGTTTCTGGAAGTGTGCAATGGAGGGAAAGCCCACATGGGTGGATATGTCAGCTAGCTTGTGCTAGTATAAGTCAATGGACTCAAATAGCTTTTAAGTGCCACGTAATAATAGACTGACCAAAAGATGGATCTCTCCCTGTATCATAAGGGTTAGATTATGCCATAAGCAGGAAAAGCCTGTGACAGGGCCAGGAAACTCCATGAATTTCCTGTTTCCCAAGTTTCCTATAAATTAGATAGCCCCACAGAGCAGGAAAGTATACAGTTCTCAAATCCATAAACGCTCCAGTATGCTTGGGGAAATCCTATAGAGGTTGCAGTTTGTTGGGAGGCCTGAAACACTCTTAGAGACCCAGTATTAGAAATTCCAGGAACATCTCTGACAGTTCTTGAAGGAGTCATGGTCCATTTGTTTTCCTGGGATTATGGACAACATGAAGAGAGATGCCCTGTGAGATAAAGCTGGGTCAAAAAAAGTTTGGTGTAGGATTCTGCCATTAAAAATGTCTTCTCCTAGGCTCCTCTGCTTCCCCACCCATTCCTCATCCCAACAAAACTACAGAGATCAAATGTGTGCAGTCAGATACAGGGAAATGTCAAACAGCCAAACTGATCCATCTTTTGGTTAAACTGGTTTTCTTCAAGCGAACTTTGGATGCTTTCATTCATCTGCTCTGTAGGAAAAATACTGAATGGATGATCTAGTTCTAAATACCTTGATTTCAATCTGCTAAGAAAGCCAGCTATGAAATAGTCCTTAAGCCTGCTAAGAACAGAGCCATGTTTTATGTCTTAGGTCTGTGCAAAAATATCTCTTGAGGGCTCCTTCTCCATGAACAGTGTTTGGAATGGCTGCTTTGTCCTTATCTGAGGACCACTTGAAATCAATAGGAGTGGGATGCATGAATTCAAACATGGAGACTGGCCACAGAACTCAGGCTCTCAGGTCCATGATGCAACAATGTCTTTCCAATACCATAAAGGAAAAGGGAGCAGGAATATACTCTCTCTAATGACAGAGTTGGAGCTGAACTTCTGAATGATTTTTATTGCTCTCCCAAGGTTTATATACCTTCATATGCTCAACTACACCTTATTTTCTTCTACACTGTACTAATGTTGGTATGAAGTTCCTGGTTCATGGCAAGGGCCAATGTCACAATGACATGATCAAAGATGGTAGAAGAACCTAAGGCTGGGAGTACTTATATACAGAATACTGGATAAAGAGCCCCAGGGGATCAATCTCAAAAAGCTTAGCTTGTGACTGAAACAAGTAGGAGCCAACAAGCAGCAGGAGGTGTTGAGCTGCTTGGGCAGTGTTCATTTTTTATGTAGATCTTGAAAATTGTTGCCATTTTAGGAAAACATTACTAAAAATGGCTGGGAGGCAAACATATTTGAGTTAAACAACATGAATTTAAAACACGAATAACCATCTTGGTGGATTAATCAATTCAGATCTTTTTTTTTTCCCTTTGCAGCTGTATCTTGCTAAATAACATTTCTATTTCAAGGCTGCTAATGCTGGAGCAGCTGTAACACTTTCTGGGAATTAAAAAAAAAAATCACGATGAAATTAAAGGCAGAGACATAAAAACAAATTTTTCACAGCTATCCTGGCTGATGGCATTATAACAGTAACAGCCTTTTCAAGTACATCACATACTCAGATAGTGCTACTTTTACTTGGGATATGTCATAACAACACTCTGTGCGTGTCTGATAGCACTTTCCCTTGAACATCTAAAGATAATGTACAAATATTAATGAATTAAGCCTCATGACATCCCTGTAAGGTAGGAGGGTAGTATCTCTATATTTTAATGAGAAACTGAGTAGGGGGGTGGGGTGCAGAGAGATTTTGTTTTAAAGGGTCTGGGTTTCAAAACTATGTGTATGCATAATTGCATGGAAACAAGCTGTTATTGCAAGCACAAATGAGATATTTGCATATGTAAATAGACAGCAATGATGGAACTGGCCATTTGTGTGCAGAAACTTGATTGCTGTAACCATATGTGTGATTTAAGAACATAACTTCTTGCAGTTTTCAAAAATCAGGCCTTGAATGACTTATCACTCAAGCCACCCAGGAAGAGTGTTCCAGATTTGGAGTAGACCAAAGACATCCTTACTCCTATGTCCTGCCTTCTGTATTGCCAGATCAACCCCCATTCCTGTAGAAGCACTAGTGGCATGGCTAACTGTTTGCTATTACAAGTTATTTGAGAGGAACATGAAGAACTAGGAATTAAACTCCCTGTTCCCCACAACCCCAAAATGTCATGTTACATTCACCTCTTTCCAAAAATGAGAAGGAAAGAGCAAGCACATCTTTCCAAAAGACTCATCTTAAAATCACTTCCCTTGACTTCCTGGACACCAAAATCTTCAATTGCCCCCTTGCCCATTTCCCAGATTTCCAGCTGTTCAC
>NW_005841883.1:331637-352768 GCF_000455745.1 Alligator sinensis | reverse complement strand
AGCAGGACATTTGTAAATGGAACAAACAATACTTGAGGGCATAATACAAACAACTCAATAGTCAAATAACTAAATGTACTAGCAATGTCCATAGCTGAACTGTATTTTCTTCAATTCATTTGAAGTTGTTCCAAAATTTAGACAACATATTCAAGCAGTTTAAGTCGAGCTTACCCAAGTATGCGGGTCCTTGCCTAGAGTACACCAGACTAACACAGAACTGCCAACCAAGTCATGCCTAGAGGCAAAAGGTGCCCTGACCATGGAGTGTTTCTCTGGTCCTAGGCAGATGGTGCAGTGGGCCTGCTCAAGGGGCCCCTTAACCTAGTATGCCATGGTTAACAAGTCAGCACTGCAGGGCCAGGAAGAGTACCCTCCCAGACACTACCTATACGCCTCCGGAATCGCTTCTGAATGGTGGGAACAGTGTTTACCAGCCTTCCGGGGAGAGGGAATACTCCCATAGGACAATGGGAGGAGGATGTCTCTCACAAGATGTCAATGGCAAAAGTCTGGGGTTATGTGGTGCAGTTTTGGAGTTCAAGGAAAAAGGGGAATGCAGACAGAGTCGGCAGTGCAGAGTACACTAGCATCACATTTTTTTACTACTGGAATCAAGAGCAGAGCAATCCTCAACCCTTATCCCTCTCTGACAAGGGAAAGAAGGGGACAGCTGTTTACTCTCCTGTATGAAGAAGGACATTGCCCATGGTTGTTGTTTTTAGGCCAAAGCTGGCAAGAGCCTGAGGGAGTAGGGGTAAGAGGAGCTCTTGATTCTCACTGGGCACATCTACATGAAATGCTTACTGTGCAGTATCCTAATAACATTGAGGAGCAGCGTGCCACTCAAAAACCATGCTAATAAGCTACTGTACAGTGTTATTAGGCTATTGTGCATTAAGCATCACAAAAAAAATGTGCACCAGTGCTACTGTGCAGTAACTGTAGTTACTGCACATTTAGTTAGTACTTCATTAAACTAGTACTAAACTAAATCCATATACTTGGGTTTTTAAAAAGCCTTTGATATAGTATCAAATCCCATTCTTATAAAAAAACTGAGCGGCTATGACTTAAACGATTACAGTCAGGTGGGTGGCAAATTGGTTAATGGGATGCACCCAGAGAGTGGTGGTGGATGGGTTGCTTTCAACCTGAAAAGATGTGGGCAGTGGTATCCCCCAAGGCTTGGTCCTCGGGCCAATGCTGTTCAACATCTTTATCAGTGATTTGGATGAGGGTGTGGTGAACACAGTGTCCAAATTCACAGATGACACCAAATTGTGGGGTAAAATAGACATGCTGGAAGGCAAAGAACAGATTCAGGTGGATTTGGACAGGCTGGAAAACTGAGTAGAACAAAATAGGATGCACTTTAACAAGGATAAGTGCAGAGTACCGCACCTAAGGAGAAGGAATCACCAACACATGCAGATTGGGAGATGACTTTCTAAGCAACACAGAAGCAAAAAGGGATCTCCGAGTCGTAGTTGACTCAAAGATGAACATAAGTTGACAATGTGATGAAGTGATCAATTGAGCTAGCAGTACTCTATCATGCATTACCAAGTACATCACGAACAGGTCTAAAGAGGTGATACTTCCCCTCTATGCGGCACTGGTGAGGCTGCAGCTGCAGCACTGCATTATTTTGGGCACCGCACATCAAGAGGGATGTGGATAACCTTGAGAGGGTCCAAAGGATGGCCACTTGTATGGTTAGGGGCCTACAGGATAGGTCCTATGAGGAGAGGTTGAAGGAACTGGATCTTTTCAGCCTCCATAAGAAAAGGCTGAGGGGCGATCTGGTGGCCATCTACAAAAAATTGTCAGGGGGGGGAGCAAGAATCAGGAGATACTCTGTTTACCAAGGTGTCCCTTGGAGTAACTAGAAACAACAGCCACAAAGTGACAGAGCAGATTTAGACTAGACACAAGGAAGAACTTCTTACGGTAAGGGTTACCAGAATCTGGAATGGGCTTCCAAGTGAGGTGGTGCTCTCCCCTACCTTGGAGGTCTTTAAGAGGAGACTGGACATATACCTGGCTGGGTTCATCTGACTCCAGGGTTGGACTTGATGATCTACTGAAGTCCCTTCCAACCCTGAAAATCTATGAAATCCATGAAATGGATTAACTACTGCACATTAATGAATGTGTAGACATGCCCATTGACACCAATAGGGGGCTGCACATCTCACTGAATCAGGTCAAGAGGCAGAGGAACATTGGTAAATAGAGCACACACCTTCAAACAGTTTGGGTTCTCAGTATAATTTCAACCCATTTGAAATCAGGCAAAACTTCTTTGTTTCCCTCTGCTTTCAGTGAAATCATTTTTGTTGTGAAGGGAGACTCCTAAATGACATTTTCTTAGTGTTGGAACCACCCAAAATTATTCTTAGAGCTGGAAAAAATAAAAAGACAGCTAATTCCAATTATTCTATTTATTTTATAAAAAGCATTTAAGTTACTTCCCCGTGAACATTCTTCAGCTTTTTTCTTTAAATGCTGATGACAAAGGAGAGTGTGCTAACAAAAACAGCCTTATCAAAGAATGATAAAGTTCTTGCTGTCTGTCTTAATCACAGCTTTAAGCAAGATTTAAACAAGGGGCAAAGCTAAAAATAGACAGAACAAATACTGTTTGTTAGGAATTATTTATCATAAATGCAATTTGCTTTGTATTTAATATATGGTAAAGGGGATTCTTTGGTGGTTGGAAGCATTTGGCCTTTGCCTTGCAAGTGCAATGCATCTGATGTCTGAATTACCATCTTACTAATTCATACTCTTTTGTAGCTCATTGCTTATCCACCAAGATCCTGAATCTGAAATTGGATCCAGGTGGATAGATTCCTGTGCTCATATAGTCTGGAAAGATCCAACTTTAGGACAGATGGGTGTTTTATTGAAGCCACATCCCATGGACTTCATATAGGAAGAGGATTCAGACGCCTAACCTTAAAGGTTTCTGATCATCACTGGAAAAAAAAATTAAGCAAGCTTTCGAGTTTAAAACCCTTTGTCAGGCTGAGCAAGTTTCTGCAGTTGGTGTGTGAACATTTTCATTCCATCCAGGAAAAGCACACACCAACTGCAGAAACTTCCACAGCCTGATGAACGGGTTTTAACCCCAAAAGCTTGCTTAAATTTTTTTCCGAACTATTTAAGTTGGTCTAATAAAAGATATCAGATTCACCCAAAGAACCTTGTCTGCCTATGTCCTTAGACCAACTTACACCCCTGACCATCACTGGTAATTTCTCAATGGCTGCTGGCAGATGCTAAAAAAAAACCCAAACAAACATGCTTTACTGGAAGAAGCACTGTGTTAGTTGGACCTGGCCCTACAGCATCTGTATAGAGCAGGCACTCCAGCAGGGCTTTTTGGAGCTTTTAACTAATAAACTGATTCAATCAGCTATTAGGTAAAAGTACAAAAAAAGCCCCACTAAAGCACACAATATATACATATGTTGGGCAAGTGGGGCCCAACTAATGTTCTGCCTCTTCTAGGCATGCATTGGGCTCAGTGCAGGAGCATGTGGAGTTTAAAGTGCCATTTGTTTGTTTTTTTTAAATGTCTGCAAGCAGCCAACCTGGCTAGTGGACAATTAGATCAACCAGTTTGTGAATTAATTTTATGTAAGCAAATATTAACTAAGAAATGGGAGAAGGGGTTAACAAAAACTATACACAAATTACTGCCTGAAAAGTCTAGTAATGTAACTAGCCATGGGTGCTAACCAGGAAGTGATGGCGGGGAGGGGATAAAAATTAACACCTGTTTCTGCCATAAGCAGCAGGAGAAAATATTATCTGGGGGGGCTGGGCAGTGTGGGGCATGCCCACCTGACCCCTGTCCCTCCCTCCCACAGGCCATTGCAGGGGCTGGTGCACTGGTGCCTTACATGTGGTGGTGGTGGTGGTACAGCATGTGGTGAGGGCACTGGGTGCAGTGCTACAGCAGCAGAGCATGGCGGAGGCGCTGCCACCACAAAATTAGTTTGGTGGGGTTAAGCCCCGTTAGCCCCAGCCTTCTATCAATTATGGTTGCCACAGCCACACAATCGCACTAGTAGTAAGATGGCAGGCGTATGTCATCACTGCCTCCATGCATCCTACTGTCCCAGGAGCCTGGCTGCCTTGTTATACCTTTTGTGACTACTCATTGTGGCTCATTTCTGCAAGAGAACCTAAGAGTGCTTAACTCCTTGCACACTCGATTAGAAGATGAGGTGTGCCCCCCCACCTCCCCCACCATTTAACAGACAGTGGGGGACAGGAATCTGCGTGGCTTTGGCCCCAATCCGGGGTTGGGGCAAGAGCCAGCCGGAGCCTGCCACCCCATTGCCTCTGTCTGCCCCACCACACCTCCTCCATAGCCCCCAGTTTCTCTCTGCCCCCCCTGGCTTCTCCCTCTTTCTCCCCCTCTGCCTCTGCTGCTACAGGGCCAGCTGGAGCAGCAGTGTTGGCTCTGCGCTGCTGCTATGAGGCCAGACTGGAGCCAAGCTCCCTGCCCCAGGGTGCAGCAGAGACAGAGTCTACCAGTGCAGAGCAAACGTAAGGTTGAGGGGGGCGGGGTAAAGGAGCAGGTGGCGGGGTCAGATTCAGCATTGTGGGGGAGGAGGAGGGAACAGGGGAAAGGGAAATTGGGGCAGCCCGATGCTGTGGGAGGGGGAAGGAAGCCCCAATGACAAGCTGCCTGCCCCTCTCTCACTGTCTACCCCACTGTCTCCACACTGCCTGCCCCCTGCCACCTGACCCTCACTCTGTACCTCATTACTGTCCCCCTGCCTGCCCTACCATGTGCTCGCCTACCTGCCCCATTGTCTGCCCCATTACTGCCTCTTACCACCTCTCCCCCCCACCACCTGCAGTAATGGGGGGTGGGGTGAATTTAAGATGACCCTCCAATAATTAGATTCCATATGTGGAAAATTATAATAAATGTATATCTTTTCCACGTGTAGAATAATTCTAATTCTGGGGGGTCATCTTGCATTCAGGGTCATCTTGTATTTGGGTAAATACGGTAATGCCAGAAAAGTTCAAACTTATATTCTTGAAGAACTGTTGCTTCTCAGGGTCTCTTCCTTTGTCTCACCCCAATCCTCTCACCCATATCCTGCTGTCATCTTTGAGCTATCGCCTGTGCCTTATTGTTTCTTATGTCCCCATATCTTACCTTCACCATTCTAATCTCTCCTTAAAACATGTTTTTTCTGCAAAGTCAACTTAGAAAAAATAATGCTCTGTAAGAGCAGAGCCTATGACACCTGCAACCTTTCTGACTATTGCTGTATTTTACTCTAAATAAGCTTGTTGAACTAATCTCTATTTACTATGCACAGGCAAGCATTCTCATGGTGCTCAACAAATACTAAATATTAACCAAGAATGCTGAAATCTACACAAATTCATACCCAGGAATCCTACCCTGTTCATTTTTAGTTTCCGTGATGTTGGCAGAATCTAAGGGTAACAAGCTGAAAACTTCTGAAGTTCCTCTATTTACTTGTAACCCTAGTATAATTCTAAAACAAAGCTTGCTTCTCTGTTAAGCCCTGCTAATAACTTCATCCCTTGATTATTACTGTAGGACCATTTTATCTTTGATTAATCATTCTCCAAGTTAATATCAAATAACCCTTTCTTTTCACAAGCAGATTTCTGATTCTGCCAAATTAACACCCTCCATATAGAAAATGGATAGAAGACGACCATTAGTCCAATAAAAGTGAAGCACATGCATTTTAAGTAAAGCTTTAGAAAAGCTACCATCAAGTTATCTTTTGATATGAACTTGAAATGACTTGTGAAACAGAAGATCAAGAATAGTAAAGGCTGAGACATGCTTTGAATTTCTACAAAATAGGGTGAAAAATGGTGAACTTTTCCTGTTGTTGCCACCTTTAAATTATTTTAGAAAAAGAAAGAAAGGACATGAATTTCTTGAAAAGGAAGTGTGTGATAGAGGTTTTAAGTGGAATGGATTTTGATTTTTATACAGCAATTAACATATAATCTCACAGGGAACCTGCTACGTTAGGTTAACTGAAATATCAACACTTTGTACTTGTACAACAATTCTTACTCAAAAATCTCAAAGTATTTTGTAAACCTTAAGGAACTAAATATTTTTTACATTCTTTTGTGATATAATAAAAATATTATCATCACTGTTCTATGGTGTGGGAAACTGAGATCTAAATACACCAACTGCCATAATTTTGAACCCATTACCAATAATGATTACTTATTTTCACTTCCATTTTCTGTATAGGGGGTATTAATTTGACAGATGCAATAATCTGCTTGAGTTGGCTATTGACCGTCATGCTATATTCAGGTGACAGCTGTTCAGCAGTAGGAGTATTAAGCAGTGACAGAAATAAGAAAGTCCTTACTTTCTATCCTTTTAACAAACAACTTCCTGTAGAGATGAACCACCCATGTCTGGTCTGCTGCCCTGGAGTCTTACAAAACTTGAGGAAAGAAAAGGGCAAAGATGCTTTTAAAGCATTTCTAATAGACTTCATATGTGGTATTTTAAATTCTCAAATAATTCTATTCCTAAACTGGGCCTAAAGGTATGAAGCTGGCATCCAGTATCTACTAGATTTGCAAAAGCATGTAATAATTGCTGACCTTCTAAGAACTTCTATCTTATTCCTACACCTGATGACAAGATAACTGGTTCACTTCTTCACTGCAGTACTTCACAGGTAAATGGGGCAATGTCCAGAAACTAGGCAGTTAAAGCTTCTTAATTCTAGGTCAGTCCTACACCAACCACGACCTTGAGAGCTGCCTGAAGATATTCCATTTTAAGTTAAAAATTAAATTAACAATTTGGTGGAAAGCATCTGCTTTCCCACTCACTGCAAAAAGTCTCTTTTTTAATCAGAAATTCTAATGCCCCAACCCTAATATTTTCAGCCAAATTTCAGCTGCAGATTTATGACAGGTTAAAGCAGGAGACAGGACTCCCACAGAGTCAGGAACTCTGGAGTTCTAATGCCATTTCAAGCCCCTACTACCGTGTGATGACAACCCTTCTACCCCACTTCAGTTGCAATACTCACCATCAAACAGGGGCATTGTGAGTTATTTCTGGGCTAGGGACAGACATTACACATAAACTGATTTAAGTGATCAGAAACTGGTTTAAACCTGTAACAGAACATAAGTTCAGTGCACATAAACCAGTTTGAAAAAACTGGCTGAATGTAGTATCAGACTTAACTGATTTGGGTCAAACCGGTTTTTGCGATGTCTGTCCCAGACCCTTTCCTGGTTTAAATTAAACCAGACTCCCCCAGCATCCCGGCATGCTGTCTGGGCTGGGCTCTGGTTTCCCCCTGCTCTCTCCCACCCCCACCACCACTCCCTGTTAAGCAGGGATTCCCCCCCTCCCCTCTGCATTACACAGATACCTCTCAGCATTAGTTAACATACCATACACTGGCTCTGTCCATGCTGTGGGAGACCAGACAAAGGCAGACAGGACTGTGTCCGCTCAGGATTTTTTGGAGCTAATCAACAGGTAGCTGGTAACAATGATAAACACTGAGTAAGAAACTGCCTGCTGGGTTGCTCAGGGGGCAGGGGGGAACCCCTCCCTAATCAGAACCTCATGCCAGAGCCTGGCCAAGCCCCCCAGCTCAGCACTGTGAAAGGGAAGGGTGGGCAGCTCTAGTGCCCCCTGGCTTCTAGCTTGAGCCACGCCTGCATGCGCCTTCATTTCTGGGGTGTCTTTACAGTTACAAACTGGTTTAGCCTAGCCAGATTAGACTAACCTACAAAGATTGAATCAATTCAGGCTCAGGCTTTTTGAACGTCTGTCCCTAGCCCTGATGTTCATGTTTGGGACATGAACCTGCTTTCAGTGAAATCCATTGGAATAGAAACAAGATCAGGTCCCTGTATAGTACTATTTCGTATACCTCTAGTTCTGAGCAGCACTATTGTCTGAGCCCTTGCAAAGAGATGAAAAGAAAGGAAGATGTTTGTCTATGGACTAAATTGTCTCCATAGCATAAAAGGCTGTATCCACTTGATCTTTCAAGTAATGTGCCCTCAGATATGGCCCCCTATAATTTAAATGACTCCAAAGGAAAAATTTGAAACTTCTTTGATACGATTCAGGACCATATCATTTGTAAACCCTTCAAAAACATTTCACAGAAGTCTCATATTCAAATAGAAGGTTATACAATAGAAAATAATTACAAGGAATCAGTTGTGGTTTCTCCAAGTTGGTTGAAACATAACCTATCATGTAACTGTTTGAAAGGAGGAAGTTCACTAAGAGTAGCACAGTAGATTGTATCAGTGTAAACTACTTGAGTGAGTTTATTTTGATTTCTCAGTACTATATTTTCTCACATACAACACACATCTTTTCCTCCAAAATCAGTCCCTCTAAATTGGAGTGCATGTATTAAGCAGGGAGGTTGATTTTCTACCCAGGGAAGAAGCATCCTGTTTTGATTCCTGCTCCACAGTCCAGCAGCTCTTGTATTAGTATTCAGGCAAGCTGAGGGAGTTTATATACTCCCCAGCTGCATGGAACAGGGACAGCTAATCAGGCAGGGACCCTAATCAGGCAGCCTAGTCTGGGTTAATTACCTAGGCAGCCACACCTGCCTTGAGTCTCTGGCTGAAAAGCTCTGACTCAGCTAATAAATTAGCTAGGCTCCCTATTGGCTGCTGAGAGCACCATCTACCCATTTAGCCTTGGCTGTGGCAGCTAACTCTCAACATTTCTGCCCCCAGCCTGCTTTGGAAAGCCTCCTGGTTCCTGATTCCAGTTTGGCTCTATTCAAGAACTTTGACCTGTGGGTGTATCCCTTGTACTTGGTAACTGGGCATCTAATTTTAGCCCTTGGCCTGTGTTTTGGATTATGCCCCTGGATTTCCTTCTGGACCTGGTAATTTGGTGCTCAGACCCTGGCTCAGCTAAACATTTATGACACTAAGGGAAGACCCCTGGTCCCTGCTCTCCCTCAATGGCCTAACCATTAAGCAAGACTACCTATAACCCAATTCCTTACACTTAATGGCTCATTATTCTTCACTCCAGAGGTGTTAATAATTGTCTGCTCTTTTTAATGGTCTTGATGTTCCACTAACCAAACTCAATTTTGGGGGCAATTTAGCTGTCAGCTAGCTTCTCCTGGTCCCTCCCTCTCTATTTCACAGCCTTTGAGATTAACTCATTTCAAAACCACAGATCCTCCCATAGAGACCAGTCTGCTGTAGTTATGCAGGAAAGGAGTGAATCAGCTGAAGGTTAGGCCCTGTCCCTGCTCTATGCAGCCATAACTGGAAAAATTGTTTTTCTTCATTCTGCCTTTCAAAAACATATTGTATATTCTACTCCTGGGGTGTGCTGTATGTGAGGAAATATGGTACTTTACTTTAACCTTTGTATAGCATTAGCAAGTCACTGATTGAGTGTTAAGTTTTGCCCCCAGATGCACACAGCCATAGACAACTCCCACTGGCTCCTAGTATTGTCTTAGAGTCAACAGAAACTGCTGGCATACAATAGCTTTCAGGATTTGGCCATTAGCCAGTAAACAATAGTGAAAGGCAACAAACAACTGTACACACAAAAGGACCCAATCCAATCCTGCAGCAACTTATAAAGCACATTATCATGCAAATATCACAACATGCTTTTTTTTTTTTTTTTTTTTTTTTTTTTAAATACAAAGGAGGGGGGGTATAAGGGCCCCCTTCCTGTGCCAGCTTCTCGCAAACTTTTTGGCCAATTGAAAATTGGAACCAGAATTTTTTTTTTTTTTTTTTTTTTTTTAAATACAAAGGAGTGGGGGTGGGGAACCCAGCTGTGAAATATAGCTCTGTTCATGACTGAATCATTTAAAAACATGAATGCTAGACAATAAAATTAGGAACAACACAACTGGTTTGGGTAAAGGAAAAGACAATCAGAATCAAGCTTGTTTTGAAGTTTAGAAATTGCAAGTCTTGTTATTGGAAATCCAGGGAGCATGTTTCTATAGGAAGCCTACTCCATTTGGCCAGCAAAAACTCTTTGGATCATTTGGTTAATGTTTACATAAGCATTTGAATTCCTGGGTGTTCATCCAATCTCAATTGCTGAACAATGAAAAGTTCACCTCTGGCTAATTAGGACATCTGCCTTATATACCTGTCAACCAAATAGAAAGATGATTGGTGCTCAGAGCATCATGTAAAGGAATTTTCCCCCAGAACCATTAAACAACTGTATCAACATATGCATGACTGGTGCTGGAGGGCGGGTAAAAGAAGAGCAGAGATGTGTCACATACAAAGCTCCCCTTAAATCTAGCATATAGTCTATGCCTGATATTGTATCCTATCCAGGTGGGATTTTCAAAAGTATTTAAGAAATTTAGATAGCACAAATCCTGTTTTCTTGATACTGAGGCACTTTTGAAATTCCTGGCCTTAATGCCTCTCTTTTGTGACGTTTCCCTTTGCTCTGGAATTTTTAAAGCACTTTAAGGGAGTTAGGTCCATTAAATTTCAATAGAGGTTTGGCACCCAACTCCCTTAGGCTCTTTTGATAATCACACATACTCCTCAGATTTCCCAAGGCAATAATCACAAAAATGTGGAACAAAAAATCTATATACAGTAGCGAGTCAAATGGATTCAAATAGGTTTTATGTATGGAAAAAACAAACTACTGACAGTCTAACATAACTGAGACACAGAGAGGCTGCAGATTTTCAGTGGATGCCTGAGCCCTTATTTGGAAAATGATATAACTGTTCTAGTTTTCAAATATGCCAACCAAGCAGGATTTCTTCTGACATCAAAGAAAACTGTTTGCTACTTAGCCCTTTCAAAAACTTGGCCAGTTCTTTAAGTGCCTAATACAGACTTCAGCCAAGATATTCAAACCTAGTTAAATACCTAACTCGCACTGAGAATTTCGTATCCTAAGTTTGATCATCTACTTTTACTGCATATGTTATAGACAGTCCAAAGACAGCATGCAGCTGCTCCTCATTTCTCTTTTAGAAATTACTAAAAGATAAACAGAAACAAACCATTTTTGTGTTTAAATCAGGAAATGTACATAAGTAATATTTCCATAATAGTTCATTTAATGATAACCAATAGCAATGACTAAATTTTGTGGTCAAGATCCTGCTTTGTTCAGTTTCTCTGAGCCAGGTTTCCTAAAAAGTATGCAAGCAATTGTGAATTCCCCTCTAAAAATGAATGCATATTCATTACATTTGAGCATGCAATCAAGGAAACTTCAATTTGTTGCATAAGTGGTTGCATGCAGTCACCTAACTTGCTCTCATGGCTAGTTGAATGAATTAGACACCCGACTACGGGTGCAGTGGCATACATGCAAACGCACATATTTTGTATAAAGCCACATCTCATAATGATGCAGTACTGTGAGGTCTATTTGTACTCTCTCAATTTTAGGGCTTCAGAATCTGCCACTGATCTTTGTGACCTTGGACAAGTCACTTCATCTCTCTGTACTGCTGTTTCTCCTCTTCTCCTTTTTCTCATCTTGTCTGTTTACACGGTAATTTCTTTGGGACAAGAACTAGATACTGTGGCTGCATCTATATGAGGCACTTACTGCAGTTGCCTCATTGGCTCCACAGTACAGCATGACCATCTAAACAAGAGGTGCTATTAGGCCAGAGTAAACTAATTAACTCCATCATAGGATAGTACTACCCAACACAAGTACTATTCTATAGAAAAGTTATATTTACTCCTCTGCAATGCAGGTGTAGATGGTGACCGGGGCTAGCTGGAACATGAGGGTGCTACAGTGTTGGGGCTGCCTGCCAGCTAGCCCTGCACAGTAACACCCTCGTGCCCCAGCCAGCCACTCCATAGCATGCTGAGCTAGGCAGGAGCAGCTCTGGGCTGGCAGACTGACCCCTGCCAGCCAGGGCTTCACTGCCTTGGCTCAATGTGCTCTGGTCCTAGATGCATGCATAACATTGTGCCTGGGAGTAATAAACTACAGCATGAACTGTGGCAGATTCTATTCAGGCACATTAATTGCACGTGTAGATGCCTCCTGTTATCCCTTAGCACAACAGTGCCTTAATCACATTTAGATGCTAGTGTAACATAATTAAAAAGTGATAGTGTCAGAAAAAAAGAAAAATCTGAAGTATACATAACAACCTAGTAGCTAAAAACATACAGGATATTGTGTAAAGAAGAGGATTAAGTAGATCATTTTAGTTTTATAACTTATATTTAAGTATGGCAAGAAGAGAGAAGAACAAAGCAAAAGTGCTTCTTTTTACTGAATCAACATAGCAATAAAAAAAAAAAAACAAATCTCACACAGACCCAGCTCTCACTGCCACAGTTGGACAATCTTTGTTTAACTTCTCATTGGGCAAGTAGGAATTAAAATGATTTCTGCAAAAATAACCTTCTCACGAAAAACATCTGCTTTTGGCAGAAAAAAACTCTGACTTCTTGGAAAAAAAAGCAGAATTAAAAAAAAAGATTTTTTTATCATAAACTTGTTTTTCAGTTGATTTTTTTCAGCTTTTCCCATAAAAAACTGCTTTTTTTTCCTGACAAACTCTACTTCTTTATTCTGCCCATATTTTTGGGGCAGTTTGAATATGCTAGAAGAATGAGGATGGGATAGAGCAACACTTTGCAACCTGTGGTCATGACCCAAAAGTAGGCCACAAGAATATATGAAAGGGCTGTGAACAAATTTAAAACTGGATCAACAGACTTTAAAAATGGATCCTCCTTTTAAAGAGAAAAACGTGGGAAACTGTGGCTTTTCCCTTGTAGGCTGGCAGAGTTCGAGTTGGCAAGGGGCTGCTTGGGGGCCCCCCTGCCCCACACATTGGGGGGCTGGGGCCTGCAGGCAGGGGCTAGCAGATCAGGAGTGAGGGGCACTGGGTTGGGACTAGCCATCCATGTTTACAAATGGGTCCTGGTACAAAATGGGTTGAGAATCACTAGGATAGAGTACCTATTTCTCCCCCTCATCTCCCATCCATATTGCTTGATCATCCATCCTGACTCTGAATGACTTCAGTTCTAATACATACACAGTGGCCCAACTCCATCTTTAACATTAGTAGGGACCTATTTAAATTGTGATGAGACTAAACAATTTTTGTGGGCTGGTTGTGGCAAAAAAAGCAAATTGCACAGGTATTTCCCAGATGTGCTCCACCAGCCCCACCCTCATCACTGACTGGTGGAGAGGCCCCAGTGGGGGAGGAGGGACAAAGAGGGGCACCACCTTGTCTGTTGACTGCCCTTTATGCAGCCCCACCCCTCAGTGCTTATTGGCAGAGAGGACCCAGTGAGGGGAGGAATGAGGGGGCAGTCACCATCTTTTCTGCTCCCCTTTGTGAAGCCCTACCAGCTGGTGCCTTCCTTCTCCCCCCTCCTACCCTCCACCCTGGGGGTGGGCTGCAAAGCCAGGTCATGGCATAAAGGACCACTGGATCTCACTAAGGAGGCAGCATTTTATTTTATTTTTTAAAATTGATTTCACAGACAATCCTGGATTTTGTGGTTCCGCAATATCTGTGAAGTCATGAATTGAGTAGACCCCCAAACCTTAGCTGAAATCAACTGAGTTACACCTGGGATGAGTTCAACCCAATAATCCCAAATTTCTCCTCCAGATGTCAGCACAGGACTATCTAACATCTTCCCCTCCCCCTCCAGTACCCATTCATAAAGTGGAGACTGATTTGCAGCCCTCCTTTTTATGCGATTGTGTGGAAGAGGCATCTTTGCTCATCTCTCTACTAGATTTGTTTTTCTAATTTCTTTTTACTTGAAGGTTTACCAGCTGCTTTATTACCAAACTGAGCTTTCCTTGCAGCCTCTCTCTCCTTTTTTCCCTTTTTGTTCCTAGAGACAATCACTGTCTCTGGTCCCAGCTGCCACTGCTGATTTTTCATTACAGTTTAATTTAAAACTGGGATTGGAATGGAAATGTCTTTTTGCCATTTGGGGTTTGGGAGGCCTGTGGTTTTATTGCCAAAGGCACAAATGTTAGTTACTACTGTTTTTCCAGAGTACAAGTGTAAGGGGCTTGCAGAGGGGGGTCAAAGGGTTGGGGAGGTTTGTGGGGAGCAGGAGAAAAAAAAATAAATCCACCTCACATAGAGAAGACAGTCCAATTCTCTGCTTCATTTATATATTTATGCTGGTGCATGACTTGCTGGACAGCGTGGCTGTAATATATCCTATGGTGTCAGGTCTGTACAGGTCGCTCATCAGAAAAATGTAAAAATATACGAAAGCTTTTGTACCTTGCTTCCTCTGAAAAAAAACAAAAAACCCACTAGCTTTCATTTAATACCCACAAGCTCTCTTGGTATACCTCACAAATGGAACTTTAATGGGAGCCAACAATGCTTCTGAACCCAGCATGGTAATAGGTTTGTGTTTCTTCCCTGAAGTACTATTACAAAAAACATCATACAGAGAGAACACACTGTAATCAGCCTTCTTGTCTCCTTTCACATCTACCTTAGTGTATAAGAGGCTTAAGAATAACCCACCAGACACTCCTTGGAGTACAATCATAAACCCCTATGGAAGGCCACTCCTGCACATATAATGAAGAACCCCTACAGAAGTCGAACAAGCATTCCCCAAGATGTTCCTTGCCTCTGAACACTTTACAACAGGGATTTTTTTCCTCCCTTAAACAGTCTATGAGGAGACGATGAAGGAAGCAGAAGAATCAGTGTACATGCCTCTAAATTCAACATTAAAATAAACCAGAAGGAAATTCAGTCCTGTTCCTGATCCTCCCCCACCCTCCACCTCAATCATCTCCAAGAGATGGACAGAGGAGAAAGGGTGGACAGTTATGTTCTTTCATTTAAATATTTAGCAGGAGTACAGGAAGCTACCGTTCCCAATGTAGCAGATTAGACAGGAGGCCTAATCTCTTATCTGTAACGCTAAAAACAATTATTGTCTCCCCTCCCAGCAAGAGCCTTATCTTTTCCTGGCTACATCATTTCATATGTCAGACGAAATTCTCCATTATCTCCATGGATCGTGCTGACTCTTCACACGTCCTACATTTCAACCTCCTCCTCAACTGGCCTCAGGCTGCTCCTGAACTTGAGCTTGTCTGGTACTGATACAGAGATTCATTGTCAGCATGCCAACACCATGGTGCATGGAGCTTTGCTTTAACTGGAACTGCTTTTTTGCATTTCTCAAGTATCTTTCATACGTGTCTTTGCTGTTAAATACACTCTCATTTCACACACTTACCACCGCTGACATCAGTGGAATGCACACCCAATTAAGGACACACAAAGTACTGAATACTTTCCTTAGAACACTGACCTTCTCCAATTTCCATTATGTTCAACGGAAGTTAAATGCTTTCAGGATGGAACTTATAAAATTTTTCCTATAACTTATGCAATGTGGAGTGTGGGTTATGCTAAAGGGAGAAGAAGATGAGATCCACCAATCACTCTATTTAGACACCTATGCCATGCTTGTCATCATCATCATGTATGGCTGGGGAGCAGGCAGGGGCAGAGTTGCACAGAAGCTTGATGGGGAGGAGAAAGAATTGGAATTTGATGGAGCACAACCTGGTAAAAACTCCTGGACAATCAAGACAGCATCAGCAGAAAAGCAAAGTTATTTTAGCTGTAGGTAAGCTAGAAAGGAAAGTTCCAAAAGCAGAGTAGTGTTCATGGTAAGACACCAACAAAATAAGGCAAAAAATAGTAAGAGAAAATTGAAGGATAAGATGGCTAGTCCTTGAACCATTAGTTTGGCAATGTAAATGAAAAATCAAAAGGATTTGTGAAGCACATAAAAGCAGGATGAAGAGAGGTCAAAGTTTAACAGCTGCTGTAGGCTTTCCTTTAGGATAACCAGAGGTCCAAGTTTACTGGCTGTGATGATTTAGGGTATCTGTCTACATACAACTTACAAAATCTGTTTGAGAGCATGAACTATTTAAATTGCTGTCAGTCTACAAGCTGCATTTTGGATATGGAACTTGTGATCTTCACTTTTGTCCTTATCTATGTGCCGGATCAACATTTCCAGGAGTAGCTAATAATGGTGGGTGGGAGGGAGGGAGGGAAGTAACTTTTCCTTTATTTACCTAGAAACACTCTTGCACAAAGAGTTGGCTACTATCCAAGTTTAAAAAAAAAAAAAGAAGTCTATTCAGGTTGGCTGGTAACTAAGAGATTATCCACTGGGGAACTCAGAACACCTGGCAAAGCTGGCTAAGACTAGCTGATAGAGACAATGGGAAGCTCTCTCACCAACCGATCTAGAGGGAGGGAGAATAGACCACACAGATTTCATATTCCAGATAAGATACCATATGTAACCATACTAAAATGCATTATGAATGCATAGCCTAAATGCAGCCAGGGGTTCCTGATCAGCTTGGAGGGGTGGGGGGGGATGTCATGCAATTTTTACTACTCAGATGCTGTCCCTGAGCCTTTTCAGGCTCAAGGAAGCCTCAAAGCATACAGGCCACAGCTTATCTGATGAGCATTCAGCAGGGGGGGAACTCCAGCAGGGCTGCAACACTACCACAGTGCATTTTAGGAGAGACATTCACATTATATAATAGGACACCTACCTCATCTGCCTTTGTACATATTCACTCCCTCAATTTTCTTTTGAACATCACATCCATTTCCCTCATTCTATTTAGTCACTGTCAGACAATCTTCTAGATCTCTGAAGTGACTTGGCCTCCTGGCCAAGACATAGGTGGTCCATCCCATCTGAAGCATAAGCCATGCTCAAACAAACACAGGACAAATCCACCACTGTAAGTTTGCCAACACAGCTCTTTCATTTCAAGGATCTGACTTCTCTTCTATCACCACCACTGTCCTAGGCTCAGCTTTTCAGCCCTCTCATTCACCTCTTGTTCACAGGCTTTACCAGATGGCAGCATAAACTGGTTCTCTGTACTCCCCTTCTGACCAGTGGTTGCTACACCCCATTACAGAATCCATCAGAAGTAGATCCCACGCCCTACTTCTTGTAATGGGTTGCCAACACTGCTAGCCCCTAAAAAGCAAGGCTATCTTCCTTCTGTAGCATCAACCAGCTTTGTTTTATCTCAGTGCCTCTTCCTGTTCTCTTAGCTCTTCTCCCTCGCTCTCTGGCTTACCTTATTGACCGACAAGCTGCTCTAATCATCTGAATTTCCTACACCTGGAGAAGCCAGCAAAGTCTGGCACAGGCGCAGCTATTTTGTAACCCTCTGAAATGGTTAGCTCTCCTTGTGACAGTATTTGGCACCTGTTTCAATGCAATCAATTAGATAATTTGTCTGAGTCAGTCTTTCTCCCACAAATACCCTTTTAAAGTTTTGCCTTCCCACCTTTCTCTGTCTCTTGCCTCTAGTCCCCATCCTTTGTATTGTCCTTCTCTGCTGTAATAACTATACTTTGCATTTCGGTACCACCTTCCACCCACAGATCACAAAGCATTAATGAACTAAATTTCCCAGCATATCTCTAAGACAGGGGAAGCTTATGAAGTTAGGTTAAATGACAAAGTATCACAGGTACTTCAAAAGCACTTATATCCTGAAAGTCACAAAAAAGTTAAAAGCAACTTTGAGATTTTTTCTGTAGAAACAGCAATGCTCTTTTTTTTCTCTTTGATTGAATGTTGGCTTCTACTAGAGCTTGATGCCAGATTTTCCTGGGGAATATTTCACTGAAAAGCTGAGTTTTACTGAGGAGGGAGTACTGAGGAGAATCAAGGCAGCACTCTTCCTGCTCTGTTTTCTGTAATGCGAGAGCCTGACCCATGAGAAGGCTCCAGCTCTGTTGAGTTCCATTCATTAAAGCTGCATCATAGATACAAAACCAAAGCTGATCCTCCAGAAAGCATGGTCTCTTGCCATTGAATCTTGATTGAACCATGTCCTGTGACATTTCTTCCAATTCAAATTCCATAAATGCAACTCCCACAAGAGTAAGGGTTCCCTTCAGTCAAAGGTAGCAAGACTGTCTAGCACATCACCCTGCCAATACTTATGAAATGCAGCATTTTCTGTATCCCGGTGATACTTTTTCCCTGCAATGTGACATGACATTCCTGTGGTTTGACCTGTCTCAGAACAGATTCCAGTAAAAGAAAATATGTTTAGAGCACAGTTAAAAAACCAAAACAGAAAAAACTGCCCTCTTCATTTTTTGTGTGGTTAGATACAATGAGTATCTTATTGCCAGTAAACATATCCAGTAAATGATCCTGGGTGTGCTGTGGCGATTGTGGAATGTCTGCTGGATGCATCAACAGCCACATTCATTGGCTTGATGTAAGCTATCAGTGTGCAGACCTGCCTTTAAGAAGCAAGGTTGAGAGTTTATTTGAAAGTACAATAGTTCTGGAATTGGAAAATATCTAGCAAGACTGTTAAAATTTAGATCTCTTCCTAAGATGCGCCTGAAGTTAAATCATTTCTAAAGACCTGATCCAGTCTTGCTGGGAGGAAAGTGATTGAATTTTCAAATACATCATTGCTTGTGGACATTAAATGTTGTGGTCTGTTCTGTGCAGAGTGGGAATTATATCCAAGTATTTCTCAAATGTTTATAAAAGCAAATGCAGAAGAAAATGTGGACTGAATGTTAGCTGCCCAGTTTGACAAGAAAATGGGTTTTTGATCTTATTTGCTCTTATAGAAATCTGTTCAGAAATCTCTTTGGAAAATATTATAAAACCCAGGTTAGCTGTCACATATGGGACCCATTACCTTCTCATTTCTGGTTCTTAGCAAATTTTTGTCAGGTGATAATACATGAACTCTTGTGTGTTTTTGTTTTGCTTCACACTACAGAGAAATCTGTTGACTCGGTTTGTTTTTAGAATCCACTTAGCATAAAGTGCAGCCCCGCTGCATCCAAAAGAATCAGTTAGTTACGTTAAATCATGTGGAACCAAATTCAGACTCTTTGGCAGGAGAAAGAAGCCGATCTGCTTTCTTTTTCTTGAGTTTCTAGAGTATCAGCTATTATTACATTGAAGGCTCATGTAATCTGACACAGAGGCACACCTGAGAAATGTGCTCGCTGGCCACAATTCTTATCACTGCCTCTAGGAAGAAAGGGGAGAAACAAATTTACCAACATGTAATTAATGAGCTAAAGAAAAACATTCAAGCCTTCTCACACAGAGTATCAGGGCATTTTGAATATGGCCTCTGGAATGAATGACCTATATGTATGTAATGTGGGAAGCTCATTTAACACATCAGTATACTGAGCTGAATCCTCAGCTATTGTAAACTGCCATAGCTCCGTTGATTGTGATAGTTCGTCACAGATTCACAGAAATTTAGGGCTGGAAGGGACCTCGTGAGATCATTGGGTCCAGCCCCCTGCTCTGGGCAGGAAAGACAGCTGGGGTCAAATAACTCCAGCAAGGTGTACGTCTTTTAAAGATCTCCAGGGTAGTTGCCTGCACCACCCCCAACTGGGAGTGTATTCCAGAGTCTGGTCACATGAACCATGAAGAAGTTTTTCCTTATATCCAGTCTGAAATCTTCTTTTAGGAGTTTTTGACCATTGCTCCTGGTTTTCTCCTGGGGCGCTTTGGGAATAGTTGTTTGCCTAGCCTCTGATGCTCACACCTGATATATTTGTAAGCTGTCACCAAATCTACCAGAAGTCTTCTCTTTTCTAGGCTGAACAGTCCCATATCTGTCAGCCTTTCCTCATATGGCTTGCTCTTCAGGCCTCTCCTCAAATGAGAGGCTCTTCTCTGGACTCTCTCAAGCTTCTCCACATCCTCTTTGAAGTGTGGCACCCAGAACTGGATGCAGAACTCCAGCTGTGGCCTCACCAATGCCAAGTAGAGCAGGAAAATAACTTCCTTAGTTTTGCCTGAAATACATCGGTTGATGCATTCTTTGCTCTGCTAACTGTGGGCGTGTATAGATGAAATGGGGGCCCTAAAGTGAAGCAGCAGGTTTTTAAAAACACTGCTTCAATTTAGGGCCACTTAAACCCCCGTGTTGTACACCCAACTTACCTGCCTCTCCTGTGACAGGGAGGGAGGGCAAGCTGCCAGCGGGCAGCGCAGGCCCTGGGCTGCTGGGGGGCAGATGCTTCCTGGGGGGCATGGCAGCCATGGAGGGAAGCACTGGGCCCCCATGAAGCTCAGGCAGGCTCCAGAGGTGGGGAAAAAAAAAAAGATCAGGTTCACCGCTTTTTTTTTTTTCCTCTCTTAGGAGGAGCCTGCCCTCCTGGGCTGCTGCCAGGCTGCCTGCATGGGCTTCCTGCAGAGCCCCTGAGCCGCATGGAGCCCAGTGCTTCACTCCACAGCTGGGCAGCAAACTAAAACTCCTTGGTGGATTTTTAGTTTGTTGCACCCCAAGTCATTTCAGGCACATTATGCCACCAAATTTGCTACAGCAACTGTAATTAATGCACAATACACTGCCGAGATGTGCAAACACCTACACTATTAAAGCAGTGCAAAAGCATTTAGCCCCCTTTAAAGTGTCATGCACACATGCCCCTCATTTCATCTACATATAGCCTGTAGCATTACACTGGTGGCTCATATTCAATTATGATCCCCTGGTCCCTTTCAGACCTAGCTAGAGTAGCACCACCAAGCCTGTAAGTTTGTTGCAGATCAATACCAGCTGAGCAGCCTGCTGCTATCCTAACAAAAACACCCCCTCAGAAACTACACAAAATACACCATTGAAACCTATGACTTTGAGGCCTAGGCAGCTCTAACATTAGACCCTGCCCCCTGAAAAATCTGGAGCTACCTTCACTGCACCTGGAGATACCATCATTGCTTTCAACCAGTCCTACTTTTACCTCTCGAGGCCCAAATCAAAATCTTTCTTAGGCTACCAGTAGAAATGAATTAGGTCTCAATGTAGTCAATACTGGCCATCTGTCCCTACAAAGAACCCTAACCATGAACAACGCATACCTTCGGTGGCTGGGGGGATACCATCGCCACACTCCCGCCGCCGCTGCTGTAAGTGGGAGCTCTTGCAGACACCACTGGCACTGTCGGCGGTGGGGTGGCAAGTTCCAACCAGGAGTTGGCAACCACCTGCAGATGCTGCC
>NW_005841883.1:300498-331627 GCF_000455745.1 Alligator sinensis | reverse complement strand
GCGTGTGCGTGGCCCAAGACACTCCCGGTAGTGTCTGCAGCAGCGTGGCGAGTGCCCACAGGCAATGCCGACAGTGTCGGCAATGCTTTTTGTAGGGGGTGCACAAAAAGGCTTTGCCGACACTGTCGGTGCTGCCTGTGGGCAGTCACCAGGGGGTCACCCTCCTATGATCAGGGGGTGCACATGCACCCATGTGCACCCCCTATGTATCGCCCCTGACCCTAACCTGTCAATTTTATGAAGCCCTTTTTGTTTTGGGGCATAAGTGAAACTTCCACTCAAAGAGTAAACAAGCATTGGCAGAGTAAGGTTGTCGTAGAAAAAGACTGGCTAAGCAGAATGGAGGAGCTCTGGCAGCACTGAGCCTATTTCCAGTTGATGTTCTTAGCACTTCACTTTCTTAACCCACTTTTTCAAATGTGTGGTTTATAAGGGTTCTTTTCCCCTGTAGGTGATGAAGCGGGTTGGTGAACTAGCTTTGCGTGCAGGGTGCTCACCTGGTACACGTGTTTATGAGTCAGGCATTTTACATCACATACAGTTACAAAAAAGTTTTGTATATTTAAGCTTACTCCAGGGAACAGACTACAGGAAGGCAAGGAAAACCTGCCAGATATTGAAGGTCTTTCCTTACAAACTCAGGGTTATTTTTAGTTTTCTAATGTAAAAAGTCAGTGAGATGAAGAGTGAAGTGATCCATTTCCAGCACAAAAACCATCTGAAACTTCATTAATAATTTCATATAGAAGAACTGTATGCATTTATCTGACAGGCTGACAAGCCCTGCTAAACAACAGTTACTGCAAAAATGTAAAAGATATAATCACAATACCAAGCTTTATGGAGGTTTCTTTGTTAGGTTACATTATGACTAGAAAAATCTCCATCTTACCAAAGAGATGTTGCAGAAGGGTAATTTTATGAGGATCTTAGGAAAAAATGACTGATTCTGAAATTTAGTATTTTGACATGGAAATGTACTGAAAGCTTGATCTGGTAAGCGATGCATTCCCATTAGCACTGTGATGTGAAGAAAAAGCAAAACAAAACAAAACAGAAATATGAACTCACTCTGGATCTACCTGTCCACTGATAGTTAGAAATGGCCCATGTCAATTATATGAAGTTATGGTCCCCAGTTGAACACCACCCATTTGGTTAAAGGCATGGAGGGTACGCCCTATGAGGAGAGACTCCAGGAACTGGGCCTGTTCAGGCTAAGGAAGAGAAAGCTGAGAGGTGACTTGACAGCTGCCTGCAAGTGCATTGTGGGGAGCATCAAAAACTAGGACAGCAACCATTCAGGAGGGCACCTCAAGGGAGGACAAGGAGCAATGGGCATAAACTAATAGAGGGTAAATTCAGGTTGGTCATAAGGAAAAACTTCTCCTCTGAAAGGGTCACCAGAATCTGGAACACACTCCCAGCAGAGGTGGTGCAGTCACCATCCTTGGAGGTGTGCAAGATGAGGTTGGACAGGCACCTTGTCAAGCTCATCTGAGCCCAATAACTTCCTGCCCACAGCAGGGGACCAGACTTGATGATCTTACAGGTCCCTTCTGGTTCTATGTTCTACTGATTCTATGATTAGGTCTCACTTCAATGAGGCAAAAATCAGTAATTAGAAATAGATCATTGAACTGGGGATCCTGGCCTTGCTACTGATCTGTCCTAAAATAGGTGGATTGGCCGCTCTCTTTCAAGCTCTGTTTCCTCATCTGTAAAACAATAGAAATAATACTGTTTCATTTTTGCAATGCTTTGAAATTTAGGGATGGAAAGAGAGATAGGTATTGCCATCTTCTATAATGGGCTTAACAAAATTTTGGGATACACACACACCTGCAACCTCTGGGCAAGTTCAGATCTGGGTCCAATTTCCATCCCAATACATAATGAAGGTGATGTGATCAATGCAGAGTGTCCACTCTGTGGAAGTGAAAATGGATGGAAAGAGCAATTTATAAAGCTGCCTATCTGGGCCAATTTCAAAATGGCAAACATGCCCTAGGCTACTGGACTGTTTACTTTCCTCCCTCTTCCTGATCTTATCAGTATTTCCTAAACTCTGCCTGTCATGCGTGCCTTTGTTAATAACCCTCTAGTACTCTCAGAGCAAAGGTTGCCCAACAGCTTTCTCATCTTCCTGCTGCCTGTCAGGAGAGGAAATCACAACTTTCAGAAGAACCTGACACGGGGGGGGGAACTGGATAGCACACCAGGGTCAAGGGTAAGAATACATGAAGAAGTGAGAAAGCACAGGCGCTACAGCCGGTGCAGAACAGGAAAGGCCCTGTGTCTGCTTTCCCTTGTTTACTACCTTTGGATGTTCCAGGAAGAAATACAGCTATTTTATATCTGAAGCACATGGCAAAGCACAAATGGTTGCTGATTACCAACTTCATGCTACAGATCAAATTGACACCTAATAAATTTTGCCTATGGAAAAGTCCCTGATGTGACTTAGGTCTTTCCTCTCAAACAAAGGAGCATTGTGGACAACCGCACCCCCACTTACAGGGCCCTCAACTTCAGAGTTCTGCAATGATCAATTCTCTTCCCTTCTCCTCCTAATCAGTGTGTACAAGGAGCCACTGGGAATCCTGATGAAACAGCTTAGGCTGAAGTACTGCCAGTATGAGGCAGCACATAGCTGTATACCAACTTCACAGGGAATGACAATGCACTATTTCTTGGCCTCCCTAATGCTTAGCTGGGACCAGTGCCTGAATGAATCTGAACCCGAATACGTTTGATGAGAAGTCGGTGGGAAAAGGGAACTGCTTTGAAGAACTCTCCCCCTATAAAAAAAACCCAACACATTTATAGGTGGCAGCTGATCTCAGATTGTTAAATTAGTTTGCAAACCCGGGGACCACTTCAGGCTTGTCCATACTACTGTGGTACTAACTCTAACCCTGGAAATATGTCACTGAGACCATTCCAGGTTTGTGTCTCTGCTCACTATCAAGTCCTCAGTCTCTAGCATATAGCCTCACAGATGAACTTTCAGGTTCTCAGTGCATCAGCAGGTACAGGTGGGTGGGTCATGGGGCACCAAGGTTAGCAGTCACATAGACATACTAACCACAGTTAACCCTGTGCTATACCAGGCAACAGGAATAGATAATCTGGTCTGACCCTGGTTCAGGTCTGTTCCTTTCATGATTGTATAGATTAGAAGAGTTGAGCAGAAAAATTCAAAGGAATAACTAGGTGCAGCAGAGGTGTTTGTGGTCCACCAGAGAAAGATTCATCCTTCATGGGTCAAGAACCATGTAATGGAGGAAGAACGAGTGGTCAGTGCTTCAGAGGCAAACCAGTTAGATTTCAAGGGCTTTCAGATCAGAGGCAATTTATTATTTAAAACCCTCAAAGCAAAATACTAGAGCTAGTCAGAAAATTGATTTTTTGCCACAGAGAACATTTTCGTAAAAAACAAACAAAAATGTTTTATTGACATGTCCAGGGGAAGATTTCAACTTTTTGTTAGAGGAAAAAAAACCCTTTGAAGCCTGAGGGAAACTGGAAATGTTCAAGGAAAGCAGTAGTGTAACTAGGGCAGGGTGACTGGGACAGCAGCCCTGGGTGCTGACTCAGGATGTACAAAACTAACATCCTCCAATGCAGCCATGTGATCCTGCTACTGGCAGGGTGGCAGCCGGAAGTTGCCACTGCTCCACATGTCCCATACTCCCAGGTGCTGTGGGCTGCCTTGTTACTCCTCTGAAAAGCAGGCACATTGAAAAGCTTTGTTTTATGAAAAACCCAATATTCTGTTAAAAAAATGGCAAAACCTTTCATCCAGGTCTACAAAATACAAAGCATTCCACTTATAACTGGACAAAAACTTTTAATCTGATTAACCATTATTTAAAATGGTCTTTATGATTTCTGTAGAATTCTACAATAACTGGAGTGCCAACCTAGGCAATATGGCAGATAACAATATTTAGCTCTCACAGTCCATCTCAAAGCATCTTAAAAAGGAAATAAGTACAATTTCACAGAAATGAGGTATGGATTTGTGAATAGAACTGGGCTTGTGGCAGAGCTCATAAGTGTCCTGGATCATAGTTTGGTCTATCCATTATGCCATGCTGACTGCAAATTAAAAGCAGACACTGATCAGAGGCGGTAAAAGCTAGAGCTGGAAGGAGGTGTGGGGTGAAAAAGGGAAATCCCAGATTTAAAAAAAGTTCATTTAGTAATCGGCAGTGGGAGAAAATATTATTTGTGGGGGCCCCTCCCTCCCGCAAGGCCATTGCAGGGCCGGCACACACTGGTGCTGTACACGGCAGTGGAGAAGCAGTGCTAGGCTCTGTGGAACGGCGGTGCCATGGTACTGCTGCTGTCACTAGCTGCCATGAAATTAGCTTGGGCTAATCATTAGCCCCGGCCTATGTATGAGTATTAGCTTTATGTAGTCATGATTTTGTACTTTAAACAGTGGTATTATGGCAAAACCAGGCCTTTATAGGACAGAGGAAAATCAGGATAAAAAAGAGAATCAGTGGGAGGTACCTCTGTGTCAGACAGATTCCTCCAAGAGTCTGAAAGCTGTAAGAGATTTCTATTTTCCTGTTGTTTTATATTTGTTTTTCAGATAACACAAAGAAGCCAAGTCAGTACCCAAGGGAGTGGCTGGCAGCCATTCAAAGACCAGTTTCTGGAATATCAGACGGTGTCAAGCAGAAGTGTCCAGGAAAAAGAAAAATAAGCAGTCACAGAGAGAAGTCTATGGAGAGGCAAAGAACAAAACAAACATCAGCCCCACACTGAAAGGCACACTAAGCACATCTTCCAAAACCATTCAGAAAAACCTTTCCTTAACTGTTGCCCTTATCTTCCCTATTCAAGGAATGGTTACTCCAGACAGCAGCCTGCTGGAAAGGCTGCCAGATACGCAAACCAAGCCAGTGCCATGAACATGCACAAGCAGATATCTACAGATCAAGACAAATACAAACATTGTTTAAAAACTAATTAGAAATAGCCATGCATGATCACAGTGGGAAATGCAAGCCAAAAAAACGAACAAGAGATAAACAAATAAATATGTGCAGTTCCCTTCAAGAGGAAATGAATGCCATTTAGAAAAAGCAATCTACAACACAGAAGAAGCTGTTACCTTTTCAATTTTAAAATAGTCTTCAAATTGCTCTGATTGCAGGGAAATACTTTTCCAGAAACTAGGGATTGGAAAATTTTATTATACTGTAACTCAAGATGCTTAACTAAAGGAAACAGAATCAAATATTAGCATAGCAGCATATAATTCAAATATAAAGCAAGCATGGTAAATAATAAAAAGCTACAACACTAGATTCTGCTCCCACTGAAGTTAATTGCACAACTCCTGCTGATTACAATGATGCAGATTTGAGCCCCATAAGAAGTGACCTCTCTGTAATTTTGAATTTATGGAGGGCTCTGTCATGAGGCCTTTTGCACTCTATACAGGGGAGAAAAGGCATGTAAGGTCACAGGCTTGGAATAAATGCAAAGGTACTGTGTATTTCTTGGCAAGGAACTGAAAATCTAGGTCATAATTTTGCACTTTTCCCAGTGAACAACATATTTTAATTAATTCATTAAAATGAAGGAGAGAGGGCAAACCAGAGGGGACAGGTGGATGTCTGAGGGAACAGATCCACCAAGACCGAAAAGGAGGGAGGGGCTCCCTTGGCACTTTTTCCCTCTTAATCTATAGATATGGAAGTGTTACTTTAGTCACACCTCTTTTTCCCCAAGTGCTAAAAGAAGTGCTTGTATATAATAATTGTGTATTAGGAAAAATACTAAAATAACAAAATTGCTCTGTATTTTTATTACAGGTTCCAAGCCCTTTCACACGCTGATTCATAGGTGGATTTCTGTTCTGAGGACTAGCTCCTACCTACATGACAAAGGCTCGGATAGACAATTCTTCTTCTAACTCAAACAACAGAGATACATACGTGATATGGTGATATAACATAATTAAATATATGAACAACTTTAAATAAAAGATAGTAACTTTGCATGGACTATTTTCAAGAAGCAGCTGATTTGTGGATATAGTTCCCATTCCTCTTTGGAATTACTATTTGGAATTTCACTGATGGACATAATTTTAAACCTTTCACAAAATACTAGCTAACAAATACCTGAGAGTAGCAGAAAGGCCTAGCAAAACAGGATACTAGGCCATGCAGTCTCTCCCTAAGCCAAGAATCTGAGAGGAATGGGAAATTGCATTATTTACATATACAGTAAAACCTATTAGCCTCTTCTTAAGAGGAGAATGGAGAAGACCACCCAGCCATTTCTTGTTGATCCTGCAACAGCAGAAAGGCAAGTAATGCCTGCTCTAGGAGGGATATTTTATGTAGGGAAGATAAGGGGGAATCTCCAGACACTTTCAGAAACATTTGAGATCTTGTATCCTGTACTGCACTTTACCCAATGATAGCAGTACCAGTCCTGCATTGCATTTGTCAATGGGAATCTGATATTTATACTTTGAGAGCAATCAGCACAAATTCCTCTTCCAGGCATGGACCGTCACGCTACATGAAGGTAATAATAGGTAATAAGATCTTTTAGCAAGTGAGCTAACAGCAAAACTCCCTTTGCCTGAGCCTATAGGTAAGTTGGCTTTGAGCCCATCTTATGTAAAAGATTCCTACATCATGCACAATTTAAGAGGTTAACTGGACAGGGTGACAAATCATGGAAACCCTATTCCAACCACCAGCCACAGTTATTAATGTGCACTGTGCTGCAGGGGGCTACATACACGCAGCTATCATGGATTCCACAGGATTAAAGGGACTACTACTGAATGTTCTTCTTCATAGTGAGAAAAAGCTCACTCCCAAAAGAGAAAATAAAACAATTTCTCTCCTTCTAAAGTTCCAAAGAGGTCCAGCTTTTATGGTATATAACCAAGCTTCAGAATAAAACTCTACTTGCCCTAGGATCAAAACAGACCAACAAAGCCCCCTTCCTGAATTGCATTCAGAATTTCCATCTACTACCCACTCCTTTCCTCTTCCTCTTTTTATGCATGTCAGCTGGGCCTCACAGGTTAACAAAATCCAGCTGCATCCACTCACCCAACACTTATCCCCATGCTGTCTGTTTCCAACTCTGCAGACCCAATAGGAAAGTTGAGTTTTGGCCTTGGCTCAGATGCTATGGAGATAAGGTTGTGTAAATACTTTTAGCCAAATAATCTATGTTAGATCAGTCATTCTCAACTTTTTCCATAGTGCAATCCAATTTTACCAAAGAAAAAAGCTTCAGGCATCTGCTCATCTAGGCATAAAGTCACAACTCCCTACAACCTAGTCACAATCACACTGTTGAGTGTAATCTCCACCACTGGTTGAAAAGCCATAGATTAAACAAATATCTGGAAAGCTACAGACGTGGGTTTTCCAGTAGTGTGCACTGTGCAGACAGAAATTACTGTTGAAGATAGCCATCCAGTTTATTTTGGATGTTTACATACATTCTAGAGGATGTCATTTAGCAATCCATGGTCCCCAATTAGATTGCCTCTCCATAAAGAAAACACATCCAGGCTATTAGAGCAAGTACTGTCTGGCCTGTTCTTCACCAAAGCAGTGAATGATGTCTGTCAACAGATGAAAGTAAAGGAAAACACAAAATGCTTTGATTTCAAATACTTATTTTTCTCCCTCCCTTACTAACCCTTACCAACCTTGTCTTGGAAAACATGCACATCAGTAGATAGTTTTTTGTGATGTTCATCTATAGGAATGAAAAAAAACATTTGTCATTCTTTGGTCTGATAGAAAACCAGAGTTTAGGGAATATGGCCCCTGCTGACTGTTTTTCATTCCATATGAGCTGTCAACTAGCTTAGCTGAAGTCATCCAGCAAGTAACATAGATCAAATGAGATCAGCACAACACAGCCCAACAATTTCTACAGAAACTTACAGAACGCTCTCGGTACGTTGGGAGCATTTTGGCTGATAGCTTAGGATGTGTGTCATGTTCCTGTGCAGATGGAATGCAAATATGTCATTTAAATCTGCAAATCGGATAATGAAAACTGATAAATATGTAATTGCATCTATGTGGCCCCATATTGACTCAGAACAAAATGTATTTCCAGCCTAATAGTACTAAATGAATCCCCTGAAAAGTCTGATACATATTACAATGGAAGAGTGGCATTATTTCCACATTTAGTAACATGATAGAGGCATTTCACGTAGCCATTAGGGATGATTGAAGTATTTTTTATTTACTTTCAGCTTTTGCTAAGATTTAACCCTTTTTTCTGCTGTTAGGAAAAAGATATATATGTTCTAGTAGCATGTTTCCCCAAGGGAAGTTGAGAATCTACTAGGATCAGGATGCTGAGCAGTATGTAGATAACAGTCTGTTAATCATACCTCATACATGATGTTAATCACTTAAAAAATTGACCTTATTCTTGCCTAATTGCGGTCTATAAGGGTTTTCTTATCACCTTCAACAGAAGCAGGACAAAGGCCCAAATAAATAAAGAATGCACCGAGCCCTGCAGACACTTAAACATATATGTAGCTTTTCCATGGAAATCAACAGAAAACCTCACTTGACTAAAGTGGTTTAAAGTGTTTGCAAGACTGAGACCAGCAGAGTCTAATTTAATCTTAACTTGGACAGAAAATGTGGTAGGGAAGTTGGATGGCTCGAGGTTTGGCAATAGTCAAATTAATTTAATTTTGAGATAAAAGTAGTAAGATATAAACTCACTAATCTGATTAATTTTAGATGTGTGTGTTACATTTATATAATATCCTAAAACTGTCACTAAATTATAAGCCACAGCATCAAACTTTCCAATAATCAGTATTTTAGATTGTAAAATGCTTTTTAACAAAAATCACCTCAGTGTAACCACAGTTGTGGAAACTACAGTTGACAAAACATTCTGCTACTATGAGCTATTCAGTATTCTTACTGTTTCCTACAGTTTGTCTATGCTCAATGAACCAAAGAAGATTAGGAAGTGGTCACTATATTCTAGAACTGAAAGTTATTCCCCTGCTTCTGCCAGTAGGCCAATATGAGCCTACCCACTGAGATTTGCAAAGTATTCAGATGGTGTATGTTATACAAACCCTCTCTATTTTTTTACTGCAGTTTGCTTTTGGCCTCCTGACACTTCTAATCAGCCCAACCGTGTCTCCATACTTGTAAAAACAGCTGTGTTAAGACCAACAACACATGCTTACTTAAAAAACTAACAGCTAGTATTTTGAAACTTTAAATGTAGGCCAACAGGCTCTACTCCAAGCACCTTTCAGACTATTAAACATTTCAGTCATTCAGACATTAGTTTAGCCACCAGTTGTGGAAATAAGTATTTAATGCCAAAGATTTAGAACTGGCCTTTTTAGTTCTGCCTATTATAAAGATCAGGATCACATGGAAATTATAGGTTCAGATTTAGGTTTCAGCTGCCTCCAAAGTAGGGAGGTGTTTGAATCCAGAAATTTGGTTTAAGTTTGTTTTTGGTTGTTGTGGTAGGCATTGCTTCTCTGAGACTTGCTACTGAGCCCTGTGCTTTGTCCTGACTCTCACCTTCCTTACATGTTCTTTGGGGAAGTTAACCATAAGAGTGGTTCCTGCTTTTCTGAAGGTTAATAACTATTTTTGTAGTGATGAAAAAATCGTGTTGCTATTTTTTTGCACTAATCCTAACTGGGATAAAGGGAAGAGCTTTCATACACTAGATATCAGAAGGGCTTTGAAGATGTAACTTCCCAGAATAAGTAATTTTAGAGCTTCTGATAGCCTGGTTTTATGTGGTCCAAGAAAAAAAGGGCAGAAAAAAGGCAGCAAAGGGTATGGTAGTTAGATGGATATCCAGCTGTGTTGATGAAGCATTTAAAGTGAAGAGGGGAGGGAGGAGGTACTCTCTCTCAGGGTTAAAGCTAATTCAGCAAGAGTGGATCAACACTGTGGGCAGGATGCCAAAAAGCAACAATACAGGATATATGTTTGGCTGCAAGCTGAAGCCCAGTAAATACATTTTCCAAGCATTACTAAGAAGATGTTTACTCATCAAGGGATGCTATGTCAAAGGGTACTACTGTTAGTCAGTTTTAAAAGCAGCAGTACCATTGGGGAAGATACAGAGTCAATATTTCAGCACCTGACCCTGCAATCATCACACGCTCAAGAATCCCAGCCCAGTTAACAGTTTGAAAAGAACGGCAAGATCAAATTCATGGTGGGTAAAATTATATCAAGTAACGGATGGGACAGTTTATGCACATTGGATATGCTAAACATCTGCTGCCATATGTGACAAACCTGCCCCAAAGGATAATGATGATTGTTAAGCATGTAAAAGACAGCAAGTGCTTTGCTATTAGGTAGCGACAGGAAAATATATATGCAAATTTAAAAACACTACTCCCTAAGCTAAGGGTGCTGGCACTGCGGGTTTTGGGTCAGCACTTTCTAAGGAAATGGATAAACCAAGAAATCCTTATCTAGATTTGGGCACAAACACCCCCAAAGTTCTGTTGGGATTGGGTCTCCATGTAAATTGTTATTGAAATGTCTGCTTTGAAGTTAACATCCTAATCAGTGTATTTCCTTGTTCCTTTCTTAAGTTTTTATTTAAGATATGGGGATTACATTCTCACTTATTCACACAATCCAAAGTTCCCCCCTAATTGAAGCCATATGGCAGCAATATACAAAGACCACAAGCCTTAGAAGAGGTGGTGCTTTCCCGAACGCTGGTGCACAAACCATGCCTGCTGCTGCTCCTAGTGTGCTCTTCCCTTGTACTGTATCTTACCATTGAGAAGCAGATCTTTTGTAAGACACTGCTCTTCCTTACACCAGATGAAGTCATGGGGAAGTGATCTGAGATATCTAAAGAGCTGAGCCACTGTGAATCTACATTAGGGTCCAACCACTCTACCATCATTAGATTAATCCCAATTTTCAGGGGACAATCTGTTCCAGCTGTCCCAAAGTGTGTGACGATGACAACGTGTTGTGACAAAAATACAGTGATGATCAAGTATTGAATCAATATATTAGTCCCACCAGGAGACTATAACTTGAATTTTCAACATTATTGATAGCACGCTTCACCAAGCCATTGTTATAACACTGCTTCAAACAACATTGTGGAATTTAGGTTTTTTGTCACTTTCACCCGATGCAAAGTCACTTTCCACTGATGACTAGCAGCTAGCATTTAAATATTCTGAAAATCAAATTGAATTCCAGCTGGAAAGTAAAAGTGAAAATATTACCTTATTGCTCACCACAAAGCATGTTCCATTCAAGGATCAAATCAGCAAGGAAGTGTGTGAAGAATGTAGAGAGAACACTGTTCGCCTCTCATAAATGAAGTAATTAGTTTAGTAAATACAGAGAAAAAGAAAGGAAAGGGAGATCCCTTTGTTAGGCATTTATAATTTGATTCTCGTTCATAGTCAGATGTACTTGCAAGATAGTATCAGATTGCGCACACTGATGAAGGCAGGGAGTAGGGCAACACTAAATTACTTTCAAAGGCATCCATCTGGGGAATCTTAATTTTTAAAAGCAGGCAATGTTTCCATTGTGTGCTGCAAACTTCTTTTAGTGCTGTGCCACATGTTTGTCAGGGACTGTCAATGATAATGGACACCAACAGATTCCCCACAGCAAACATATGTTTTTCCTCTGGTTTTAAGTAATGGATGGAAACTTTGGTTATAATGGACAGTTTCCCAGATTTTTATGGGTTTATGACTAGTGCTCTGAAGGGAAAGGGAGCTGGGTTGAGGAGCTGGCAAGCATTGGAATGAAGTGAAAGAGCTACAGAGATTTAATTGTCTACAAAACTGTTCTTTGCAAGCTGGATAATCTTTGGTTAAACAAATCCTCTCTAAAAAGAAAGATTTTACATATTCAGTGAAATACTTGGAATAACAATTGCCTGTGTTTTTACTGTCCAGGCACATCAACAAATAAACAGTTCGTCTGCATTTCCCCTATTACCTTCTGCAGAAACTTCTTCTAAAACAAAGTCTCCCAGTCCCTGATTGCATGCTGAATTTAAATTTATAGAAGACAGACACAGACCATGGTAAAGTGGAAAGGAGTTTTGATTAACTATCCTATAGTTTGAACCCTGACTCACATGCACCCTTCACAAATCATACATCTTTTGCCCCTGTGCTTCCTTATCTGATTATAATTGGGCAGAAGTTGAGCACAGCTCAGTTCATTGTAAGCAATATAAACCTTCAGGGTAATTGAAATGATACATATTGTAGGAGTTGTTTGAATAAAAGAATACCAGGAAGAGCAGAGTCAGCACAAACTATACAGGAAACAAATGGTGAGTTTGCTGTCATGAAACCTTGAGATCTGAAAGGGGAAGAGACTCAACTTTAAGGAAAATTTGAAAATCTTTTGGCAAACTGCCTAACTGGCCCCACACAAGAAAGAGTGGGTTGGGGGAAAAGAGGTGCAAGTTAAACACAAGGTCTTTCTGTTTAAGTGTAGGGTACATGCAGAGAGGCACCAGGAAATATTTAAGTCAAAGCCAAAGACATTTGGAGTGGGAAGAAGGCTAAAAAGGAACACTTGGGAGGGAATAAGCTATTCCTGGAGAGAGGAACAGGAGACACCAGTGCCACCTGGGGTGTGTGGTGGATAAGGGAGGACAGAAGCAATGAGAAGAAAGAAAAATGCTTCTGGGAGAACAAGGATGTAGGTTGTAGCCCTGTTGGTCTAAGGACATAGGCAGACAAGGTTCTTTGGATAAATCTGATATCTTTTATTAGGCCAACTCAAATAAAAGATATCAGATTTACCCAAAGAACCTTGTCTGGGAGAAAAAAGCTTTCATCTCTCCTGTTGATCTTCCCCCACCCATCAGCCACTTATAGCTCTATCCTCTTTCCCCCCTTTCATGGATGTAGATCTTCTATCTGCTCCCTTCCTCTAAGTGCTAGGGGCCCTATTGTATCTCTGGATCTCCCTCACATCTTCAGTTATCTCCTTTCTTTCTTTTCTCCTTGAATCCTTACTTTTAGTAGAAAAGTTAAATAAAAATTAAAAAGCATAATTTTGTTTTGGGTCAAATAAAAATGTTCAGGTTGACGCAAAATGATTTTTTTCTCTGTTGTCTTTTAAAATTTTACTTTACTGAAAAATAAGATAAACTTCTGTCTTGGTCCAACCAAAACAGATTTTTCACTTTTTTTTTTATTCATGACTGAACTAAAAATGTTTAATTCACTCAGTTCTGGTTAGAAGTTTCTTCAAGTATTTCTTCTGTCCACCTTGAACTCCACTGAAATCATTCTTGTCAAAATGTCTAATTACTTCTTCCTAGCCAAGGACAGAAGTTCTACCCTCCATCTTAGACTGCCAGCTACCTCAGATATTTGATCTTTTCTGGGCTTCCTGTGACACTGTACTTTGGTTCCTCTCTTACTTCTCTAATTGCTCCTTCAGTGTCTCCCTTAGAAGTCCCTTCTCAACTGCCCCCTCTCCCCACCTTTCTTTAAGGTTTCCACACCTTCTGACCTTGGTCCCCTTCTCTCCTCCTTCTAAACTTGATGAGTGTGTACAGAAGTGCTCTGTACACATTTGACAGCATTGTATTTTAGAGCACTTTTTATAGCACTATAAAGTTACAGGGCTCTTAACCATGACAGAAGTGCAGTGTTTGGTGGGGGAGGGCCTCTGAACTTCCCTGCACTTTTGAAGCTAAGAGGCAGGAGGTGCTCTGCAACCTCCTGGTGCTTCTCCACTGGTCAGAAATTAGACCATCATACAGAAGTTATTGAAAGCACTGTAAGTTGCTAAAGTGTTGTAAAATACAGAACTCCAAATTTAATACCTCATTTAACAAGGGTTAATTTAAGGTGCCATTTTTAAAGTGCTTTAAAGCCATGCACTTCTGTTAAGTCAAGGCAATAAAGTGCTTTAAATGGCAAAAAAAACCCCAACTCCTATACACACCCTCTATGTGGATAATCTCATCCACAAACATAAATTAAATTATCATCTCTATGCTGACAACTCACAGATCTACCTTCATGGGTGGATCTAACAGGGATGGGCCATTATTTCGGGTGGAAGGCTGCTTCCTGAGTTTTGGCAAGCCATTGAGGGCTACATGACAGGCAGCCGGGAGCAGATAAATATTAATTTTCTAAATTTTTTTGAGGCCCTGCGGGCTGGATAGAATGGTCTAGTGGGCCACATCCAACTCACGGTCTGCATTTTGCCCACCCCAATCTAGGATTTTATAAAGGGGAGTGCAGATGGTATGGTACATCATCTCATATAACATGATACACATTTTTCTCCAGTTAAAGAGAAACTAGAAGCTGTACTAATATGTTAGGGGCCTACTGCTATATTATTCACTTTAAGATCAAAGCAAAAACAACTATAACTTTATTGGAATGTGCACTCATTTGCTAGATTACTGTGATGTCTGTAGGTATTATAGGGCTTGCTAGTGCTGCCCTGCACTCGTCTGCCTACAGGTGGCGACAGGGTAGACCTTGGCCCTGGATCACTAGGTCTGCCAGGAAGTGGATCTTATGTTTTTCTCACCTGCCATGACTTTAATGACCTATATTTTTCCCAGGAGGCAATGACCACGGTGATCCTGCCTGGTCTTGATCCCTGTATCTTTGGTGGGACTCCAAACCTCCCCTTTACCCCAGCCTAGCCTCTCCAGATGGTGTTTTACGATGTTCTTCCACAGCCAGGCTGCAGTGCTGTCTGTTGTAACCTTCTCTGCACCCCAGGGTATCCTAGTACCTCTTTTGGGTACACCCTTCCAGGGGCCAGTCTTGGTCTGTAACTGTAGATCTTTCCCTTCCGGTCCTCCTCCGGATCATCTGTTGGAAAAACTCCAGTCCAGAGATTCTCTCTGGCCTTGTGGGCTCCTTCACTCCAGATCCTGAGCTGCAGCTCCGCTCCGGAGATTCCCACCAGCCACTTGTTTGCAGGCCTCCACCTGCCTCAGGGTCACTCCCACAGTGTTCCTCCGACACGTTCTGCAATTTCTGCCTTCTGAGATGCTCAGCCGCTCCTCTCTCCCTGTGGCCTGCAGGGAACTGACCCCCCTCTGCCCCTCTCCGGGGCAGGAAATACCTTTTAGCGGCCTCCCTCCACCAATCCTGAGTGAGATGCTGCTCCGGAAATTGGGTGGGTATTTTCCTTCATTTCCGGCCCTCCAGGCTGTAGGTCCTGTCTCACTCCTTCACATATCCCCCCACTTAAGACGCTGTCAGGCGTTCTTCTTTGTTCATACGGGGGGTTTTCTTCTTGGACCATCACCGGTTCTCTTGATGTGTGCTGTGTTTCGAGAGACTCGTTTGAATGCAACGAGAAAGAAAATCAGCCACAACATTGTCTTTACGTGCTCGATATTCAATGGTAAACTGAAATGGCTGCAAACCCAAGTCCCAACTTGTTATACGGGCATTGTCTGTCTCGGAGGATTTCAGCCATTTCAGTGGTGTGTGATCTGTTATAACTGTGAACTCCCACCCCAACAGGTAGTATCAAAAGTACTCCACACTCCATTTCACTGCTAGACACTCTCTTTCTACTGCAGCATACCTTCTTTCATGGTCGTTTAATCTCCTACTGGCGTAGGCTATCGGTCTTTCCCGCCTGTCAATCCTCTGGGAGAGCACGGCCCCTAGTGCCTGTCCTGACGCGTCTGCCTGAAGGATAAAGGGTAGTGCAAAATCTGGGGTGTGTAGTATAACATCCTTACATAAAGCCTGCTTGATTGCCTCAAAGACTTGCTGTTGTAGCTCTGTCCACTGTATGGAGCCATTTCCCTTCCCCTTGATCATGCTGGTAAGCGGGACTGCTAATTCCGCAAATCTCAGTATAAATCGTTGATAATACCCGGCTAAACTGAGAAAACCTCTCATTTGCCTTTTGGCTCGAGGGGCCCGATAACTTTTAATCACCTCCACCTTATCTACTAAGGGTTTGATTTGTCCTTGCCCCATGTGAAAACCCAAATAATCTGTCTCGTGCTGTACTAATGTACATTTCCTCAGGTTTACCCTCAATCCTGATCACTTTAACTCCTGTTAAACTGCTTGGACCGCTGCTAGATGTTGCCCCCAGGTCTTGGTATATATGACTATATCATCAATATAAGCAGCAGCATATTCATGGTGTGAGGCCAGTAACTAGTCCATCAGCCTTTGAAAAGTGGCCGCTGCACCATTTAGGCCAAAGGGCATTCTACAAAACTCATAGAGTCCCCATGTCATTCCGAATGCTGTTTTAGCCTGATCTTCTGGTCTTATGGGATCTGCCAATATCCTTTGGCTAGATCAAAGGTGGAGATAAATTCAGACTGCCCTATCTTTTCCAGCAACTCCCCAACTCGAGGCATGGGAAATGTGTCAAACTGGGGGATAGCATTGAGCTTACGAAAATCTATACACAAGCGGTGTGACCCATCTTTTTTTGGGGACGGTCACTATAGGGCTTCTCCATGGAGTTCTAGAGGGCTTAATTATTCCCTGTTGAAGCATCTTTCCTATTTCCTCCTTCACTGACTGATAATGGTAGTGTGGTATCCTCCTCCACCTTTCCCGCACAATAGCCCCTTCTGGTGTTTTAATTCCATGCACTGCATCCCTTGTTCTCCCTGGGATTTCACTGAATACATTGGCAAATTTCTCTAGTACCTGGTTCAGCTGTCTTAGTTGCCTCTCCGTCAAACTGGATCCTGTAGCTAGTGCCTCTAAGTTGAACCTGTCTGTCCTCACGTCTCCCAACTCCCTTCCAAACTCCTCTTTCTCTGGGATTGTGCTGGCCAACAATCCCTCTGGCTCCTGACACAACTTCCACAGGTTAGCATGAAATATGTGCCTATCCCTTCGATGTCCTGGCCTTAATACCTCGTAATCTACTGGACCAACCCAGCATATGATCTGGAACTGCCCCTGCCAGCAAGTCAGAAATTTACTAGTTGAACTGGGTAACAGGACCAATACCCTCTGCCCTACCTGAAACTCTCTTTCTTTGGCCCCTTGGTCATACTGCTGCTTCTGGTTCATTTGAGCCTTCCTCAGGTGATCACCCGCCACCTGGTTCACCTTCATAAGTCATTTCCTGAGGTTTGTCATGTACTGAGAAGGGGCTGTTCCTTCATTCCCCTCTTTTTCTCACGCTTCACGAACTACATCTAATAAGCTCCGTGGGGTATGTCCATACACCAACTCAAATTGTGCATACCCCAGCGATGCCTGCAGCGCCTCTCTAACTGCAAACAGCAACAGCAGGATCAACAAATCCCACTGTCTTGGATCTTCCTGTGTGCACCTCCTCAACATGGCCTTTAATGTCCTGTTAAAACGCTCCACCAGACCGTTAGTCTGGGGGTGGTAAATCGCTGTATTCAGGTGCCTTATGTGTAATACCTGGCACAATCCCCTCCTCACATGGGACATAAAATTCGTTCCCTGGTCAGTAAAGATCTCCCTTGGCAATCCCACCCTTGAAAACCAATTCAACAATTCCTCTGCCACTTTTGAACTCGTGACCACCCTTAGGGGCATTGCCTCAGGATACCTGGTCACATAATCAATCAGCACTAATATAAACTGATGCCCTCCTGCACTTTTGGGGAGTGGGCCAATCACATCCAGGGCTACGCGTGTGAAAGATTAGGAAATTACGGGCATAACTTGCAAGGGCATCGATTACAAAACTGTTCTACATCCTAGTAACACCCCAGCCAAAAGAAACTGTGTGTTACCCCGGGCTGTAGTTTTCTCCTTACCCAGATTCCCCCCCAGTGGGTGGGCATGGGCCAGTCACAATAAATCACGGTGATAAGCCCATGGTACCATAATCTAGGCTAACATTTCATCATCTCGCCACCCCCTTTTAAGATGATACAACACACCTTTTCTCACCTCACACCATGGCAATTGGTTGCACAATTCTGGACATATCACCTGTTGGTCCCTTTTGTCAATCTCCAACTCCCAGACAGCTCAGAATGCCAGTTCCTCCCGTTGTGCTTCCTGGAATTTCACCCCGCCCCCAGCAAATGCACTCATGTCCCATAGGTCAGCAACCTCCCTGTCTGACCCTTCTTTATTTTCCTCGCCTATCAGCTCCTCACTAGGACCCACTTGCTCCTGATCCTTTGCCAACAATTGATGTATCTCTGGCCAGTCCTGACCCACAATCATAGGGTGCAACAGATCATCAACTATCCCCACTGGCCATTCCCACATGACCCCTCTTATTGTGAGCTGTACTTTCATCCTTGGGGACATGCAGCCTTGCCCATGCAAACATACCATCTATATGGGTGTCAACCTTGTCTTTTCACTCAAAGGTACTAACCCTTTTCAGACCAAGGTTTGATCACATCCGGTATCTATTACTGTCCGGACCACACACCCTGCCACTTCTACCAACACTGATGGCTTAGCCCATTGTTGTCTCTCTGCTACTCTCCCCAGACTACAATCCATCATCTCCACCGAGGGTCGTTCCTGTGCAACTGTGGACTCATTCTTCCCTTCACGCTGCATATATATTTCTGGACCATATAGGTGCGGGCTATTTGGACAATCCCTAGCCATGTGCCCTTTCTTTCCGCATCTGAAGCAGGTGACTCCTGTCACTATTGGCCGGTGGAGTCCCTTACTATCACGCTTTCCCCAGCGTTCTCCTGTCTTCTGACTTCTACTATTATTGGGCCTGTCCAATTTTTCACAAGCCCCTCCCTCCTGTGCACACTCAAAATCCTCTGCCAACCACAGAGCCTCTCTAGAGGTCTTAGGACGATAGCACTTGACCCACCTCTGTGTGCCTTCCTCTAAATCAGTAAGGAACTGTTCTAATAGGATCATATCAATCACTTCCTCCAAGGATGTGACTGCTGGCTTTAGCCACCTATTTAATAAGTCTGTTAATCTTTGTAATAGGGCCCTAGGTATCTTCTCCTCCTTCCTATCCTGCACCATGAACTTCTGCCTATATCTTTCAGGGGTAATGTCCAGATGGTGTAGGATTTCTTCCTTAGCCTTCTCATAATTCTGAGCATCTATTCTCGACATGTTACTGTAAGCTGCCTGTGCCTGCCCTACTAACAGCACCCCTAATTTGGCCACCCATTTGGATGGGTCTAATCCTGTCGCCATGGCACCCCTTTCAAAACTCTCCAAAAATGCTTTGGAGTCATCCTCTGTTGTCATTTTAGGTGCTCGGAAATCTATCAGATGACGTTGCATTAACTCCTGCTGTCTTATCAGCTGCTCATCCACTGCCATCTGTCTGACCACCTGCTGCTGCTGCAACAATTGTACAACCAGGCCCAAAGTCTGATGCATGACCTCTGTGCCTGCAGTGCCTCCTACTGATGGGTCAAACTCCATCTCTACCCCTGGGGTGGGTTCTGCTTTCCCGGCCAATGCACCAATGTGACGTCTGTAGGTATTATAGGGCTTCCTAGTGCTGCTCTGTGCTCATCTGCCTACAGGTGGCGACAGGGTAGACCTTGGCCCTGGATCACCAGGTCTGCCAGGAAGTGGATCTTACATTTTTCTCACCTGCCACGACTTTGATGACCTATATTTTTCCTGGGAGGCAATGACCACGGTGATCCTGCATGGTCTTGATCCCTGTGTCTTCGGTGGGACTCCAAACCTCCCCTTTACCCCAGCCTAGCCTCTCCAGATGGTGTTTTATGATGTTCTTCTGCAGCCAGGTTGCAGTGCTGCCTGTTGTAACCTTCTCTGCACCCCAGGGTGTCCTAGTACCTCTTTTGGGTATACCCTTCCAGGGGCCAGTCTTGGTCTCTAACTGTAGGTCTTTCCCTTCCGGTCCTCCTCCGGATCATCTGTTGGAAAAACTCCAGTCCAGAGATTCTCTCTGGCCTTGTGGGCTCCCTCACTCCAGATCCTGAGCTGCAGCTCCGCTCCGGAGATTCCCACCAGCCACTTGTTTGCAGGCGTCCACCTGCCTCAGGGTCACTCCTGCAGTGTTCCTCTGACACGTTCTGGAATTTCTGCCTGCTGAGATGCTCAGCTGCTCCTCTCTCCCTGTGGCCTGCAGGGAACTGATCCCCCTCTGTCCCTCTCCGGGTAATCCTGAGTGAGACACTGCTCCAGAAATTGGGTGGGTATTTTCCTTAATTTCCGGGCTGCAGCTGCAGCCCTGCCAGCCCTCCAGGTTGTAAGTTCTGTCTCACTCCTTTACAATTACATATTCAATTTAACAAACACAAGAAACGAGGCAAAATATGGTCAACATAGTCAAAAGATATTGTTTAATTAGTCCTGTAGTCACTGTAGTTAAATGTACATCTTTTATTTAAATTCATAAAACAAAATTTTTTTTTTTTTTTTTTTAGTGTCTTGACAGTGCCTCCAATACTTCACTGGGCATGTCTGTCTACATGAGATGCTTTACTGCACAATTGACTAACTGACTGTGTGGTAAACCGTCACTGTGTACACATGACGACACTACTGCACAATCAATTAGTCAACTGTGGGGTTAATTTGCTACCTGCAAAGGCAGGTAGCAAATTAACCCCGCGGTAGTAACTGCACAGTAGCCTATGTGTCGACAGGTGACTGGGAGCAAATTTGCTTTGCTTCTGGATGAAAGCAGCTTCATGTTGTCTTGCACCCAGTACCAGGTGTTCCCTCCAGATAGGATGGGATTTTGTGTGCTCAGCATTGATGTTGAATGACTTCATATCATTTTTGCACACATCTACCATATAGAGCAACCTGACTTTCTAGAGCTGTCTACTCAGTCTAACTGCAAATATTTATGCATCTATACTGTAGATTAGAATCTAAACCTTTGTGTAAGTGCCAAGAAGGCCACTTTTGCAGCTAGAAAACTGCCATTTAATCAGATCAAGGGTAAGAAAATTCTGTTCCAGCTCCAATTCAACATGGCTAAAATAAAGCTCATAATGCTCAAGTTCTTCTTCCTACTTCATTTTCAATCACAAGCATGCTGTCTGTGACACAGACCCAAAAACTGAGCTCCACCCTCAATTTTGGTCTCTCTCTAGATTTTCACATCCAGGCCATGTCTCAATCCTGTCAATTTTTCCATGTAACATCTTTCAGACAGACTTTCTCTAAAACCCTCATTAAGGTCCTCACCATACTGTACCTCAAACGTTATGACATTAATTCTCTCTGATCTTGACAAATATAATTTTGTCCCACTCATAGCCATTCAGAATGCTAGGGGAAAAATCCTTCTTTGACAGGTTAACTAGCCTAATAAATAAGGGGGATGTAACAGTGAAGCCTAAAACTTTAAGGGAGACAGACATCCCTGGAGTAAGAGCCCAGCTATGGGTGATTAAAAGTGCAAGGGTAGAAAATCAAGGTGTTTGAGCTGGGAATAAGCAGTATGTGGTCAGCAAGCAGCCTAGAACCCAGAACATCTCCCTATTAAGAAGTCAGAACCACAGGGGACTTCCCCTCTGCTTGGAGAAAAGTCAAGGTTTTGCTTTACTTTATTTGTTTGTTTGGGACAAGGACAATTGTGTGTATTAACAGGACTGGTTGAGGGGATCTCACAGGAGCAAAACCAGCAGGCACACCAAACCACTTACAGGGGAGTAATCAGTGTGATAGATTTTTACTTTAGTAAGTTTTTTCTACTGTCCTACAAAATATTTTTCATAAGCAAAACAGAAAAATATACTGTAGTTGCAATCACCTTATGGTGAATGAACAACTGGTTGACAAAGCATACTCAAAGAGTAGTTAACCAATGGGCATTTCAAATCAGATCCCAGAGAGAACTATTATGGGTATATGCCTAGTCAATATTTCCATCAATGATCTGACTGATGAAATGAGGAATGCTGGCACTCTGGAGGACAGGATCAGAATTCAAAATGCTCTTGACATATTGGAGAAATGTTCCAAAATCAACAAGATGAAATTCAATAAAAATAAATGCAAAATACTATACTTAGGAAGGAGAACTCAATGCACAAATACAAAATAGAAAATAATTGTATAGGCAGCAGTAGTGCTGAAAAAGATATGAGGGCTACAGTGACACTCAAGCTGTTTGTGAGTTGACAATGTGACTGATATTTCTGCAGAAAAAAAGGTGGATCTCATTCTGGGATATATTAACAGCACTGTTATATGGAAGACAAGGTAGATAATTATTCTGTTATAGTCAACACTGGTGAGTCCTCAACTGAAGTACTATGTATGGTTTTGGACACCACATTTTTTAAGAAAGATGTGGATTAATTGGAGGAAGTCCAGGAGAGAGCAACAAGAACAATACGAGTTTTAAAAAGTGTGACCTGTGACAAAGGGTTGAAGGAAGTGCATTTGTTTAAACCAGACATGAAGACTAAGGCTGTGTACACACATTCAAATAATCTGGGATAATTTTCCCAGGTTTGTTCTCCTGGTAGATAAATTCCCCCAGAGCCATATGCACAGACACTTGAATAATAAGGCCCTGAAGAGTGGAAAGCTTGCAGTGCTGATACTGTGCAGCCAGGGGGTGGGCCTGTGCACACATATCAGTGTGCTCTACAGGCTCCCTTAGTCTGCCTGGTGATAGCTGACAGTAGTGCATAGGGTAGCCTGTGTTTCTCCGCAGCACAATGTGGGAATTGTGAAGGGGGGGTGTTCTGCTCCCTGCTGAAGCAGCAGAGTACAGTCAATGACACACTGTCTCCCTTGAGGAGAGGGAGAAGATGCTGGAGGACTATGTTCTCTTCTGAGAGAAGCACAGTGTGTACAGACATTATCTTTCCCAGAAGAAACTCTCCTTGGAGTAATTTAACCCTGGTTATTATGCAGGATATTTTTCTCCTGGAGCAGCCACTTTTATTCTGGGAGAAAAAGCCTGAATGTCTGTACATTCATGATTTCTCAAGAGAAACTGAATGTTTGTATGAGGGCAAGGGGAGGAGCCTAACGGCCTTCCAGTATGCAAAAGATTATTATAAAGAAGACAGTGATCAATTATTCTCTTTGTCCATTAGAGAAAGAATAAGGAAAAAAACTGACTTTGCAAGCAGAAGATTTAGGTTAGATGCTAGGAAAAGACTTAAGGGTAGTAAAGCACTGGAACAGGCTATCAGTGTAAAAAGTTCTTCAATGGAAGTTTTTAAGAACAGGTGAGACAAACATCTATCAGGGGTGGTGTAGGTATATTTTTAAAAATTTACAGTGAAGGCTGAGTATTCAATATATCAATGACTTTCATGCTTTCTCTCATGCTGCCCTTCATGCTTCAACAGAACTCCCATAAACTTCCACACATTAACTCTTCCTTAAAACTATCTTTTTCAATGATATCTAGAAAAAAGTATGACAATAGTTCAGCTGTTGGTGTGTCAAGCCACTGCCTATCATGTTGACCAGTACAGTCCCATTGTCTCTTTGTATTCCGTGCTTATCTGTATCCATCTGTTATCTTTTGTCTTCTACTTAGAATATGAATTTCTGGGGCAAGAACCATTTTTATTTCCTTATTTGCATAGTGTCTAGCACAATGAGCTCCTTGCCTATGGCAATGCCATCTAGTCACTACAATAATTACATAAATTATTACATACAATTATCATGATTATTATTCATAATCATCATCATGTACCGGAGAACAAGGTTTTTAGTTATGAAATGGATGCTTTCCTATGTAATCAGCCATCTCCTATTCTACTCTATGCAGAGAAAGAATAGGGGCAGGTTTATGTAAGCTCTACTCAATATTTAATGCTATAAGCATGGAGAAACACATAATTTAGTATAAAAGATCAAAAAGGGGGGAAGGAGGAAATCTTAACCTAATTTAAAAGCAAGTTGGCTCCCAGCTGGGTGAAATTTTTCAGTTCAAACTTCAGCGACAAAGTGCTTTACAACTTTGTGTCTGTTTTGTCAAATTGTTTGTCAATCCCTTCCCCGCCCCAACTGCCCCCCCACAACAAAAATGTAAATAGAAATAACATTTATTGTAACTCCAAAAATGAAATATTTAATTGGACCTGAAAATAACTGATTTTTTTTTACTTTTTAATTAAGCCAAAAGTTATGAAAAATTTATTTTAAGGTCAACTCAAAACCTTTTGGGGGATTTTTCAGAATGCTGGCTATTCAAGAAAAGCAATTATATGCAAATCTCTAATCCCAGCTAAATTCCATTAGGTTCTTCATATATCCTAACTAATGAGCCATACATAGTTTACTCATGATGAAGCTATATGAAAAGATATATGAATAACAAGCTATATGCTTCTCAGAGTTAAATTTCTGTTGCTCAAAAACGTGTCATTGCACTATCTAGCTTTAGCAGCCAGAAGGGCAAAAAATCATTTGTGCAAAGTACTGAATCTGAAAGATCCAGTATTTGGAGCCACAAAGTTACAATCTTCCCCAGGTCACTGAGCTGTAAATTAGGGATGTGTTTATACCAAACTCTTGCCTCCATATAACTTTGAAAGGTATTCAGGATCACATGTGCACTCTTTCAAGGGGATGGTTAGTGATTTTGCCTCTAGGTTAAGTTTATATGTTCAACAAGCTTTAAACCAGTTAAACATTTTCATTTCCCCTTAAAAGCACCGTGAAGGTTTTTCTTGCCATTTTGATTGTGGAGGTCAGCTGGTCACCCATTAACTTAATCAAAAATATATTGCATGTCTGCAGGTCATTGGCTTTCAAATGACACCAACTCTATAAAAACTTGTGCAGTCTTTCCTGAGGAAATTCATTCATTCAGACAGACTTGGGAAATTAGGATATAGATTAAATTTTTAAAGTATATTTAGTGTGCATGAAAGCTGCTTGGCTGACAGCCTTGGAGACAGAATCCCCCTTTCCTCAGCATTGGTACAGTATGCAAAAAAGTAGTACAAGATTCCCGAAATAACCCTGTCAATGTGCTTCAATACTTATCTCAGGGTGCATTGATAATTCAGTCTCCATCTCCATTCAGGGATCAGTCCTGCAATATGCTGAGCATCCTGGCCCTATTATAGCAATATCTTTAAGCTTGGGTTTAACTTAATACCCTTGGGTAATTCTAATGAAGTAAACAGAACAGTTCACCTGCTTAACTTTAAATGTTTCTTTTTTCCTGGAATGGGGTCATAATCACATAGAGCAAGATTGATCCCTTAGTCTTGGCCTCTGCTGAAGCTACTGGCAACCATGTTTATTATAGATGGTTATACCTGTGAGGTGGATACAGAGTAACCTTCTCTTGGCAATAATTATTTGGCTGCAAGAAGAGGTGAAAAATGTCTAGTTCATTCTCAATTTGCAGTTCATTTACCAATTCCTTGAGTTTCTCAGTCCCCCTCAGGCACCCTTTTCTCCTGACATTTCAGCCCTCAGCATACATGAATATGCCTCCCAGGCACTCTTCCTGACTCTAGTAATGACTAAGAATCATTCCATATTAAGGCCACAGCTTTCTTTATCTTCTACCCCCTCAGGCTTTAGAAATGTTTCCTAAAAACTCTTTTTGCCCCACATAGATGCTTAGATGCTTCACATCTCTTTCTGCTGGTAAAAACTCTCCCCCTCCACTGAATTCTTAAGCTGTTAATAATGCATTGTCAAACGCCCTGTGTGTTTCTGGGAAGCTGAGCACAACGTCTTTAGTGCCTCATCTAAATATTTTATGTGTTAAACTACAATCTCTTCTCGAAACATTGCTTCACAAAGTCCTTTGGATTGCAGCTGAGTCTCTGGTGATGTTTTTAATGGCAAAACCCCTAAAGATTGCTATTTATGTCACATGCTGCTTAAATATAAATTCTGCTGTTGTGCTTCCTACTTCCCATAATAAGTGACAAGCTTTCTTGTTAGTAGCGAGCATATAATCACACTTCGTGCATTCAGTTTGAGCTCTAATGATTTCTTAAACATTTTTAAATGATCTAAATGAGAATATTTGGGCATACCGATTGCCTTGTAATACTATTTGTTCTCAATACCACATTGCGCAATGGTATCTACAGGACTAGGCTCCCATTGTAATTATAGACTATATAAGGCTATAATTGTTCAACAAAGGAAATTCATTCCGGTCAAAACAGTATTTGAAAGCCATTAAGGCTATGTTGGTCTGCCTTGTGGTGCTGCAGGAACTCACTGCTGTGCTAATTGGTAGTCACAGATGTGGGCATAGAAAAATAAGCGACTGGAGGTTGGGTGAAAGACAAGCTGACATAATTAGTGTGAGCTGGTGAAGAGATGGACACAGCCTCCCATGCAAAAGAAGCTCCTCGCTTGCCAGCTAAAAAGCATCACTGTTTCTGGCTGCAGGGCCTGGAAACGGAATCTCACATCCATCTGGTTGGAAGATGGCACTTGGAGGTGGCAGACCAAATCCATAGCTCAGACAAAACATGTCCTTGATAACACAATGGGGAAGTGCTTAACAAAGAGGGAAAGAAAATTATTTGTGAAATCAAACCCAACTGAGCACAAACACTCCTTTTAATTGGGACACCCCATGAGAACAGCTTGTTAAAGTGAATTCTCTGATTACAAAGATAGTCCCTCTGCTGTCAGCAGTCTGCATCTGTTCCCTGGGAGACATCCCACCAAAACTCTATCTATACCATTATTCCATCTAAGCAGTATAACTGGACCGTATCACATTTTCACAAAGTTGTGACCAAATCAAGTCCTGGTACAGTATGCCTGCTTAGTGTAGATGGAGGCAAAGAATGGGGGAGATTATTCCTTTTCAAGAGCGCACATCATGTTTAGGACCTGAGCAAGGAGGTTCCTCACAGACAGTCCCACCCTTTGCTTCACCAGAAGGGACTGCAGTTTGTTTTTCTGGAGACCAGGCCACCAACCCTTTCTAGAATGCTGAGACATCTAAATTGTATTATTTTTCCTTTGGCACCTTTGTAGTGATGTTTCAGCCCCGCCCCCCAACCCTATCCAGTGTCTGCTTTCTTCCCCGTCAGCGTAGATCATCACAGCCACTGAAATCATGGCATGGTTCAGAGAATGCTTCAGAGAAGGCTGACTCCTGCATATCTGCACTGGAGCAAGAGATATATGTACCATGGTTAATCTGGAAGGTGCCAGGTCCCCATCTCAGAGCTAGAAATGGTTTGCTTCATGTTAACTGAGGATTTCTGAACCTTTCAGGCTAACATTTGAGTTGGGTTTGCTAAACTAACTAGAATTTGGATTTTTATAATCTCTCATTAAAGAATGTGGTTATTTTTAATTCCATTTGAATTCAGAATCAAGTGTCACTTAGAAGGAAGTTCCTGTAATTCCTCAAAATGTGGGCTGGCCCAACAGAATGCCCTGTGTTAGCCATTTTTCAATGTTTCTCTCTCCTTTTCTCAGTGCTCCATTTTTCACCCCTTAGAATTCTCTCTCTTTTAACAGTGTCTTTCATAGGAGAACTGTAAACTCAAATCCAGAATTGAGCCAAGCATTCAGGATGTTTGAATAAGTGCAAAATTACGCATAATGAGTTATTAAATAATACATGTATGGTGAGCCTCATAGATGAGTATCCATGAATCTTAGTCATGGTCCGTGGCTTCATTATGTTGTGTTATACAGACACATTCATTCTAGGATTTTAAAAAGAGGAGTACAGATGGTGTGGTGCATCATCCCATATAATATGACACACATTTTCCTGTATAAAGAGAAACTTGAAGCTTTCTAATATGCTAGGGGCCTAGTGCTACATTATTCAGTTTAAGATCAAAGCAAAAACAAATATAAGTTTATTGGAATGTGCACTCATTTGCTAGATTATATATTACATTTAAGAAAAAAAGTCAAAATTTCATAATATCTGTAGCCATTATAGTTAAATGCACATCTCTTATTCAAATTAGTGAAACAAAATGTAGTTTTCTTGAGTGTCTTGACAGTGCCTCCAGTACTTCACTGTCAGTCATTTCTACAACTGAATTGATATTACCATACCTGAGTTAAGTTTTTTCACTAGAGTGAAAAACAGGCTGAAGGACTGTGAAATACAAGAGAGACATTACCAGGAATGAGTAACGGACAGTAAAATCACAGAAGAGAGGGTAGTTTGGATAGTGGAACATCAAGACCCTTAAAAAGGAAAGGGGTTCGTTAATGTCTATGGAATGAAGAGACATTAGCAGGAAACACAGAGATGATGAGCCATGAAGTCAATTGACTCTGCTTCCTGAACAGAAATGTCACTGCCCCTTCCAGGCAGCTGGTTTTAAAGTTTAGGTATAGCAGAAACAAAGGGAGGGGCAGTGGAGAATGGGGGAAGAGGGGTATGCCACTGTACCATTGCACCCCCCCACCATTCCCCCTTATCTGCCCCTAGATGCATTTAGAGCTTACAATTTAAGTAATTGTCCATACTTGCAACAACATTTAAAGCATAAATAAACTAAATTAGAAAATGTTAGCTGAACTTTGATACAGGCCCTCAATATGCAAAGTATAGAATTCTATGCAAATTAATTCTCCCATGCAGAGTTCCACTGACTCTTAAGAATTCTGCCAAACCATGGTAGAATCCCTGTTGGTCAAAACTATCCAGAAGCTGATACGTCAAACTTCATTAAATGTTTAGTTTCAGTAAATGACTAACCATCCTTGTCAATCAAGTACATTAAGTTTATATTATTTGGTCATTTTTAATGTTAGAACTATGAAACTCCCATTAGGAGTTGAAATTCATCATGTCATACAACAGTTGAAAATTATACTTCCCTAGACTGAAGTACAAAGAGAGACTGGATTTTATGTTTGACTTTGATACCGTAAAGAAATAATCACCTCCTACAGGTAAAATGCAGACATAAGATTTATGTTATGCATTCGGTAAAATTTTATCCAATTTGAAGCAATCACATTAATTAGTTGAATTAATTCCTGTTTAATTTATTTACACTGCCTAGAACTGTGTCTTGAATGTATAGCTACACTACTTGCTATGTACCATTTTTAAAAAGTGCTGATGAGGCAGCACCAGCTGTAGGTCATGTTTAGGCTATAGCTTAAGGCCAGATCAGGACTAGTTAACACTGAAGACCTGGGAGTCAAGATTCACAAGATATCCACCATCTTAGGCAATGTACTCTCCTTGAGAGATTTAACCAAACCCTCCCCCTCACGCCATGTCAGAATCAGAAAAAAAGGCATTGTGGGCACGTCTACACATGCAGGCATGTGCGCTTTCAACAGCTCAAATAGCAGCAGCACAAATTTATGGCGGAGATTTGTGCCTCAGCAAATGTGCCTGAACGTATACTTTGGTGTGGGGCCAATTGTGTCACTTGGGGCAAGCTGACCCTGCCCAGCTTCTTCCGTATCTTCAGCCAGGGGGAGCTAGAGGCCAGGGGCCAGCAGTATAAAAAGCTGCCCTGGCAAACAGCTCAGGGCTACTTGCCCTCAGGAGCTTCTGAGGGAGGAACCTCTGGGAGGAAGTTGGTCATGCCCTTCAGGCTGTTGCCATTGCTACAAGCTTGGTCTCAGGAGCTTCTGGCTACTGCTAGCTGCTGGCTTGTCTTCAGCGCTTTTGGGGGTAAGTTGACCACACCCTTTCCTGCCTTGGGCGGCTGCTGCTGCTGTTGGTGCCCCCCACCACAGGGTGGTTCCTCTGCTGCATGCCACTGCCACCCCTCAGGGAGGAGCCACCGCACTGCACCACACCCCAGCACTGCACCCCAGCTTCTGCACCCCTGTTCCAGCTTGCTGCCCAGTCCACCACCAAGCCATGGTTGGGGGGCAGCCTGGGGAGGGAGCCTGTACTGCATGTGGGCCCCTCACCCACCATCACTGCTGGGGCCTAAAGGTGCCTTGCCTGCCCCAGCTGCCTTGGCAGGCCACCCCATGCCTTCACCTCCACTTTTACCTGAAGCACACCCTGAGTGGCTGAACTGGATAGCTACTACCGCTGCTGCTGTTGCTGCTACTGCTGCCATCTGTTCTGCTGCTGCCCCCTTTCAGGAGAGAGGGAGATTCCCTGCTGCACCACCTTGCACCACTCAACACCACACTTGCACTGGATTACTCCCTAATTGACTGATTGCTCCTGCACTCCCCCACAGCTGCCTCACTGCATATGATCCTGCTTTGCTTTCCTGCCTATTGCTCTGCTGCTGAGTGCCTGGCTGGAGGCCTGAGGGGCTCCTGGACTGATCTTCAACAAAAAAAGCCCTTCCACTGCTTCAGCTATCTTTTACATCTGCCTCAGCAGCCTTCCCTGTGTGTTTTTTGCCCTTGTGTTGTAAGTCCTATAGTCCATTCCCCTGCCCTGGTGTTTATTGTGTGGCTGAGTAAGCCAGCTTGAGTTTCCCCAGCCCTTGTGTGTGTTTCTCTCCCACATTCCCTAAGCATAGCCCTCCCAGTGTTTTTGTTTTTTTTGTTTTTTTTGTTTTTTTTCTGTGGGGCTGTAGCTCAGTGAGCTCCTGCCCCTATTAGATTCACCAGCCCCACTGTTTATTTTGATTTTCTTTTATTGTTTTCCCCTCCCTCATGTGAAGCAATGGCACGAAAGGAACCTTCTGGGTGGGGGCAGATGCCCCCACAGAGTTTCCTGTGGTCCCCACTATGGGGGCAGATCCCAACCAAACCCCATGCCCCTGCAGCCCCCACCCCAGAGGCAGAGTCCAACCAACCTACTCTGGGAGTAGAGAAGCCTACAACCTCTGCTGCAGGGGCAGGTAGGACTCTGATAGGGAGCCAAAAGGACCAGGGGGTCTCCCCTGGCTATGCCCCCCCCCCCGGAGGGGTTCCCAAGCCCCCTCTTCTTGCTGTCTGGGAACAAGGGCAAGGGTAGTGTGAAGGGCTCCTCTTCAGCCTCCTCCATAGCTGGGGGTAGGAAGGGCAAAGGCCCTGTCCCCTAGCCTAGACCACTGGTGCCTGAGAGATGGAGTGGGGACCCCTGCCCTTAGTCATGTCCCCACTGTAGCTGCCCCACTCCCCTAACCCTCACCTTCTTCTACTACAGCCTGTCCACCTGAGGACCCCCATGGCTGAGTGGGTGCAGGTCCCCTCTGGGCACAAAGCCAAGAGGAAGGCCCAGGTGCAGTTGGATCCGACTGACATGGAGGACTCCTTCCCCGGCTCCCGAGACCACCACACCGG
>NW_005841883.1:294617-300477 GCF_000455745.1 Alligator sinensis | reverse complement strand
GGGGGGGGGGGGGGAAGGAGCAGCACAGCTCCCAGGAGCCTCCCTAGCTGTGCCTGACACCCCACCCCCTGGAAAGATCAAACGGATGATCCCTGTGGAGGAGGTTTCATGGCTGCTGGACAGTCCAAACACAAGCCCATGGAGGAAACCCCTCAGTCTGCTAGCCAGGGCCTAACCATGGGCACTGAGGCGGAGGCCATGGGCACTGAGGCGGAGGCCTCATCCAACACAAAGGAAGGTCTGGCAGCAGAACTCCCCCCAATGATCTGGGGGTGGGGTCCCCTAATCAACAGGCCGATCTTGTCGGGAACCCTGAACAGACCCCCCCAGGGCTCCAGCTCTACCCTACCATCTTGTGAAGGAGCCCTACCCACACCCCTGTCCCAAGGGGCTGCAGAGCTCTTGCAATTCCAATTGGAGTCCAGGGTCTTAGGTACCACCTTAACCCCCCAGTCCACTAGGGAGCCCACTGAGCCCCAGGACCAGGAGGAGAATGCCCGAGGACCAGCAAGCTCCAAGGAACCTGCGGACTTTTCGGTCCTGGCAGTCCCCAGGGGTGAGCTACTTCCATTTCTTGACTGCAACTACACACAGTGGTCTGCCAGCAAGGTACAGCTTGCCTTGGACTGCTGGGGAGATTTTGACAGCATCCTTACCACTGCAAAGGCGCTGGTGGGGGAAGGCAAGGGGCCCAAAACTGCAATGCCTGGATCTATAAGGCAGACCTGTAGTTTCATAGATGCCCTCTATACTTATGGGAGGGTTCTGCATGAGCCAGCAACCCCACGGAGATGTGTGGGGCCCCTGCTGACCCATCTACTTCCCCCCTCCAGCCATGAGATTATTTAAGATTGCAACCCTCAACATCCATAGCTGCAGGAAGGGTCTCCAGAGATGGCAGGTGCTCTCCTTCCTTAGGAGTGGTGGCAATTCCGTGGTATTCTTGCAGGAGACCCTGATGACTTTGGCTGATGAGCCTAAATAGTGGCTGGAGTGGGGAAGCAGAGTCTTCTTTAGTCACCTCTCAGCCACCTCTTGCAGGGTGGCCACCCTGTTCTCCCCAGGCCTGCAGCCAGAGGTTTTCCAGGACATTGAGGTGGTGCCAGGCCGCCTGCTGCACTTCCGGGTCCAAGTGCAGGGCCTCGTCCTGGACCTTCTGAACATGTACGTTCCTGCGAAGGACCCAGAGTTAGCGGATTTCTTCTGCCAGGTGGCCACTTATATCAGCACCCTCAACCCCTGTGAGTGCCTGGTCCTTGGGGACTTTAATGTCATCCTAAACGCACAAGACCGTTTGGTCAGGGAGTGGAACCAGACTGCCATGGATGTCCTTGGGGAGATCCGGACAGACTACTCCCTGGTGGACGTCTGGCATGCCTGTCATGTTACTGACCCTCCTGCCTTCACCTATGTGAGGGTGGGGGAGGAGCAGGCATGCCATTCCTGGTTGGACTGGGTTTGTATTTCTCTGCTGCGCTTTGCCCGGGCCCACTCCTGGCATCTGGCCGACCCCTTTCAGCGATCATCACCTTGTCTGGGCCCAGGCCACGCTAGACCTGGGCATCCGGGGTTGGCCTACAGGTATTTCAATCCCAGTCTGCTAGAGGATGTGGGCTTCAGGGAGTCTTCTGGGATTCTGGCTGGCCTGGTAGGAGCAATGGGCAGCTTTCCCCTCGGCTCGGACATGGTGGAACATGGGGAAGATGTGTGTCTGGCTTTTTTTGCCACCGCTACACTTGGGGGCATATCCGGCAGAAGGAGGCAGTCCGGGAGCAGTTCAAGCGGAAAGTACTAGAGCTGGAGAGGCACCTGGCCACCAACCCAACTAACCAGTCTCTCTGCAGAGAATGTCGGGACAGGCAGGAAGAGCTTTGTGCTCTGGATGACCACTGCACCCATGGTGCATTTGTCTGCTCATGTGTCCAGCTCCTTCAGGAGATGGACTGTGGCTCCCGCTTCTTCTATGCCCTGGAGAGGGGGTGGGGAGCCCAGAAGTACTTCACCTGCCTTCTGGTGGGTAGGGCTGTATGATGCTTCGGTCCCTGATTTGATTTGGCCTGATTCGGTGATGGGGAGCCCAGAAGTACTTCACCTGCCTTCTGGTGGGTAGGGCTGTATGATGCTTCGGTCCCTGATTTGATTTGGCCTGATTCGGTGATTGAATCTCTGAATCCGAATCGAATCAGAGGACCCTTTAATCTCGCCAAATTGAATTGGAACCCTCCAAATAGATTTGGAGAGATTTGGCGATTTGGACATAGACACAACTTTAAATGTTTTTTCTACATACCTCTAGGTAGCAGGCAGATTGTGAATCCTGCGATGCTGGGACACATGGAGTGTCCCACAGAAGTGCAGGGGGCTCCCCAGCAAGCTCGGAAGCAGACCTGGAAGTGGACCAGAAGCACTTCCGGTCCACTTTCAGGTCCACCAGGGAGTGCATGGGGGGGGGCTACCCCATACCCCCCCCAGCTCGGTGACTGGTGCCTCCTGGGTGGGGGGGCACCCGGGGTCCCTCTGTGGCAAATCACTGAGCTAGGAGGGTGCAGGGGGGGAGCTCTGTGTGATCCCCAGAGGACCCAGAAGTGGACCGGAAGTACCTGCAGTCCACTTCTGGGTTTGCTGCCGAGCATGCGGAGGGCCCCCCGCACTCCTGTGGGATGCTCCATGCTCCCCAGCATTGCAGCTGTCGCAAACCATGCTGGTACCTTGAGGTATGTAGAAAAAACTTTTAAAGTTGTGTTTGTGTCCGAATCACTGATTCTCCAAATCAGCATCGAATCTTCAGATTTGGATTTGGCCAAATTGAATCGGGGACAGTGATCTGAATAAACTAATCGAATCACTGTCCCTGATTTGGACCAAATCCGAATTGAATAGGACCCACTTTGCACACCCCTACTGGTGGGTGATAGCACCCCCATCATGGATCCAGGTGAGATGCACGGGCCTTCTATGAAGAGCTCTTCTCCCTTAATCTGACTGATGCCTGTCAGACCCTGTGGGAGGGACTCCCACAAGTCAGTGCAGGTGACTGGGACAGGTTGGAGGCTCATCTTGAGTTTTGAGCCCCCCTTTGCCTGATGCCTGGTGTGGCAGGGCACTGTTTGTGCCTGCCACTTTAAAACCTGGGGCCAAGCACCCAGCAGGTGCTTAATTGCAGTGGCCATTTTAGAGCTCTGGCCGCCCATATAAACCGGGCATTTTGCTGCTGGCTGGAGGTACAGCAACATCACCTGGCTGCGAGGCTTCATGGAACACTCTGGAGGTAAGGGAGGAGCTGTAGGGGATGGTCAGGAGGCTCCCGGTCCTGGGCATGACCTAAAACTGCACTCTGCTGGGAGTGGGTGGCCTGGTGGGGCTGTCAGTGGTGCAGGAGCCCCCAGGAAATGCCAGGCCAGTTACCACCCTGGTGAAAGGTGGGTCAGGGTGCCTTAAGTCCAGCTCCCACAACCGGGTGGGTTACCCCCTTGTAGAGACTGGAAGGTAGACCCCAGTGAGAGAGTAGAGCCATAGACTCAGAAACCTGTCTTGAAATCCCCTGACTGGGGCCAGGACTCGAAGGGCCAGGGGTCCACCGTGAGGGACGCCCAGAGCTGAGGATCTGGGGTTCCAACTGGCCTGGAGGTGAGGCCAGGGCCAGTGTAGCCAAAGGTCCCAGGGGGACCACACCCATAAGGGGAAACAGCTCAGGGAACTATGCAGCCTAGAATGACAGCGGAGTAGGCCACCTAAATGGAGGGATCCAGGTGGGGTTCAAACAGTGGGATTCTGGGGCCCAGATGCCATCTGTGATGCATAGGCTGTGGTGTAGGGGAGGTACGGAGCCCCAGATAGTGCCCCCTGGCATCGAGGCAAGTAATGGGTAGCCTCCCTCTTCTTAAGATCATTAATTAATTAATATCAAGGCGGGCAGTTGGCCCAGAACAGGTGGGTGGGCCAAAGGTAAATCGGCCCCAAGAAGACCCCCTGTTACACCTGGCAACAAGGCGCTGGGCATCAACGGGCTGACCACAGAGTTCTACTGGGCCTTCTGGGACATCCTCAATCTGGACTTTGCCTCAGTCTGGGTTGAATACAATGGAAGTGGGGAACTCTCCCTGTCATGATGGAGGGCTGTGCTGACTCTTCTGCCAAAGAAAGGGGATCCCCATGACCTCAGGAACTGGCATCCTGTGTCCCTCTTCTGCACGGACTACAAAGTAGCAGCAAAGGCCATCTCGATGCACCTGCAGTCCGTGCTGATGGATGTGATCCATCCCGACTGGATGTACACGGTGCCCAGACATTCCATCTTCAACAACCTGTTCCTGGTTTGGGACCTCCTAGAGCTAGTGTGGCGGGAGGGCCTGTCTTTCACCCTCCTATCCCTGCACCAGGAGAAGGCGTTTGACAGAGTGGATCATGAGTACCTCACAAGCACGCTGTGGGCCTTTGGCTTCAAGCCCTGCTTCGCGTGGGCTCTCCAGGTGCTGTACACCTCTGCAGTGTGTTTGGTCAAGCTCAACTGGACCCTGACAGAGCCCATCCCATTTGGGAGGGGGCTATATCAGGACTGCCTGCTGTCAAGTCAGCTGTACGCCTTGGCCCTGGAGCCCTTTCTTGTTCTCCTGTGGAGGCAGGAGGTGGGGTTGATGCTCCGGGAGCTGGCGGTGCAACCGGTCCTGTCAGCATATGCTGATGATGTACTCCTTACGGTCCAGGACTCGGGCAACCTGATGCAAGTAGAGGCCTGCCCCCCACGCTCCATGGAATCAGCTGGAGTGCAGGCTCGCTGCTTTACTTGGGGGTCTACCTGTCCCCCACAGACCCCTCCCTGCCAGAGAACTGACAACAGCTACAGACCAGGGTGGTGGAGCAGCTCCAGGCACGAGCAGGGTTCCTGAGGTGTCTCTCCCTGTGTGGGAGAGTACTGGTGCTGAACCAGTTGGTTCTGTCCATGTTTTGGCACTATTGACACACCCTGCCTGCACCCCCTGAGGTCCTTGCAGGGCTTCAGAGACAGACATTGGAGTTTTTCTTTTCAGAATGGCACTGGGTCACTGCAGAGGTCCTGAGCCTCCCCTTGTGGGAGGGTGGCCAAGGCCTGGTTTGCCTCAGCAGCCAGGTCCTAACGTTCTGCCTTCAGGCCCTGCAGTGACTGCTATATGATGTTGGTAGCCATGCAGCATAGGGCCACCTGGGGTATCCCTTCCTCTGCCACTTCTGGGGGTTCTGATATGACTGGCAGCTACTTAGCCTGCAGGGCTTCTCCGTGCAGGACCTGTGAGGGCTCCCTGGGTTGTCCGTTCCCCTGCCACTTCTGGGGGTTCTGATATGACTGGCAGCTACTTAGCCTGCAGGGCTTCTCCGTGCAGGACCTGTGAGGGCTGCCAGAGTTCTACTAGGACCTCCTCTGGGCCTGGAGGCTGGTCTCCACCTCCAGGTCCCCTGCAACACTCACCCAGGGTGCTGACCTGCTCATCAAGTCCCTCCTCTGGAACCCCCAGCTGAAGGTACTGAAAGCAGAGGCACCCTGGTTGTGACAGAGGTTGATCCTGGCTGGTGTCACCCATATTGGAGACCTCCTGGACTACGATAGGCAGGAGTGGGTGAACCCCACTGCACTGGCCTGGCTCATAGGTCTACCTATGACACGTGTGACTTGCTGTCTGGTCCAGGAGGTGAAATCTGCCCTACTTCCCAACGCCATTGCCCTTGTTGACTAGGGCCTGTGTGGTGGCAGTCCCCAGCTCCCATGTCCTCCAGCCCACCAGAGTTTGTTGTGGGTCCAGCCCCTTGCCCAGCCTCATGGCACTCCCCACTTCACCACCTAAACTGGCTAGAGGACACCCGACCAGTCCTCTTTTCCACTGTCCCT
>NW_005841883.1:273973-293433 GCF_000455745.1 Alligator sinensis | reverse complement strand
GCCCTTTCTTGTTCTCCTGTGGAGGCAGGAGGTGGGGTTGATGCTCCGGGAGCTGGCGGTGCAACCGGTCCTGTCAGCATATGCTGATGATGTACTCCTTACGGTCCAGGACTCGGGCAACCTGATGCAAGTAGAGGCCTGCCCCCCACGCTCCATGGAATCAGCTGGAGTGCAGGCTCGCTGCTTTACTTGGGGGTCTACCTGTCCCCCACAGACCCCTCCCTGCCAGAGAACTGACAACAGCTACAGACCAGGGTGGTGGAGCAGCTCCAGGCACGAGCAGGGTTCCTGAGGTGTCTCTCCCTGTGTGGGAGAGTACTGGTGCTGAACCAGTTGGTTCTGTCCATGTTTTGGCACTATTGACACACCCTGCCTGCACCCCCTGAGGTCCTTGCAGGGCTTCAGAGACAGACATTGGAGTTTTTCTTTTCAGAATGGCACTGGGTCACTGCAGAGGTCCTGAGCCTCCCCTTGTGGGAGGGTGGCCAAGGCCTGGTTTGCCTCAGCAGCCAGGTCCTAACGTTCTGCCTTCAGGCCCTGCAGTGACTGCTATATGATGTTGGTAGCCATGCAGCATAGGGCCACCTGGGGTATCCCTTCCTCTGCCACTTCTGGGGGTTCTGATATGACTGGCAGCTACTTAGCCTGCAGGGCTTCTCCGTGCAGGACCTGTGAGGGCTGCCAGAGTTCTACTAGGACCTCCTCTGGGCCTGGAGGCTGGTCTCCACCTCCAGGTCCCCTGCAACACTCACCCAGGGTGCTGACCTGCTCATCAAGTCCCTCCTCTGGAACCCCCAGCTGAAGGTACTGAAAGCAGAGGCACCCTGGTTGTGACAGAGGTTGATCCTGGCTGGTGTCACCCATATTGGAGACCTCCTGGACTACGATAGGCAGGAGTGGGTGAACCCCACTGCACTGGCCTGGCTCATAGGTCTACCTATGACACGTGTGACTTGCTGTCTGGTCCAGGAGGTGAAATCTGCCCTACTTCCCAACGCCATTGCCCTTGTTGACTAGGGCCTGTGTGGTGGCAGTCCCCAGCTCCCATGTCCTCCAGCCCACCAGAGTTTGTTGTGGGTCCAGCCCCTTGCCCAGCCTCATGGCACTCCCCACTTCACCACCTAAACTGGCTAGAGGACACCAGACCAGTCCTCTTTTCCACTGTCCATCGCTGCCACCTCTACACGCTCATGTGCTGCATGATCCATCATGCTGCTCTCAAGTCCCATCCAGACACTGAGTGGCAGGACCTGCTCAGTGAGGGCGTGGCTGGGGCACCCCAGCACCTTAGTCTGTAATCCACCCTCATCCCATGAGCCACTGGGGACCTCAGCTGGCAGCTCCTCCATGGAGCTGTTGCCATGGGCATGTATGTGATGAGCTTCACAGTCACCCTGGTCTCCTGCCCCTTTTGTGGGCAGAGGGAGACCCTGGCACACATGACCCTCAAGTGTACCAGGCTACAGTCCCTCCACTTTCACCTCCAGAACCTCTTCCTGAGGCTCTGGTTGAATTTCATACCCCACTTCTTTGTTTTTGGTCACCCCGTCCACAGCCCCAGCAAGTCCCGGGACCTTCTCCTGGCCCTGGCCCTGGCCCTGGCCAAGTGGGCCCTGTACTTGACCAGGAAGGAGGCTCTGTCCAGGAAGGTATCCAGAGACTGCAAGGCCACTTTTCTCTCACTTGTCTGTGCACGTTTCCAGGCAGAGCACCAGTGGCGGCATCCACCATCTCCTTGGATGCCTTTGAGGACCAGTGGGTGTGGCCTGGGGGCTCTGCTCTGAGTGCGGCTGAGGGGGACACCTTTTCACATTTTGACTCTTTCACCCTTATGTCACTCCTGTCTTGTTTTTTGCCTTTTTTTTTTTTTCCAAGTATTTTGTTGTAGCATTCCCCCATTAGCCCTCATACAATACAGGCTACTAGTTAGCTGGGTGGCCTTAGGGCCCATGGTATTTGAATGTTACAAATAGATAGGAGCTTCTGAAACCCAGCCAGTTGGTATCTGAGGACACTAGCTCCTTGTGCCAGCTGTACTTCTGAAGCAGCACTAACTTAGAGTGGTCCCTGTACCCTCTACCCACTGGCAGTGGGGGCTGCTGCTTGGCTGTGACCCGCTGCCACCTGCAACAGCATCTGCCCCCTTGGACCTCTGGCCCCATGCCTTCACACCTGCCAGAGCCAGATGGAGACTGCAAGGCTGTCTGGGCTGTAATATGGATACTGCAGGAGAGCCATCTGCACCTCTGGGTTGTGGTTGCACACTTGTCCTTCATGCAGCACTACTGTCATGCCTTCTGGTGCCCCTGTTCTGCCATCTGGGCATCCATCACTTGAAAGATGTGCTCATTGCAGTCTGCTTGAACTGTCCCCTGCTTTGAACTGTTGAAGTGTGTCCTCCTGCCTTCAAATGCGGTCATCCACCTCATATGCCCTCCAGCTGGGTCTCTGGTGCTGGCCCTGGGCAGGCTTCTCTGCCCAGATCCCACCACTTGCCTTACCAGCAGAGATCCTAGTGTTCCCTGTTTAAACATTGCAAATTATCTGATTAAAAAAACCCAAGGTCTCTCATTAGAATACCCCAAATCCACATTCTTCTATGATTAAAATGAAACGCCACCATTTAGAGATCAGTTGGGCAATGTTTTATTGATATATTTACAATTTTAAAGTAATTTGGAAGCTTACCAGTGCTTCTATCATCATAATAAAATGCATTCTAAATATTTATACACTTTGGCATTCGCTTTTGTTTTTATTATATTATATCCCCTTTGCTCACCAGGATGTGGGACACTGAGCAACACTGATATGCTGGTGCTCTGCCCTTGCCCATGCCTTTGCCCCTCACTCCCAACCCACAGCCCCCCCAGTGCCTCTCACTCCTGACCTGCAGCCCCTGCCTGCTCCCACTAGCTCCCTCCCAGAAGCAGCTCCATCCCAGCACCAGGACATGTGTCCAGCTGCAGCTGTTCCACCCGCTGCTTTGTGCCTCTGAGCAGTGCCAGCCCTTACTGTTCTGCTCCCTGCTGTGCCCAGGCCTCAGTGATCCCTATGCCCATCCTGGGAAGCCTGCAATTGGGGCTCAGGGACAAGCCTCTTCCCTTCCAGGTTGGCCTCCCACTGCACAGATTGCTCTAGGGGGGCAGGGGGACTCAAAGCCTGGCTCTGGAGGCCTCTCTTACCCAGAGCGATACCCCATCCCTGATCCCCATCTCTCTCTCTCTCATACCCCAAGTGATTCCTGGGACCAGAAGCCCCCCCAGGTTAGGTCCACATGTGCCAGCACTGGGCATGGAACAAGGCTGCAGTGTGGCAGTTGTCCTGTCTGGCAGCTGGGCATGTAGGGTGTGAGATTTGTGGGGGAATGGGTGTGGGTGTGTTTGTGGGGGATTGGGGGTTTGTGGGTTGGTGTAAGTGTGGGGTTTGTGAGCATGGCTTGTGGGGGGGTTGTGGGTGTGTTGGGGACTGCTCGGAATGGGTGGGTCCCCTGCCTGCGCCCCCCACCCCCACGGCGCACAGTTCCCCCCTCCCCTACAGCAGCAGCCAACAGCGGGCTTTGAGGGAGCTCATGGCCAGCTGCAGGCAGAGCCCCCAGCAACCTGAAGCATAGCCTGAGACCTGGGGGCTACACATGGTATATAGAACCACCCTGGCCAACTGGCCTGCACCTTCAAACAGAACCAAGCCAGTCCTTGCTGCCAACCAGGGCTGCCAGCACTGCATGCAGGAGCCACATGCCAGAGAGCTGGACCAGCTCCTGCCTCCATGTGTCCTACTTGCCATTGGGCCAGGCCGACTGCATGGAGGCAGGACCTGGCCTAGTCCACTGGTGCATGGTTCCTGCATGCAGTGCTGGCAGCCCCAGGTGGCAGCAAGGGCCAACCTGGTCCTGCCTAAAGCCGCACACTAGTGGGCCAGGCTGGCTCCATGCACCACATGTAGCCCCCAGATCTTAGGAGGTGCCACACACAGCTGGGGGCTCTGCCTGCAGTGGGCCATGAGCTCCCCGACAGCCTGCTGCTGACTGATGCACCATGTGGGGGGCTGTGCACCATGCAGGGGGGAAGCAAGGGATCCACCCCTCCTGAACAGTCCCCCCTACACCCACAGTCCCCACCACCCACAGTGCCCACACCCTCATGTCCCTCCTTACTTGGGACAGAGCCTGGGTTCAATCCACCGCTGCAGCCTTGCCCCGCTGCTGTTTGCTCCAGCACACTGCTCATGCCCCTGCTGCTCCAGCACACTGAAGCAGTGCATTGGAGCAGCAGGGGCACGTGGCAGGCATAGAGATGCTCTAGCCAGGTGCTACAGCATCTCTTTGGAAGACCCAGCCTTTGTTTGCCTCCGGGCATGTTCCAGGAGTGTGCCCTGTGCCACATTTTTTGTGGCATTTTTTTTTTAATACCAGAATTTCCCAGTGTCAAACTTAGAGTCCGTGCTGCAAATATGCAGTGCTGAGAAAATTTTTTCATTTCTAGCATGCCTCTTGAGGCATCTCAAACTGCTTTGAGATGCCACAACTGGCATGTGCTTGTTTGTCTGGATGCAGCCCCTCTGTTTTTTGGCTTTACTTAATTAGATCAGGAGTTTCAAACCCGTTCCTTAAAATCCTAAGAGATGTGGATCCCAGGTCCCAATTTTGATTTCTCTCTATTTTTTTCATTTATAAATGACTGAATACTACACACTACAAAAAAAAGAGAAACATAAGATAAATACTTTTACAACCCCCCAACTTCTACTGTACTTTCCTTTTAGTGTAAGGATCACTGAATGCCTCCTACAATAAAAAGAAAATGACTGCATTATGTCAGTCTTGGCTTTGTAGACATGGTCATACCTCCACCCCTGCCAAACACCCCCTTCACACACACACACACACACACACACACGCGCACATGTACACACACACTTATTTTCTTAGCGTGCTTTATGGAACCTTTTATAAATAACTGGACATATTCATTCTAACAAGCTCTTTGGCCAGTTAGTTCATTTCTGTATAACCCCTTGCAGTGCTATTCAATAAAATACGAGTAATTACCATAGCAACTGCAGCATGTGGTACATATGGTGCCTCTGAGAAACAAAGCATTTTCTTCATTTTTTTTTAAAAGCCACACACATTCGTTTGCAATATGAAATGATGTTTTACAGCCTTTATAAGAAAAAAATATTTTCAAGTGATGAGCCATCTCACTCCTTTTTGAAGCTCATATACTCAGTTTTCTACATCAACATCTTTTTAATTTTCTCATTTCCTCACATATTATCAGCGTGTAATTTTTCATAAAATGAAAACAATAGGTAAGAGGGGTTTTATAGAGACAGGAAGGTGCCAAGTAGCTATGTGCACAGAGTATGTCATCTGGTTCTCTCTGTGCTATTATTGGTTTGCAGTGAAAATGTGCAGACCAGGAGTGTTCCTAGAAGAATGACATTATAGGGTTATTAAGATATCACACCAGGATGGAAATATAATATGCTGGCTTAGTGCTTGCAATTTCATCTTTTTCTAATGGCTGGGCCCTACAACTATAAAGGCCCTCTAAGACTGCATGGTCAATCCTTCCTGATGACCTGCAATTTTTCTAAGTATGCAACCATAGTGCATTACCTAGGTTTGAAGTTATGGAGGAGTTTTAAATGACAGGGAGTCTTGCGGAGAAGAGTTAACTGGGGGAAGCCAAGTGTGCCTACTGATCAGGAGTTAAAGGTAGAATAGTGATCCGGGGCTTTGAACTCAGCAAGGAAGTTTCACAGTAGAGTGAATTCTAAAATCTCCCTAAACTAGAAATCTAGGAGAAAAGATAGAGAAGGGGAGAGGGCTGCTACTCTCTGCTGACTCAGTGTAAAGGAACAAAAGAGAGAAACTCTTGGTCAAGGAGTTATTTGGACAATGTTAGCAATGAAGTCCCTTTTTCATAGGAAATGAATGTTTGCTATTTTCAATGCACACACGTAGGTTCTTGCTTTTTCTATGGAGATGGAATTCTAGATTGTTTGTTTTCCCCTTTTCCTCAGTTTGTGTGTAGATAATTTGTTCACCCTGTGACAGATCACATTTGGGGGTGGGAGGTGGGGAAGGGATAGCAGGGGACACTAGGGACTACATAGCCTGTCCTCCAGATTATGGGACACTGAAATGCTCTGCCCTGTCCTGAGATGCTTCATCCTTACCTGTGTTTTGTTAACTACAAGTGTTGTGGCCTCATTGGCTTCAATGGGAATGAAGGACGTCACCCTGTATTTAATAGATTCTACGAGCCTGATCATCACCCTCTGGAAGTAAAACCCCACAGAAGGCAGCTCTAATGGGATTCTTTTTCTCATATCACAGTGTGCTCCTGTATCTAGAATTGCTTTTCCTACCTGCCACAGAGGCCCCATCAGAGAGGAGGCAAAGGCCACCTGTGTTGAGGCTTAACATTTCTGTGCCAACTCTGGTTTCTAAAGCTCCACAACCCCCGCAGTCTCTGCAGTCTTCCTTCTTGTCCCCTCAGCTTCAGTGCCCCTAAAGACCAGATGTAGACAGGAGTTTCCACAGAAAAGATCATATGGGTATATACAGTCTTTATTGTCTAAGCTCAGTAGTTTGAGAAAAAGAATAACATATCCTTTTGGCTGTGCTACAGGCTGCTGCACTCTTTTTCCTCCTCACCAGCACAGATCCTGAATGTGCAGGGAGGCCTCCACTGGGCCTGTAGGAGAAGGCTGAGTGCTCTTTCTGCACTGGAGAACAGAGAATCATGCACAGAGGATGTCTCCCAAGCTCAGAAGTCATTTCCATGACATTAACTATTAGACAACCACTGCAATTTCAAAAGCAGAAGTCCATTTTCGTGTTATATCAAGACCATAAACCTAGCATACAGGATAAGTTTGCTTGCACTGGGATGCGCACTACACATTACAAACAGAAACATACGTATGTGCTACTTGAATGTGCAGCACATTTACTGGCTTAATTTCTGCAGTTTATTACAGTCCTTTGTTTTAGTGTTTTATTTCATTTCAAATATAAATGATCCAGTAAACAACTGGCTGTACAAATTAATCCTGTAGTCTGCAAACCATGAAGCCTCGCTGAAGAAAATATGAGTCTAAAAGACATGATGTAGCTGCCTACATGTGTGAATCCATCACTTGATGTAATTGGGAGCTAAAATGAATATTACCCTTTAAAAATAAGATTACTTGTTATTATTTTATATCTGAGGAAAGCCAGCTGTAAGCAGGTGCCAAAAATGACCTAATATTTTAATTAATAATGTCTTCAAAAATTAGCATTTAGCTCCTGTTTCATCCCTTACTTACATCCCTGTACATCAGGAGCAGTACCAGCCATCCCAATGCTATTATTTTAGTGCAAAACTGATGTAAACATCTTTTCTCTCCTTGGGACCGTATTACTTACCATGTCTTTAAAACAAAAATAAATCTTGGACTGGGGTAATATCCATCTGAACATGACTTCCCTTCATAATGATGGGTCACTTCATTTAGATGTATCCATGTCTAGTTTTTACTCTCACTTCCTGAGCATCAACTTTACAGATGACAGCCACTAGATAGCGCCTTTTCCACAGTGATAACATAAGCACTATAAACCTGTTTGTGTTTGAGAATATTTTGCTGAGAAGCAAAGAATTCAGTGACACAGGGAATTATTATGCACCATTCATTTCCTTGTAATTTAACTCTCAGTGTAACAAAAGCATAATGTATAGTCTGGTTTACGGGGCTGATTTACAACAGTTTAAGCAAAAAGACAATGTCCTTCTCCCCTTTTAGTGCTGACATCAGCAGACAAGAATTGTGTATCTCATAATGTGACATCACCATTGACAGAGCAATGCAGAATAATATGTTGAAAGGTCTGCTGCAAATAGCATCAACACAGGAAGAGGCAAACTTGGAGAGGGATGGGACAGATGTAGTCAGCCATGCCCATCACTTTCACTTCCGGCCACACCTAACCACAATAAAGCAGAAGAATGATCTTTTACCAGTGTCTGAGTGGAAACAGCAAGGAAGAGAAACAGGAAATCCACCCTATCCTTCTGTTGTGCAGTTTGGCACCTTTCCATATTGTCTACAGCACATCGGCTGGAATGCAGGAGCATATCCCAGTCATGTGCTCAAACTTTCCTTAGGATATTTTTTCTGTATTTTTTTCGGTGTTTCAAATCTCATCAGGAAGCTCATTTGTTGGCCAGAAATACTGTAGTTGTTAGTGCTGTGCTAATTGTTTGACTAAATTCATGGAGCCCTGTGGCCCTTTTAGATCAGCTCTTCATAAAGTAGCAATAGAGCAGCCAAAGGATTCCCTGGAGAAATCATCAGAAATAGGACACCTCCCTAAAAGATGTACCAGTTGGCATAACCAGCACTGCACCAAACTCTACAGGAGCCCTGCCTACAAGCGGCATATTGGGGACATGCTAGCGGGTATGCCTGATCGCTGGAGAAGCCATGGGCAGCCATGTTCAAGTTTGGGTCCAGTCTGGCCATGGCAGCTTTTCAGATGTGGTGCCAAGTTTAGCAGTGTTAGGAGAATCAATTAATTTGCCAGTTAACCTAAGTAGGAAAGATAAAGACAAAACACTGCGCCCATCTACATTTCAAGAACGCTATTATTACCCTAGCCCAGAGAAATCAGTGGTTTAAAATAATGTTTCTGCTACTGCAGGGGAGAAAAGACGTTTCTTTCAGCCTAGGTCAAAGTGGTCCCTTCCCTGCCCACAAATGAAAAGCTGAAAGCATGTTTAGCTGCAGATGAATCTTGAAATTTCACAAGAATGAACTTTCTCATCAGACTTCTGAGCATTCTGTGGTTCAGCCTAGGTCAAAACTACCACAAGGCACATACCACAAGAGCAGTATTTTTCACAGTATTTCTGAACTCGGCTGGAACAACATGCATATACTGAGGAAAAAACAGCATGTTGTAACCTGTGTGTGCCCAAATCCAGCAGCGAACTATAAGTTTAGTGTGTGGTGCTGTTGCTAATGTAGCTAGTAGCCCTTTAGGTGTAAACAGAGATGCCCTTATTTTCAGTTGAGAGACATGAGGAGAGCAAGAGCGATAAAAGGAGATGGAATAGTTTTTGTTGAAAATACAAGAGACAATGAAGTAGGAGCAGGAGTTACAATAGCTGCCTTGAGAGAGCAGGCTTATCTGCTGTTAGCCGTGAATGGCTCATCCGTTCGTCTTTCACACATGCGTATCAGAGGTGACACAGAGAGGAGAAGAAGGTCTAGAAGAACTAGAAGACGGTTACCTTTTAACCTTGATGAGGTAGTGACCCATTTTTTGGAGGAGTGAGCACGCACAGTGACCACCTGGCAACAAGGTGAGTTGTGGGAAAAGGTGCACAACACCTTCACGAGGCGAGGTCTCAGAATGGGGACTGGCCAGGAGAGCAAAGGTTCTGAGTGACAGATCACCTCATGATATGATTGGTCGAGAATGTGATTGACACCTAGTGTCCTGCCAGAGGTATTTAAGACCTCATCGCTGAGGAGAAAGTGCACGTGGCTGGGGTGTGACTGGGCGCAACTGGGGTGTGACTGGGACTGTGGAGCTTGATCGTGTTGGTTGGGTTTGTGAGAGAATCTTGTGTCAAGGTGAGAGTCAGAGAGGCTGAATCCTTGGCGTCTAACAGATTATTCAGCAGTGGCTGTGATCCTACCAACAAGTTATTGTGTCAACCCAGTGCACTCAGTGATTGGCTGGAGGAGCAGCCCTGATCAACCAAGTGGCCATCGAGGGTAAAGTATCATCCCTCCCCGGGTCAAGAACAACACCTCTGGGAGAGACAGAAGTCCTGTAGGGGAGGTGGGCAGTGGATTTTTGCTTTGGTAAAAGTGCTTGCTCTGATCTTAGAGTACGTTTATGACCAGCTACCCTGTATTACCTACAACAACACTGCATGCTTGAGAGAGAAGCCAGTGTTTGATTTTAACCCCATGTGTATATATAGTTCTGTTGTTATTCTTGTATACATGTAATTTCTTTTTTACTTACCTGTTCCATTGTACTTTGTTATTAAGCTTTGCTTACATTCCAATATCATCTTGTTGTTTATATATATTTTTGGGTCTGTGATTATTATACTTGGCCAATTAGGTGTCAAATAGAGCCGGGCTGAAGGTTTAGGTTGACAGGGGGATATTAGGCTGCCCACTTCCTTATAGAGGCAAGTTGAGTGAGAACTAACAACTCTCATTTGCCTGAGTTTGTCCTCTATACTGCTGGGATGATCAATTCCAAGGCTGGGAGAGTCCGGGGCCTGCTGAAGCCACAGGCTCCCTGGGCTGCACCCCACACCCTCCCAAGGGCAGAGGCAGGAAGCAGAAGCCGCAGGAGGGAAGAGGAGCCGAGGGACCCTGGCAGCCAGAACACCAGAATGGAGTGCTACCTAGGCAGTAGCCCATGGGCTAGTGCTGGATTTAGGCACAAGGTAAGTAAACTACAGCTTAGGGCCTCACATTATGAGGGGCCTTTAAATACGAAAAAAATACAGTAAAACCATACAAATTTGGCGTGCCCGGGACCAAGCACGTGCCGGAAATTTGAAAGTGCCAATTTTTTTAAACTGGCACCACAGCCGGTCATGGAGCTAGGGAGGGATGCCGGGTGGGGAGTAGTGGCAGTCGGTCCCGGAGCACCAGCTGCACACAGAGCAGTGGCACAGGGTGTTTAATGGTGGTGGCAGCAGTCATATGCAAGCTTCCCCCGCCACTTCCAGGCTGGTGGGCATGGGGGAGCGGTGACCGGTCCCAAAGCAGTGGGGGAAGTGCCAGATTTTGTGAGTGTTTCACTTTTTTTGGTAATGCTATGGGGCCTTTTAAGCTTGACATAGTTTAGGGCCCCAGCATGTCATAATATGGGCCTGCCATGGGCTGCAAATTAACTCCTCACAGGCCGTGTCTATCCAATGCAGTTTGTTTCTTGCAATAAGAACACAAATTCAGAGGGAAAAGGGGGCAAACATGGGTAGCACAGTTGCAAAGTAAGGACTTCCACGCTAACACCCAGACCAAACACTGAGTTCTGCTAATTTATAAGCATAGAACACAGTACCTGCCAATGAAGAGAGCACTAGCACAATATGCTCTGTACGAGAAGAAACAGCAGCTAAGGAAGGAAGGAGGAAGCTAGAATGAATCCATCTTTGGAGTAGTGCTGCTGTTTGATTTGCTATTTTCTAGTCAAGCTGAAGATCTTCTAAACTGACAACTTGATATTAAAACTAACTTCTACCTGTGTCTGTAGGTTTGTCACTGGAGTACCAATAAACTACCATGAACAGAACTGTGTGCTTTAACAATTGTTATGTCAAGAGTCCAGACCCTGAAACACCCTCCCATACAGAGCAATCTACTACATCATTGTTGCCTTATCTTTATCAAGCACATGAGTGGTCCTCTGAAAGATATTCACCAAGAATGTAGCAAATTTAAAACTGATGTGCGGACCAGCAAACAATGAAAACACAGGCTCTTTCTAATGGAGTGCTGAGTTAATGTGAAAACCAAGGGAGAAATCTAACAGAATCTAACAATCCCTGCACCTGGCATTAGTACTTGCCCCCTTCTCCCTCTGTCACTAGGCAAAGAATGGAAGCTGTACTTTATAGCAAATGGCTGTATTTCAAGGAACCCATTTATCTTAAAAAAACATTACCAAGACTGCTCAAAAGCAGCTGGAACGTCTGGCTCATGTTACAGTCACTTCATTGGGCTCCATGTGTAGCTTCTTCATTGCAGATAATGGTAGCAACAAAACTGCAGGGCTCGGGGATTCTCATTTTACTACATCTACTGCTTCACTCATGGGGTTAAGTTCCGATCTGCTGAAAGCAGGTGTGAACTTCACTGAAGCCAACATTTTGTACAGTAGAGTCAAAAAGGAGCTTTCTCATGAAGCCCTACTGAGGCCCTTGGTTCTGTTCTATTTAGATTCTTCTCACTACCGTAGGGGAACACCTGTCAGTCTAAATGAGCCATGAGAAATCATAATATCCTGACATGATAGAAAAATTATGTCTTCCATGAAGACCATGCAAGGATAGCTTAAAAATGTTGTGAGCCTACTGGGCTACAGTGGAGTATACGACTACAAAAACAGTGAAATGTGCGTTTTACTACAGTCAGCTCTACAGTTTATGCTAGTGATACTCATAATATCACTGAAGTTTCATGTTTTGCTTCTGCTTCAGTGCAAATAACTGTGTATTTCTCCTGGGAACTATTTTTGAGACTTCATGAAGTTATAAACTCTCCCAGCACCACCAATGAAATATATCCTTACTAGAGATACAAGCAGTATACAGTTATGAGGGGGTTTTTGGATTACAAACATGAGAAAATGCAAAATAAAACATTTTTACTGCTTCTAACAAATATAACTTCCACTGAATTTTCAGATGAAAAAGAATGGTTAAGATAGAGTTAAGGCTAAGCAGGTTTACCTCTAGAATATTATTGTACTATACTTCATAATAATGTTTTAGGTTACAAAAAAAAATCAAACAAAAAACCAAACACCATGTACACAGGAAATTCCAGCACTATCCTACACTGTCATTACAAGCTCTTACTTGGCAACAACCACTGTAATCTCATAGTTTCATAGTTGGTAGGGTCAGAAGGGGCCTGAGCAGATCATCAAGTCCGACCCCCTGCACACATCTCTGGAAGTGTTCTGTAAAGTTTAAATTGTGCTTTTAAAATCCAGGTTAAAATTCAGATGATCCTGGTTAGGTGTTCAAGATGTGTGATTATGTTTCAGTTCTGATAAGATAACTTACAAAACTAACACTCAGAACCCAAAATATATATATATATATATATATATATATATTAAAATAGGCTCTACAGTTCAGTATTTAGTTAGTTAAGCAGTTACAGCTTGACAAATGCCCAGATAGGGTAAATGGAATCCACACACTGAGCGATAATACCAGACAGTGATTGAGTCTACACGTTGCCCTACGGCATTGTAGCAATGCGCTACATGGCTGTATGGTGAGCTACAGTCACACAGCAATAATGCAGCACTAGCTATATTGTCATACCGGGAAAATTTAAGCATTCACTGCCCGCATGGCGTACTACAGGCAGTTACTGCGCTGTGTTTTAGTATTTCCAAAAGGAAGTAGTAAAGCGCGGTGCAGTAACAATGTCGCCATACAGTAATGTGTAGACGCGCACACAGGCTCATAGATTTGGAAGCTGATATCTGACGCCATACAAAAGAAGCAGCAGCAGCAGCTATGCAGTCTGAGTTGTAACAATCATATATTTCACAACAAATACTGAATAGTTAATTGCCCTATTCCCAGTTCAAATAATCTGAACCTTGAGTATTATTCCATGAACTATTTCAAAAATAATTTTGAATAATTAATCAATTGGAGAATTTTGTGATTGTTTGTGATCAGAAAGAGGCAAAATTTGAATAAATTATTTGACAAGAATTATTCATTTTTTCTCTTTCAAAAAAGCCTACTAATGGCATTAATGCACTCAGCAGGGGAACTCTAAACCATGTAAAATTTGCAATATAGGCTTCCATTCTTATAGTTTAGCAATCAGTTCTGTTCATTTTATAGGTTGAAGGGTTTGGGGTTGTCTTTTGTTTTCTTCTCTTTTTCATATTTTCATACTTTCTAACTACCTTCCAAGTTAGTTATGCCTTGCAAAGTTAACTTAGACCTGAGTCATGCTGAATTATTTCATTTTGTTGGTTGTTACTGCAAATAAGCAGAGAGTCTAAAGCTTAAATAATGGTCTCAGAAACACATGAGGAGTTGGATCACCTTTGTGTTATGGATGAGGTTTGTAGAGCTGCAAACAAATCAGAATTAGCAACAATACTCTGCTGGCAATGCAGAAGAAAGAATTCCATCTAACTTCTGCTTCCATAGCTGGTTGATTTCTGTATCACTATCAGGAATATTAAGCAGTGAAATATATTTTCAAAGTCAGCAGATGCATGCTATTAACAGATCTATTAAGCAAGGCTCTAGTTCTACCAAAATACTTTTCAGAGTTGGTCCACATTTTAAATGTTGTGTGACATCTGGTACTTTTCATGAATTTTGTGTTTTAGGATTTTTTTAATTGTACATTTCTATTAATATGGCTTTAAAAGGCGATATATTTTCCCTTCAGAAAAGTTTATCTGGAAATCATTAAAAATGCTGCTAGATTAAATTCATATTCATGTTATGATCTACTAGAAATATCTTCAATAAGGGACTATTTTCATGTCCTTGCAGTGTGAAATTCACACCAAGCAAATCTACAGCTATGCAATGTTTTAAGAGACGATAAGAATCTGCATACCCAATTTGTTTTTTGGGTTTTTCGGGTGGGGGAGGGGGTTAATTTTCTGAAAGGACAGGCTGAATAGGAAAGATCTTAGCTTTTGCAAGTTTTAGATTCAATGTTGTCATTGATGTTTTAAGTATTAATTGTTCATGCACCTAAAATAGGTGAACCGTATAAACTGAAAATTAAATCAGTAAAATAGAGCTGAGTAGGTAGTGGAATCAACAATTGTTAAGCAACTGTCTAGAGCAGTGATTCTTAACCAGGGTGCCATGACTGAGATCCTTTGAAAGATGCCATCAAGTATGAGGAGCAGATAAGTGCAGGTTCAGTTTTGTCCCTCCCTAGTCAATCCCTGCCCTCATTGCTTGGCCCCTCTACAAGGAGATAAGTACTATAATACATAAATTAGTTTTTGAAACTGGTTGCCACATAGTTCACAAAAGTTAGGGATGGGTGCTTCAAGTCCCTTGAGGGGTTGCTCAAGTCCAAAATGGTTGAGAACCACTGGTTTAGAACCGGGGTGCTCCATCTCCAGGAAATTTGGTGGGGAGGGGGATGAGGCAGGGAAGCAGTGGCTGTTAATACTGCCATCCCTGTTCTGCTGCCAAAATGCCAAGCTCTGCATGGTGGGTCAGAGAGTCTGGGCAAGACCCTCCTCGCACAGCCAGATCGTTTCCAGGCCATGCCCCCTTTCCTCTGAGTGGCTGGGTTCCCTCCCCCTGTGCAGCTTGTTTGGGGCCAGGCCATGCCCCCTACAGCCTCCCCCCACCATGGGTCTGAGTCACGCCCTCTTCCCTTTACCCAGCCAGGTTGGGGCTCAGCCATGCCCCCTCCCTACTGCAGGGTAAGGCCACATCCCCTCCCTCCACACAGGTGGATCAGGGCTGGGTTCCTCCCTACTCCCCTTCAGATGGCCAGATGGGCCCTGTCATACCTGCCCTGGGGGCCAGATTGGGCCCACCAGCTGGATCCAGCCTGCAGAAGGACTGAGCACTACCCATCTGGTCTTCTGGACGAAAAGGTTAAGAACCACTGGTTTAGAGGATATAAACCTCCTTCTGCAGGTTGACTGCACAGTGGTCTTTTTAAAAAAGACCTTACTGCTCAGTATCAAAGGCTTCCTGATAATGTGGTTTAGAAAAGATATTGTCTGGGCAGAAACAGGAGACTAGATTATTGTTTACTGTGTGTGATCTGGCCTTCTTTGTTCTTATATAACACTGGAACACCTTGAGGAAAAGATTATTACTGTTGTTATCATCATCATCATTAGTTTTGCTTTGGTTAAAAAGAAGTGTGGAGAAAAACAGAGAACATAATTAAAACGATCCTTCAAAAATCATAGATGGAACTGGTTGGACCTGACCCTCTCTCACTATTACCATCAAGCTTTTGATCACCCAATTTCTTTGTCCCTAGTAATTTTCCTCATGAATACTCCTATTTCAGCATGAGTATCCCAGCCTGTCCACCATCTTTCCTATACACAATTTTTTAAAATAACACAAAGCAAAAATAAAAATGAATAAGAATACCTGTCTTGGTTGCCAATTAGCTCAGGAATCCAGGCTCAGAGAAAGTACCAGCTCCTTGAATTTGTAGCCAAATATTAATTTTTATACTTTCTTCTTCACCCAAACCCTTAATTTTATTTGATATTTTTTATTGAGATTAAATACTTTGTTGCCTATGACAGTGGCTATCTGTAACAGGAGGTACCAGCAGTTCAAGTGGAGCATAGGTAAGTCAAGTTCTTAAATAGCTTTGACCCAAATCATTGAGAATCACCCATCATCATAACAATAGTGACTTGCACATACAACATATTTTATTATTAAAGAATCACAGCAAACATGTTGTACCAACAGTTAGATCATGCCAAACCAACTTGATTTCATTCCTGGACAAAAGTAGCTAGTATGGTGCATGAGAAAAATGCAGAAGATGCAATATACCTGCACTTTACCAAGATTTTTTACACAGTTTCACAAGGAAACTGGAGAAATGCAATCTTGGTGGAATTGCCATTAGGTAGACACACAACTGGTAGAATAACTGCAAGCAAAGTGTATCTATAAAAGGATCTGTATCAGAATGGCAGGATGTCTCAACTAGGATTCCACAGGGGTCTGTTCAGGTCTGGTGTGGTGCTGTTTAACATGTCTATTAATAATTTGGAAGCCTGAACTGAGAATTTCCTGATCAAGTCTGCAGATGACACAAAACTAGGAGGGGCTGGAAATACTTTGCGGGATAGGAGTTGAGTTCAATACAACCTTGTTAAGTTAGAGTACTGGGCTATCAATAACAAAATGAAATTCAACAGAGACAAATGTAAAGTGCTACATCTAAGGGATATAAAACAACTGCAAACATACAGAATGGAGGATAGCTGCCTAGGCAATAGCACTGCCAATAATGATCTGGGAGTTACAGTGGATCATAAACTCAATGCAAGTCAGCAATATGATACTTTTGCAAAGGAAAGCAAATATTATTAACAGAAATACTGTGTGCAAGACACAGCAGGTGACAGTACCATAGGGTGGCCATGCAACCTGGTTTGGCCAGGACACTCCAGGATTCTGTAGCCCAGTCCCAGCTGGTTGATCAGAAGTCCCAGACTGGAGTCAAGCGGGGAGGTGGAGCAGTGTGGTGAGCCAGGTAGGAGACCGGGAAGGCACCACTGTTCCTGTGCAGGAGCAAGGATGTGTGGGTGGGGTAGTGCCTGTTCCAGGCCATCTGCCTTGCTCCAACCTAGAAACAGCAGTGCCTGCCCAGCCACCTGCCCAGCATACGATGCTGCTCTGCTTCCCTGCTGGACTCTGGCCCAGGACTTTTGACCAGCTGGCTGGGACCAGGCTACAGAATCCTGGAGTGTCCCAGGCAAACTAGGACATATGGACACACTACAGTACAGGGGCAGGTAAAATACAGCCTGTGGGCCAGATCTGACCAGCCAGGCACTTTCATCTGGCCCGTGGCACTCACCAACTAGTTGTACCCTGCCGAGCCCTTCTGCCCACTAGGGTGGGAGCAAGGCGCCCATGTATACACGCTCCACCAACATACCCTATTGCACCTCACTCTCACCTTCATGGGCAGAAGGGCCTGGCCAGCACAAAGCTTCCAGACTGCTTGGCTTTCCCGGTGTCCTGCTCGCTCGGGGAAGCAGGTAGAGAAGTGGCCTGGGTGGGGGCAGAGATACAGATGGGCGGGACTGTGGAGCATGGTGCTAGAGGCAGTGCAGAGCTTGTGCCTAGGGGGGTGGCACCAGCGCGGAGCTTAGGTGGGCAGCACGTGGGTGTGAGGAAGGGTGGAGGTATGGGGACCCTCCCACACTCAGCCCATTGCACGCAGCCCTGGTAGACAGTGGTGGCAGAAGCAGGCGGGGGTTCTCAGGGCACTCATGCCCAGAGCAGGCACTGGTGCCTGGTGACACATGACTCTGGCCAGTACTGCACATTTCAGTGAGGAGTGAAGCCCCAGCTGGGCTGTCCCTATCGCCAGTGCTCCCCACCATGTACATACAGGCCCTGCGCTCACGCACCACAGGAGGGAAGCTCCAGGCTCTGGAGCCAGCTGCTTGCACCGCTCCCTGATGTGCAGGTCCCGTGCATATGGGGGTGGGGACAAACTAGCCTTAGGGTTATTTGTGCGATAGGAGAAGACAGCATGGTGCCAGAGCCAAAATTAGAATTCAGTTTTTCCTAAGCCTGTGTCCAATTTTGGGGGGGTGAAGGTACTGTGCATTTAAATAAAAGACATAATGGGATGAATCCTATTTTACGTATTTACATAGGCATGTACTAAAATTTTTGGCACTTTGAATGAATTTAGTTTCTTTTTGCACATATGTAGCTGTACTCACCCTGTTTCCTTTCTGATCATTTTTAGAAGGCTGCACTGTAGCCATGGGTGAATCTAGGGTTTTGAAAGGTGGGGTGCAGACAGTGTGCTGTATCATCCCATTTAACACAAAACATTTTTCTCCAGGTAAAAAGAAACCATAAGCTTTACTAATATGCTAGGAGCCTAGGGTTTAAGATTGAAGCAAAAAGCAAATATAACTTTATTGGAATAAGTTCAAAACAGTCCAGAAGGCTGTGAAATGGGAACTAAATTACCAGGAGCAACTAACAGACAACAGAATTGCAGAGGAAAGTCTAGCTTGGTTAGTGGAACATCAAGACCATTAAAAAGGAAAAGGGGCCATTACCACCAGTAGAATTAAGAGTTTGGAAGGAATCAGGTAGATTTTAATGAGCCATGAAGTCAATTGACTCCCTCAGCACTGCCTGACCAGAAATGCTGCTGCCACTGCCAGGTAGTTTGTTTTAAACTTTGAATGGAACAGGAATTAAAGTGGGGTGCAACTGTACCAGTGCACCCCCCCCCCCCCCCCCCCCCTCCTCCTGCTTCATCCCTGCCTGTAACCATATAGGCTCCAGGATGGAACAGAATGTCACATATGACTCCCAAAAACTTTTTTCAGAGAAACAAATGCTACTTGGTGGCTGTTTGACATCAGAGGAGGACAACAACCTTCTCACCTTTTAGTAGATTGTACACACTTGCCCAGGGAAAAAGACGACAGGGTTCTTGGCATCCTAATTCAGAGAAGATTTGAAACTGCTTCCTAGAAAAGTGCTTTAACCACCAGGACATATGCTAGGCATTGCCTAGAACACTCTCTAGCCCACTAGAAAGCCAAGAAGGGAAGATGTAGAGCCAGGAGGAAGCAAGCAAGCCTGGAATATATGACTCAATGAGTCTGGCCCTAGCCCCATGACAGCAAAAGCCATCCAGTACTGTTTATCTGATGGATATCAACACAACGTGCAGAAAAGCCATAGGAAACAAAGGCTAAAGCAGATGGAAATAGCATCTAAAGCTGTGTAAGCGCTAAACATTGCCGATATGTGGCTACGTAAGTGCCACTTAGGCACATTAAGGTGAAATAGGATTCAGCCTTATATAAAGTGACACAAAATATTTTCAAAAAGCTGTTTTTTATTTTGTTTTCTGAAGACATGACTTATTAAGCATCTTCTTTCAACAATACTGCAAAAAACAAGGATGGGTTCTGATAAGATCACAATAAATAG
>NW_005841883.1:268034-273942 GCF_000455745.1 Alligator sinensis | reverse complement strand
AGTGTGAGATTATGGTGTTTGATGCCATGAAAACAAAGATGTTTCAAAAGCTTTATGCAGTTGTCTTTTGTCATTTTATAGATTATGCAATATTTTGGACAACAACAATTGGCTATTTCTGTTTATGACTTCCATGTAATTTCATCAGCTTTTATTTCCAAGCTTAAATGCTTGAAAATGTTTGTTCTAATAAAAATCATCATTGTCAGCAGTCACAAGGATGACAGTTTTACAGTAGATAGGGAAATCATCAGCGAGTCCAGAGATGAATGAAGAGATCAATCTGAGATCTGCCTGTTCAGCTGCAGACAGGGCAACCAGTTCCAGGAGACAGAAATAGATCCTGGTGATGCTGGAGCATAGTTCTTTCCCTTTGTCTCTCCTGCCTAGCTGTCTCCATAGTGAGGCAAGTTTGCTCAAAATGGTTGATTCCCTGTTGTGCTTCATGGTGTCACTGGGGATGATTCAGTGCTCAAGTCTCCCAGGTGTTGATGTTCATATCACATTTTATCCAATTTGCCTTCAAGGTGTCCTTGAATCTCTTCTTTTGTCTAACTCTAGAGTTGTGACCATTGGTGAGTTGGGAGTACAGGAGCTGTTTTAGGAACCAGCTGTCAGGCATCCATATGACATGTCCTGTTCAATGGAGATGGTGCCATAGAAACATGACACAATAATAAAATAATATATAAAACATAACCATTAATTTAAAATCTGAATCATTCTATTCATTATTTCTACTCAGATTCCAAACTATAACTATCTTAGAATAAGTCCATGCTTCACTCTAGTTCCTTATCAAGAGCTCAACCAGGAATTCATCAAGGAACTGGTTGAGGCTGCATGCTCCCAGTGTATGGTTGTCATGGGAGACTTCAACTACCCAGATATCTCGTGGGAAGAGCACTTGGCCAAATCTGAATGGTTTGCAAAGCTTCCTCATGTGTGTGGATGAGCTCTATCTGACTCAAGAAGTCTATGGACTGACAAGAGGCAAAGCGCTGCTCAACCTGGTACTGGCAACAGGGGATAATCTAGTCAGTGACCTAATGATCAAAGGGAAGCTGGGGGACAGTGACCATGAGCTGATCACTTTTACTATCCACTGTAAAACTGGCAAGTCAGTCACCAATGCTGAAGTCCTTGACTTCAGGAAAGCTGACTTAGACAAGCTCAGGAGGCTTGTTGGAGAGTCCCTAAGGAACCACAACCCAAAGGGGAGAGCAGTTCAGGATGAGTGGTTGCTTCTCAAGGAAGCAATCCTGAAAGCACAAGAAATGTCTATCCTATCTTGGAGGAAAGGCAGCAAAAGGGCACAGCAGCCCCCTTGGCTCTGCAGGGAACTTGTGGACCTCCTGCGTCTAAAAAGAAAGACCTACAAAGGATGGAGGACTGGAATCACTTCAAAGGAGGAGTATTCTTCACTAGTCCGGACCTGTAGGGAGTGAACCAGGAAAGCTAAAGCTGCGACTGAACTCCAACTGGCTACATGTATCAAAGACAATAAGAAGTCCTTTTTTAGTTTTGTGAGGAGGAAAAGCAAGGGTAACATTGGACCCCTGCTAAACCAAATGGGACAACTGACAACAGATGCCCAGGAAAAAGCCAACCTGCTTAATGGGTATTTTGCGTCAGTTTTTCACCAGGCTCAGGGGCAGCCCTGCTCAATACAGTATGGGATGGCCAGGGTGATGGAGAATTGTTACCCCTACATCAATGTTGACCATGTGAAAGAACACCTTGAGAGGCTGGACACCTTCAAGTCAGCTGGTCCAGACAGTTTACACCCCAGGGTACTCAAGGAGTTGGCAGGCATCATAGCTCAGCCTCTGGCACAGATCTTCGAGAACTTGTGGTACTCTGGTGAAGTGCCCGAAGACTGGAAGAAGCTCAATGTGGTGCCTATCTTCAAGAAAGGGAGGAAAGTAGATCCAGGGAACTACAGGCCAATCAGCCAGACCTCTATCCCAGGGAAGGTCTTGGAAAAAATTATCAGAGACCATTCTTGACAGATTGGCTGATGGCAACACCCTGAGGGATAGCCAGCATGGGTTTGTTGTGGGTAGGTCTTGCCTGACCAATCTCATCTCCTTCTATGACCAGGTGACATATCACCTGGATAAGGGAGAAGAGATTGATGTCATATATCTTGATTTTAAAAAAGCCTTCAATCTGGTGTCCCATGGTGTGCTGTAACCAGTGGGGTCCCCCAAGGCTCTGTCCTTGGGTCTATACTCTTTAATATCTTTATTAATGACATAGACATTTGGTATCAGAAGCGGGCTGGCCAAGTTCGCTAATGACACCAAACTTTGGGGTAGAGTGTCCACACCTGAGGATAGGATGGTGATCCAGGCTAACCTAGACAGGATCAGAAACTGGGTGGATGAAAACCTGATGGTGTTCAACACTGAAAAATACAAGGTACTCCACCATGGGGAAAAAAAAACCCTGCAGCATGCTTATAGGCTTGGCAGTGCTATGCCTGCTAGCACCATGGCCGAAAAGGACTTGGGGGTCATGATTGACCACAAGATGAATACGAGCCACCACTGCAATGTTGCAGGTGGTAAAGTGAGTAAAACTCTGGCTTGCATCCATAGATGCTTCTCAAGCAAATCCCAGGATGTTATCTTCCCACTGTACTCAGCCTTGGCGAAGCCACAGCTGGAGTACTGCATTCAATTCTGGGCTCCACAATATAAAAAGGATGGGAAGAAGCTTGAGAGAGTCCATTGGAGAGCCACGCACATGATCAGAGGGCAGGAGAACAGGCCTTATGATGAGAGGCCGAGGGCCGAGCGGCATGATGAGAGGCTGAGAGCCGTGGGACTCTTCAGCCTGGAAAAGCATAGGCTCAGAGGGGACCTGGTGGCTGCCTATAAGTATATAAGGGGTGTACATCAGGATCTGGGGGAACGTCTGTTCACCAGAGTGCCCCAAGGGATGACAAGGTCAAACAGTCACAAACTCCTCCAAGACCATTTCAGGCTGGGTATAAGGAAGAACTTCCTTACTGTCTGAGCCCCAAAGGCCTGGCACAGACTGCCTCCAGAGGTGGTGCAAGCACCTACTCTGGACTCCTTTAAGACGCGTTTGGATGCTTATCTTGCTGGGATCCTTTGACCCCAGCTGACTTCCTGCCCCTGGGGTAGGGGGCTGGACTCGATGATCTTCTGAGGTCCCTTCCAGCCCTAATGTCTATGAAATCTATGAGAGTAAGTCCATGCTTTAGTCCAGTTCCTAAAGGACAGATATCTATATCATGAAGCTGTCCCATAACTGGTACTCTAGGGGCATATCAGAAGTGAGGCAATAGTTTGGAGGGGCAAACTCATATGTACAGATTGTCCCAATAAGGCAGTACTGGTATTACCATACTTTCTTGAATACCACATTCCCCCAAATAAGTTATGTTCCTTGTTTTTAAGAACGTACATAACTTTCTAGCAGTGACAGAGCCTAATATTCATCTCACTCACCCTCCCTTTCCTGCTCAGGAAAAAGCTAGTTTTAATCCTTGAATAAGCAGTAGCTCTTGGCTGCTCAGCCAAAAGCTGAAACTGTAGCTACTGCTGAAGACTGGACTCCATTAATGAATACAGAATTTTGACAAGGGCTAAAAGCAGTCTGCAGGGCTGTGAAATAAGTGAAGAGAAACCAGGAGTAGCTAACAGGTAGCAAAATTATGGAAAAAACAATAGCTTGCTTAGTGGAACATCATGACCATTAAAAAGGAGAGATGGTCATTAACACTGGTGGTATGAAGAATGATTAGCAGGAATTATAGTGAGCCATAAAATCAATTGATTCCCTTAGGACTGCCTGAATAGAAGTGCCATTGCTGTTCCTGAGCAGTTGGTTTTCAACTTTGGATGGAGCAGGAATCAAAGCAGGGTGTAACCACACCACTGTATCCTCCCTGAACTGGTCCCTGCTGGACTCCACCCCTCCTTGCATGCAGCTGCTGAAGGGAAGAGAAGAAAAATCAGCACCAGTTATCTTACAGTATCTCCATGCTTCTCTTCTGGGCAGCAAAAAGATCATCCCTGCTTAAGATGCACACCCCAGTTTTGGAAGGCTAATTCTGAGGGGAAAGGTGAGTGTAGTATGTGAGTAAATGTAGTATTTATTTATGTATTTATTCGTTCATTAGATTTATAGGTGGAAGGAAGTTGGTCTTCTGGTTTGGGTAGTGGAAGAGGCCTCTACTAATCTGGGGTTAAGTTTCTGTTCTGCCACACAGTGGGCATGTCTACACGAGATGCTATTGTGCAGCGGTTACTGCACATTTATTTAGTACTTGTAGAATCAAGTACTAAATAAATGCACAGTAACTGGAGTTACGGTGCAGTAGCACTGGTGAACACCTTTTTAGTGACACTACTGCTCAGCAGCTTAATAATACTGCACAGTAGCATATTAGCATTGCTGATGTGGTGATGTGCTACTACGCAGAAGTATTTGGCTACTGCGTAGTTAGTGTCTCATATAGACACACCCACTCGGCGCATCTACATGTGCCCCTATGGCTCTGTTGTTACTACACTATGCTGGCAGCACATGGCTATTTTTAGCCACTACATTGCCGCAGTGACGCACTATAGCGAGGGAGCACATCACTGCAATGATGTAGCTGCAGCATCATGGTTTTTGCCTACTGGTGCTAGGCAGCCATAGCATGTGGCTACAGTGATGTAGTATCTTGTGTAGATGCGCCCACTTTGTCTGAAATTTTGTTTCTATATCCATAATAATAATGGTGTTTTATTTTCCTCCCACCCTTGTCTGTTTTCTCTATTTGGAACCTGATTCAGGGAAGTAGTTATGCTTACGGAAATTAAAGCACACAAGTAGTCAATGGCAGTGCCCATTCAACTGCTCAAGTGCCCTCATGAATGACAACCCTAGACTATAAGCTCTTGGAGCATGGGCCCTCTCTCACTACGAGCAAGTAGAACACCTGGCACAATGATACATGGTACTGTAGCAAACAACAGGGCTGTGGATAAGCTTAAGCATTAGGATATATGGATAAACTCTTCACTGAGCTGCACTCTAGCATCATTCCTGTTCAATACGCATTAAGAAATGTTACTTAGGCTATACTGTGCTTTGTTAGACAGAGCTAAATCTGGACTAACTCCATTGACTTCAGTGCAGTCATCTTAGCTTTTTACTGGTTTAACAGAGAGGATTTGGCTTGATCTCTCTTGAAGAATGAACCCCTTTCTACTTAAAAGAACAAAAAAAAATATTTGGGGGGAGATAAAAATAAACAAAAAAGAGAAAAGAAGAGAATGTTTGGGGTGAGAGACAGTGGGAAAAGGATGAAAGAAAATGGAGGCTTTTGAAAAGACTTCCAATTGGATTAAAATGATGATAAATGGAGGTGCAGCACAGGGGTCAGGCTCCTCTCGATAACAGGATCTGAGAGTTCTCAAACAGTTGGTGTCTGTCAGTTATGTGGGAGCCCCTTTGGTCTCTTGTGACTAGGGTTTTTCATCGTGCATTTCTGACAGGATAAAGCAGAGCAGCTAAACAGGATAATTCCCACATTCTGCCGGGTGAGTCATTTCCCTCATGCTTTTGAAAGCATTGCAGGCGAAGGGGAGCCATGCTGACAAAGCAGAGGAAGTGCACTTTTTTGGATTTCACAGGGCGCCTGGTTCAAACATGTGTCGCCGTTACAGAGAACACCTGCAGTACAGTTCAGCAGCAGTCTGGCAAACACAGCCAACTGGCTCAGCTGGCTCTCTGCACAACATGTTGGCTACAGGGATTTTTAACTGTCCGGGCAGCATGATGAAACCTTCAACTGGTACATTCTCTTCTCTTTTATTATACAGTGAGAAGCAACGATTGAATTAATGAAGCTGTTAAATGCAGAAACGATCTACATGGTAAA
>NW_005841883.1:227074-268003 GCF_000455745.1 Alligator sinensis | reverse complement strand
GTGCAGGAAGAGAGATACAGAATAATGATGTTGGGCAAAGTTTAGCTGAACTGAAGTGGTAGCTGGTGGCTGCACTGTTAATGCTCCTCAATGCCAGTCTATCATTAGTGCTGTAAAATACTACTTGCATTAAGAGAGCAATTTGAGTGGTTGATAAAGATTCATAGCTTTGTGATTAGAAGACTAATTAAACCCCTGTGGGTCATAATTCATTAATCAAGCATTAAAATAATCATTTACAAGTGCGACAATTTAGTCTCAGGTATATGCTGAGAATAGGCCTGGGCTACTTGGGCTTTGGCAGTTCCAGATGCTATGCCCCATCAGGGTCTCCTGGGCCTAGATGAATCTTAGCTGTGCTGTAGCATGGGACAGCCCCGTTGAGCTGTTGAGTGCTCTAGCTTATACCTGGTCTAGGATGCTTCAAACCCTGCTCTCCCCATTGCAACAATCCTAGTAACCAGTATCTGATATCTCTTCACAACTGCCAAACTTTTTCATGTGCTCTTGTGACGTATGGTCCTAACCAGTTCCCAACATTCTCCTGCACTCATGCCTAATGGCTGCAGCACTCCTTGGTGCTAAACAGTCCCCTTTCCCTTGTGTGCTGATTGATGGAGTATCAGACAGCACCAACAACAGCTGTATTGCAACACCATGCAAAAACTACTTAAACTCTTCACAGTCAAAAGCAAACAGCAGCACAAACTTGCTTGGGTAACCCCCAGTGAACCAGGGAGGAGACTAAAACTCTGACCAAACTGCACAATACCACACTTGACATCAATGGACACCCTGGAGAAGAAGCATCAGAAATGAAACCTTCAAATGAAGGTATCTTAACAAAGACCATGGCAGAAGACCTGTCTCACCTATCAGCTCTTATGTGGGCTGATGGGAGGTGGGAGGCAGTGTTGAGAGCAGAAGCGGGGGAGACTCTTACTTGCTTTGCGGACTTAAAAAAAGTCCCCAGCTGCTGCTCCAACAGTGTGGCCTGGAATCCACCGGGGACCCATGCAACTAGGACTGTGGGAAACTAGAGTCACCAAGCTTCACTGTAGAAAGGGAGATGTGACCATACCACTGCACACCCTCTGGATTCACCCCTGGAGGAGATTCATGTAAAAATCAGCTGAGCCAAAACACTGTCCCGTTCCAAATCATTCTTTCCTTAAAACTTACCACTGCTAGGATGACTACGAATCACTTGACAATGATCAGTTGCAAGGGTGTGCTGATACTTCTGTTAATTAAGAGCGTCCAGTTTTTGATGTCACCTTCTCCCCCAGCCACCTGTTCATTCTTCTCACCCACCTTTTATCACATTATATGTATATCCAATAAACGCTTTGGCAGGGACTGACATGATTAGGGATGTATAGTGTTTAACACAATACAGTCCTGATCCCTGATTCAGCTTTCTAGGCCTTACTATAATAATACACAGTTGTTGAAATACACAGCTAACCCTTATGTAACTACACAGGGGTTATAGGTCGCTACTAGGCTAAGTACTTTGATTGCGGCAAGAGTTGAGAGTTAACCAGTGCAACATGGGAGCATGGGTAATATGTGCTCACATCATCCCACCCCATAAGTGTCTCTTGCACGAGCTGAAGTTTCTGTGTCTTTTCAAAGGTTAACTTAAATAGAATGTATTACAATAGGCCAGCCTGTGGAAGATACACAGCTCATATTGGACTGGACAAACTCCAGTCTTCTGGTTACTTGTAGGTAGGGCACTTTTTGCTACATGCAGATCCAAAAGCAGATAGAGATCTGAGAGGATACAACTTGCAAATCATACTGAAAAAAAAATGATGCTATTTCATCTGAGGATGCAGTCACAATTCTGTACTATTTCTCTTGGTGCCTCTTTCTCATCAATCACAAGTTATATCTAAATCCACAAGGAACAGATGTCTGGGTACCAGTGTTTTGATGCCTGTGAATGCAAGAGTTATAACCTTTTACTAAGCTAGTCACAAACTGGTTCAGGGGTTAGGTTATATAACCCTTCAAATAAAACTGGAATCCCTTTAGGTTCATCAGTCTTTCCAGACAGAGCATCAGAACAGATCCACCTCTGCAGAAAGAGCAAGGATATAGTCTGACATCAAAATGAAGGAAGCAATAATTTGACCACAGTAATGGCGTAATTTTTAGATTCTCAGTCTCTAGACTCATTCCAAAGATAAGATCCTGACTGTGCCTTTCTGTCTGAGCTGAGTGAAAGTAGCTGGGATAATCCTATGATTGTCATGAATGTCATAAGATTCTCAGGTAATTCATAAGCGGTGAGGCCCCTCAGGCCAATATGTCTTGAGAAGCCAGACTAATGCAAAGGTAAATACTTCCCCAGCTGACTCAGGCAAGCATGCTGAGAGGTAACAAAGATTCCCATTGCAATGTTATCCTAGGGTTCAAAAACTAGACAGTCTTGGACACAGTAGCATGACAGTGGGTGGTCAAATGGGGCATGAGCCCCAGGCACTGCCTAAGGTTTAGAGCACTGGAATGGAGCTAGAGGGATACCATACCTTCCTATCCCCCATTATCCCCAGTCCCAACACAGTGAACCCTGTACTTTCCCTGCAGCTCCTCTGGCGTCCTGAGCAGTGGCAATGCATTGTACAGGAACAGTGACCAGAGTTTTGCTGCTATGAGGGAGATGTCACCTCCACTTCTGCTGCCAAAAATTTGTGTTTAAATAGCAAGCCAATACATGTACTGGAGTCAAAAAAAGGAGGTGACACTTCCCCCTGCAGGAGTGAACCACTGGTCACTACTCCTGTAACATGCACTGCCACTGCTTAGAGCACAAAACTGACCAGCTGTGTGTGTGCTAGGACAGATGACTTTCTGAACCTGAGATTAGATGCAAGTTGCACAGCCTGATCTTTTAACTTAGGCTAAACAGAATACTAAACAAATGCTGACTTGAACTGTACCAGCAGCATCAAAAAGCAGATTTCAACTGCACATTTTTCTGCTATCCAATTCATAGAACTTCAAGCCCAAGAATGCAATCATTTGTGATTTTTGCATCTTGCCTATACATTATACCCCTAGAAATATGAATAGTGAATGAACCCATTTTTGACACATTAGAATTTTGCACTATCTTTGCCCAGGTGTAAGCAATCATACACAGCAGATGGAGAATCATTGGACCTGTTGACAGCCAATATTGCATTAAACAGCAAGGCATAAAAGGTCAGGGTCATCTTTGGGTTAGAACAAAAAAAGCACTTTTGCCTTTTAGACACTCCGGTTTTTAGCTCTTTCTTCTCTGGAGAGGGGTGCACAGGCATCTGTACAGCCAGTCTGTATCCCCTTCCTGTATTATTGCTAACACATCATCTTATTACATTCTTCGGGTGTAGCAGCAGTTCTAAAGCGCTCTTGAAAGGAACAGGACAGAATCCTGACCTCTGATGTATGGGAGGAGTGTTGAGTGAGACTTACATGCCAGTACACTTGTCTTCTGCCTGGAGCCATATCATCTCAGGATGTGATCCTGTCAGATCTTATAAGGAGGGTTAGTACTTGGATGAGAGACTTTAAATCTAAGGCCTGCAGTTACTGTTGGTAGTTCATTGAACCAAAATCCCCAGTACGATAGTAGAGGTCACCGCAGAACAGAAAGTGCCATTTCTTATCTGAGGCAGACAAGGTTCCTTGGGTGAATTTGATATCTTTTATTAGACCAACCCAAATGGTTGGAGAATAGTTATTAAGCAAGCTTTCGGGTTCAAAAACCCTTCGTCAGGCTCAGGAAGCTGCAGCAGTTGGTGTGTGCTCTTCCTAGATGGAATGAAACACTCCTAACTACAGTTGGATTTGTCCAACCAAAAAATGCAACATCCAGGAGAATTTTTTTATTTTTTTAAAACATTTTCCACTGGGGATATTGAAATGAAAGCCTTGGGCCGGCTTGACTCAGATCAAAACATCTTGCTGTATTAGGAACTTCAGACCGGAGATGACCTTCTGGGCCTATGAGACCAGTCCCCTGCACTTCCAGTCAACCATTTATCCAAAAGTGCTCACAAGTATATTTACCCCCATCCTTATTACACACCACAGCCACAAAACACCCAGTAAACTAACTCAGAAAGTTTCAATTCAGAGTAATTCAACAAAACAGTATGCATTTCCCTCCTAGTGCATTTCCTTCTAGGACATATAGTTCAGAGTCTTATCCTTGCCCATGGCAACAGTTACAGCAGTTCGTGGTGTTGCAGCAGTAACAACACCCTACATGCCTCTACAGTACTTGGAATGCCCCCCCGGCACCCCTCCTCTCACTGTATAGGTGCCAAAATTCCTACTTATACCTGTGTTCATGTGCATTACAGTGGACTTGCCATTATACAGACAACTAAGCAGTCAAGGTTGCTGTCATGAAAAGCTTGGAGCTTCCAGCACTATAGTGCAATTTGATTTTGGCTAGATTGAGAGTCTCATTTTCTTGGCTAACTTTCAGCCAGTACCATCATGTTATCTGCAGTTTCAAAAGGATGCTGTATTTCTTTACTACCTTCCCCAAAACATCTGCAGCATTGCTGACTTCTGAAGACCACTTCAGAGCTGGCTGACCGCCAGTCATGCGAGGAAGAGATATAACTATGTGGTGCTACTGCACAGTGTAGTCTGTGGAGGCATTTGGGATTTGTCTAAGCTGTAAACAGTATCCCTCTTTTGTTTTGTTACCTATTTAACACCTATTGACAAACAATATAACATTTTTTCATAACCAGCCACTACATGAACAGAATGAGCGAGCATGTTCATGTTTTCATATGGTATTGGCCCAGCCTTTATCAGAAATACCAAACCTGACAAGGTCATATAGACCTGAGAACTCCTGTCTTGCAGTTTGCTGTAGCTTCCCTCTCCATTTTCCTATCATCTGCTGTTTACACAAAGATGACCTCCACAGAGTTTGCTTAATCTATCCACTTGCTGTTCAGAGCCATGAGACCACAAAGCAGACATGCCTGAAATTCATCGCACTGAATATGTTATTGAAGCAATAGGATAGCATGACAATATGAATCTCTCTGTAGCATAATCAGCATTCTTTAAGGGAGCACCCGTGTATCCCTACACTTGACTCTCTCATTAGGCAGAACCACATGCTGGTAAACCAGCCCTTCAGTTTCAAGGGGTGCAGGATTTCTCCTTTCAAAGTGCCATCATCTTGAAAGCACCTTACCTTGCATTTTGAGGTGCTCAGAAATTTTATGGGTTTATAAAATCACTATTAAAAAGAGGAGGCATCATTTTATGTTAAAAGCTTTCAGGAACTGAGCGTGCTTTCTGAGTTCCTCAAGAAAGAATTCCAAAGGGAAAAAGCAGGAACGAGAAAGCCTGGAAAGCACTATATTTTCTTGAAGGCTGGGCAATCAGGCAACCTCCCAGAATCACTTAGGAGCTGCCTTCCATTCAAGCTAAATGAAGGAACAGTTTAATTACTTTATTTAGTGATAGCTGAAATGATGGGAAGTCACTTCCCAGGGACAAGGCCCAGGCAAGCCTGGACAGTGGCTGGGCCAAGCATCTGAGATCAAATACTGGGGTGTGAAAATGATTCAATTGCACCTGTGTATGTGCATGTGTATGTGAGAGGCCTTGTTTGTGCTTACCTACCACTTCCTGCATATGTTCTGGCACCAGACAGGAGCTGTGATCACCAGACACCTGGCCATGTATGTGTCCGTGCACTACTGGCTGCTGTGCATGACTCTACTGTGGTGGCTGTTCCACAAAGTGCTCTGGCATGGTCTCAACTGAAGAAGGGACTACAGCTGGCAGAAGGCACAGGAGTGTCTTCCCATGCCTTCTGCCAGCTCAGACAGTAACCTTACTCTGATCAGCAGAAGTGGTGTGACTGTAGAAAGGAGAGCTCTTCTATGACAGAAGAGCTTTGGGTTTGGACCTAAGCAAAGTTCTGCTGGAAAAACATTGTAGTAGATTAGGTCAGAGAAATGGAGGAAAGCTCCACAGATACACACAGAGAAAACAAGCAAAGCAATCCTAGGGCCAGCCAGAGACCCTGAGAGTAGTATGCTCGCTGTAAAGAGGCTTTGAATTGTGAGAAGGGAAATGATTTATTACTACTTGATTCTTTTGTATTCACAGAATAATGTATGTTCTTTGTAAATAAACAAGACTGCATCAAAGAAATGACTAACTTGATCATCAACTTTTCCTAATAGAAACAACACACAAGACTGAAGTATGGCTAACTGCTAGAACTTTTTGGCCTAAGCAGAGATTAAATTCAAGATCACTTGAGAATCATGTGATTTATGAGACCTGTCTAATTCAGCAGACAGGTATGCCTAAGGTAGTAGAAACCATTACAAATATAAGGCGCATCATTCAGATCCACTTTTACATTAAGATTTCCATCATCCACAAGATTAAGGATTATTTGGATTTTGGACTCCAGTTTTGGCCTTTCTTTACAAGCTGATTGTTGCTAACAGCAGTAATAGTTACTCACAATCTTTGATGGCTCACGAAAACAAAGTAAAAGAAACAAAGAAAAATAATCCTCCATATGCAAAATCTCTTAAGGTATAACAACACAAGTAGATGAAGGTATGTATCAAGCTACTTATAGGAAGATCAGCATGTAAATGAGATTTGCCATTAGCATTACCACCCTCATTCTAATGACTAGGATAATTATGCCCCATGTGAGTAATACATTTTCAGAAGCCTGAGAAAACTCAAACTGAACTGGGTGTTTGCATAATTGACCAAAACACTGGTGTCTTCTCTTGACAAGCCTGACTCCCAAGTGCTTATGAAACATTACAGCTACAGTACAGTATGCATAATTACAGCATAAACAAGTGCCAAATAGACATTCACAGAGGGGTATGTGGTCATCATAGCTGGAACATTTCCCAGAACTGGTAGGTTTTCAGAAGCGCCTTAAATGAGGAGAGAAAAGGGGCTCATCAGGTAAAGATCAGCATTTTATTATTGCTGCACTGATGAATTGGGATCCAGTCCAAAGAGCAGAGCACAGGAGTGATATGGTATAATTGATTTAATCATCAGAGTAGGAAGTCTGGCTGGTGCACTCTGGATCTGTTGAAAGGGAGGCAGAGCACTTGCAGTAAGGCTCAGATGAACAGCACTGCAATAACTAACTTGCTTGTGGTGAATCCATGAAGCAGGACAGTGATTTTCCACTGGAGTTCTGGGGCACCCTGGGGTGCCACAAGATCATTGATGCCATAGGAAGTGTGAGGAGATAAGCAAGGTGTGAGGATTTAAGCAGATAAAGGAAGGCTCTCGTTCTCCTTGCCTAGCTGCTCCCCTGCCCCCAATGCTGCCCCTGCTGTAAGGATGTAAGCCCTGTAATAAATTAGTTTTTGAAATGGTGTTGCTCAGTTCATAAAAATTATGGAGGGGTGCCTTCAATCAGTGGTTTTGAACTACTGACCTAGGCCCATGGCCTTAGCAATATGCTAGTTAAGGGAATATCTTCTGTCAAAATCTTTAAGACCAGGTGTGCCCAGCTCATCAGATCCCATAGGCATGTTGAGCGGTGCAAGGCCAGTGTGTGGAGTCAGCCTGCAGCCAGATTGTATGCATACACTGACTGTGAGCAACAAATCGGGCCACAGACCAACCCTGTGTGCTGACCCTGTGCACCAGAACTGGTCATGTGCTGGCCTCATATGCCAGCCTAATCTAACACATGGAGCCATGTAATCTGGCCCATGTCTGCTCAGAGGCATAGCAGGACAGCTCTGTATATGGGGCAGCCACAATACATAGAGCAGGACTGGCCGGCACTGTACTGAGGGCAACAGTGCAGTCAGCAGCCTCAGAGGTAGTGGCTATTTTTGAGCTGTCCTGCAAAGGTGGCCCTCACAGTTACACTACTAGGGCTCCTCATGGGTCCAGCCATTTGAAGGCAGGGGACCAATGGCAGCATTGATTGCTGTAGTTCTTGAAGAGGGATTTGATTGCATGCTCTGGGAAACACAGCAATTAATGCTGCCATCATACCCCCAAACTTCCAGACCCGTGAAAACTTCACAGACTGCATGATATGGCTCTGGCCAACGGACTCTACATTGAGCACCACTATTCAAGGCAGTAAAAGGCTAGTGCAGCGCTTCTCTGCCTTTTTTAGATGCAAGGCAACCCTCAGAAAATGACAGCTCCTAGTAATTCACCCATTTTTGGACTTCAGAAAATTAACAGATCAATTCTTGTGTTAAAAAGACTTCAGGAAGACCACAACAGATGAGAATGTTTTTAACACTATGGGCTCCTATTTGAAACCTCTGGGTTTATCTTGTGAATTATGTGTTTGCACATTTAACAGGGCTTAACACTGCATGGCACCCTGCAGCAACCTTGAAAGGATCTCAAGGCAACCCAGGGTGCTGTGACACCCTGTTTGAGAATCTCTGAGCTAGTGGAACAATAGCTGTGCTTTTTTAGGATGAGAGCCCACAATCTAGCATAACCTTGAGTTGTTTTCCAGTTTCATACCACTGAGAATGAGAGCTGTGAAACTCTCCTAACTTATTCTACTCATGTATCTTTGTAAATACATACCCTGCTACAGCAAGACTGGTGGACAAGAGGGGAAGGCAAGGGAAGGTTCAAGAGCAGGTCTGAGTACTCCAGTTGTGGTAGCACTAATGTGCTGCAGACATGAGCACTCAACCCACAGAACTGGAAGAGAGTACCAACTAAACCAGTGAGGGCCATAGGTGGATCTTGGTTTTTGAAAAAGTGGGTGCAGTATGGCACATTGTCACATACAACACAACCCATTTTTCTTTGGTTAAAGAGAAACTAGAAGGTTTACTAATACGCTATGGGCTTGGAGCTATATTATTCGATTTCAGAACAAAGCAAATACAAATAAAACTACTTTTCTAGATTATATATATAGTTAAAAAAAACACAAACTAGACAAAAATAGTCACAATATATTGTTTCATTACTCCTCTAGTCACTATAGTTTAATGTAGGTCTCTTATTCAGGTTCATAAAACAAAATCTAGTTTTCTTGAGTGTCTTGATGCTGCCTCCAGCACTCCACTGTCAGTCATTTCTACACCTGAGTTAATATTACCACACCTGAGTTAAAGTTTTTAGCTAGAGCTAAAAACAGTCTGCAGGGCTGTGAAATACAAGGGAGGCTAACAGACAGCAAAATAGTAGAAGAAAAGATAGCTTGAATAGTGGAACATGAAGACCATTAAAAAAGAGAGAGGTTTATCAACACTTGTGAGGTGAAGAAAGATTAGCTAGAATCAGGTAGATTACAATGAGTCATTTAGTCAATTGACTTCAGCACTGCCGCCTAAATAGAAGTGCCACTGCCCTCCTCAGGCATTTGGCTTTAAAGTTGAGTTGGAGTAGGAATCAAAGTGGAGTGAAATGGCACCACTTCACCCCCCTGGGATCTACCCCTGAGAGCAAACCTTTTTGGTAGGCATGCCACAGATTAAGCCCCAACCCTCCCCAAGTGCCATTCTGATCTCTTCCCCTTACCAAACTGTTACCCCATAGCTGCTGACTTTGTTTTTCTGCTGGCGGGCACTTGCAGATGTAAAAAAAACAACAAACCCCAAAACTGGCACTTTACTTTTAACTTGGTGCATTCCTGTGCCAAGCCCCATGCTTGCCTAGAAGCGGCAGCACATTACTTCAACCCAGCTCTGCAGTGTCTGTAAAGATCAGATGCTTCAATGGGGCTTTTTTGGTGCTTTTATCTAACAGCAGATTGAATCAGCTTTAGCTAAAAGCACCATATCCCCAGTGAAGCACCCAATCTTTACTGATGCAGCTGAGCTGGGTTGAAGTAATGTGCTGCTTCTTTTGGTAAAGAGCCTCCCCCCCCCACCGTCTGCAAGCGTGGCTCCATGGGTGCTAAGCACCTGCTAATTTTTTTCTGGGGGTGCTTGAGCCCTGGAGCACTCATGGACTCAACGCCTATACATTACCTTACTTTCTGCTCCCTGCCCAATTTACTGCTGTGTTCCCTGTTCCCTTTCTGAACTGCCACACAGAAAGGTTGCCTGTACCACCTGTGGCATGCATGCCACAGGTTGACCACCCCAGAACTTAACTAAGGAAGCAGAATCCAGGGCAGCTCATTCTGTCCTCTTAGCTAAAGGCATAGTTGGCAAGGGGAGCAGAAGCAAGCTTAGATGAAGCATGTGGTGTGCATAATAAGAGAAGCAGAGATATTACCAATATCCCTATTGTCAGCCTTTATTCCTGCAGAGGAGGCTAGAAGGGGAAAACCTGGCAGACCGCTCTCAGGGAAAGGAGGGAAAGAGAAGACAAAAAAAGCCATGCTGGGCTACAGAGAATACTAATAAAGTTATATAACAGGGTCTCAGAGAGAGACACTTATAAGGGTATCTTGAGTTTGCCAAGAATAAGTTACATCATATGCCATATTTGCCTTGGCAGAAGTTATATATCAAATCAGAATACTTAATCTAAGCCTTGGAGATGATTTCTTCATCAACATGCTTTATTAAAAAAGCTATTTGGAAAAATAGCTGACCTTTTATAGGTCATTTCTCTTTTTCTAGCCAATCAGAATCCATTGTTCCCTGAGGTCCTAATCAATTATCAGCCCATTTATTTCATTTGATATGAAGACTGTGCCCAATTAATTCAAAGATATATTAAAGTGAAAGGTTTTAGAATTGAAATGAACGTATCTTACTTTCTGTCATGTCTTGCTCTGGGAAATTAAATTTAAATAAATGTTAATGGAATTGTCAATAATGCATTGCATAAAGGTCACAATGGTCGGGCTTTAATAAACGGGATGTTTTTATTTCTTTATTATTACAACCTGTTTTCTTCTTGTGTCTTGTGGAAAAGGATAAGAGTAGAATTTTCTCTCATTTAGCATCTCTGTGGCACTGGTACAGCTGAAGCTTCACTGCACAGCATTATGATTTGATGCCTTCTCAGCCAAGACCATAGTTTGATTTTCTGTCCCCAATCTGTGATCATAATTAATGTAACGTTAAATAGCCTCTTCATTTGACATTGCGTCAGATAAGCTGAACTCGGTGGTGGTTAAGTGGCCCATTAGAATGATTTGACTATGCAGAGCTAATATTTCTGATTCTACAACAAAAGTCTTTACCTGTTTGAGAATTTATTTCTGGAGAAGTAGGTATGTACAGGAATGGATCCAGATGGGGTGTAGTGGTGTGACTGAACCTCCCCTTTTGGATTGAACTATACCACAGAAGCATCCAGAGACTGTTTTAGTCTCTAAAGCAAGTGCAAATCCCTTTCCCTTCCCCTTTGTATTCAGAAGCACACACCTTCCCCTCTCCTTCCTCCTCACCCCTGCCTGCCACTGTTGCTTTCCCCACTATCCCAGGGGTGGGAAAGCACCAGAGCTCTTCCTGCCAACCTGAGCAGGGCTGTGCAGAGGCTGGGCTCAGCTGGGAACAGAGACAGTGGCAGCAGAGATGGATGGCAAGGTTCTCCTTCCCCTTGCCTGGAATTACTCTTCTACTGTGCTGTTGCTGCTGTCCCTGTCCCCAGTGCACCCAGCCCCCCATGCAGCCCAGCTTGCTCTGGAGTTTCTCCCACCCCTGGGCAGTGGGGAAAGTGGCAGGTGGAGGAGGGCTGAAGGGGAGGGGAGGGGAGGGGGGACTTTCACTTCCTTTAGGGACTTAAAAAAGTCCCTGAAGTTTCTCAAGGGTGTCTGCTCACACTGGTGAAGACAGAATAGGCTGTCAGCCAGGCATGCAGCCAGCCCTGAAGTGCAGGTTGCTGCTCCTGCACCCACTTTGGGAAATCCTGGTTCCACCCCTGCGTACATATACAGAATATCTTATAAAACTGCAAAACTTGTCAATTTCATCCACCCTGCCCGTTGGGAATTTCCTCCTGATTTCACCTTTTTTAACTTTGTCCCATGTCATTTTGCTCTGGAACAACTGTAGAGTTAATCTCTTTGTAAATGAAGTGTATAATTCAGTGCTGCACAACCAGAGGTCCACAGCAATGTTAGCACTTTTAGATGTGCAAGCATGATTCACAAGAGATTTCAAATAGGAATTCATAGGGGTAAAAACATTCTGACCTGTTGTTGTCTTTCTGAGTTCTGTGCTACAGAAAAACTGATCTACTATATTTCTGCAGTCAAAAAAATGTGTGAAAACTAAGAGCTGGCATTTTTCTAGTGATACTACAGGTCTGCAAAAGGGATGCCTTGAGTCTAAGAAGGTTGAAAACCACTGCTATAACTGGATATACAGAGGCCCAGGGCTTTACTCATGTGGATCTAATTGCAAGTTTCCTCAATAAATTGTAAGGCACATTGGCATTCATCTGGACTAAAGGCCTATTAACAGCTTCATCACCAGGGATCCAGGTTTTCTTTTTGCCATGGAAAAGCACGGTCAAACCCAGATTTTCTCATTTTAAGGAGAAAAACCCCCACAAGAAACGGTGGGTTTTTCCTTGCAGGCTGGCAGAGTTGCAGCTTGTAAGGGGCTGGGGACAGTGAGAGAAGGGAGACCAGCAGTGGGTGCCATGTGCATGTGCACACGTACACATGCACATGGCCACCAAGCAGACTGGACAGCAGCTCCCTCAAGTAAGTCTGGTGGGGGGTGGGGAAGGGGGGGTGGGAATTGAGGCCCCCATAGTGAGGGTGGGAGGGAGGAGTTGGGAAGGGCTGGGGATGCTGCCCAGCCCAGGGCAGTGCTTGGGGCCTGGGGTCAGAATGCATGGCCACAAGGCCCAGGTGGGGAGTGGGATGGGGCCACAGGTGGCTCGTCCAGGGAGCTGGGGAGGGCTGGCTTCCCACTGCTGTGTGCACCCCTGGGGAGGCAAGTGCCTGCCAGATTTGTGTGGGGCAAGGGTGGGCTGCCTGGTGCAGGCTCAGACTCCCTGCCCTGCTGCATTCTCCCCCAGGGGGCCTTCATGGCCCACTGGGTGGGACCTGGAACAGCAGGGCAGAACAGGGTGGAAAAGCTCAGTGCTGCTGCCGCAAACCCCATGCTACCCTGGTGAAGTGCCCCCTGCCCACCCAGCAGCAGTAGGAGTGGAAGTGTGGGGTTGTGCCCTTCTCTGCTCCAGGGCAGGCAGGGTACCTACCTGGCCCCCCTCGCTTCTCTGCCTGCCACACTGGGTCCCACCCACTGAGCTATGGAGGCCCCAGGAGGAGGGCAGCAGGGTGGGTTGATCAAGCCCACAGTGGGCAGTCTGCACCTACCCCCCAACAATGGGTTCCACTCTGGCCATGCCACCCATGTGGGAGGGGGAGCCAGGCTCCACATTCTGCTCTACCACAGCAGCCACTGCTTCCCACGGGTGGCAGCTGGGGCTTGGGCGCTCCTGGGGGGGCAGGGGGCTGCAGACCCAGGTCTCTGGCCCCATAGCTCTGGCATGACGGGGGGGGGGGAAAGAGGGTGGAGCAGGGTGGGTGGAGAGTGAAAGGTACCAGCAGGGCCCAAGATGCTGTGGGTAAGGAGTGAGAGGCTGGAAGGCTGAGTCTCAGGAGTGAGGGGCAATGGCATGGGCAGGGCACCGGCATATCTGGGCTGCTCAATGCCACGAACTAGGTGGGGGGAGGCAGCCACAGCTGGACCTGCATCCTGGTGAATGAAGGGGGCAGGAGGAGCTCTGATTTTCCATGATAAAAAACTCCAAAACAGATGCCAAAATTTATAGGCATTTAGAATTTATTTTATTATAGTGATTGAGGCACTGGTAAGCTTCCAAATTGCTTTAACAGTTTTAATATATCTATAAAACATTGTGTTCAACTGATACCTATCTATATAGTGGCATTTCATTTCAATCACAAAAAAAAAATGCAGATTTGGGGGGGTTTTAAATCAGAGAATTTGTGATTTTTAAAACAGAGAAAACCAGGATCCCTGATAGACACGTCACCAAAACAGAATTTTAAAAAGCACTCAGTAGTAGCCTAACTCTGCTCCAGTGAGAACAGAACTAAGCTGATGACAAGTACTTTTGAAAGGTTACATGCCTAACATCCATGTATAGGATTGCTAGTCCCACCAAGGAAGTGGGAGCCTGGAAATAGAGTGCACAAATTGTTTTTGTCCAACTGGTAGATTTTGTAAGTGGAAATAAGTAGTGGATTAGAACACGTCTGATCAGAATGCATCAGAGCAGACTCACTCAACTGAGCTTTAGTTGAAGTGCCCCTGCCACCATTTTGAAACACACGATGCTAAATACACAAGACACTGCAGGCATTTTAATTAAGAGTCCCAAGAGCCACTCTAATTAAAACGCTCCCTTTCCCACCCCGGAGCATGTGTACAGACACCCCATGTAATCAGGTGCATCTGGAACTTGTGTTGTTACATACCAGGTGCGGCAAGTCTTCCACCTCAGCAGACACTGAGTTCTGCCACATGATGTTGATCAGTCCCATATTTAATTGCTGCACATGGAGAATGATGGGAGTGACACTGCCAGACAGACTGTTTTCTTTGGCAGAGATAACACATTTAGAAGGGCTTTATTGAGCAGAACTGTACAGTATTTAACACTTCTGCAACAACAATTCCTAACAGAATGGTACACAGTAAAAGAGAGCAATGTTACAAGGATGTGTTGGAAGTTCCAGGGGAAAAAAAAATGGAAGTAAATTACAGAACTTCCTCTCACAGATGGGATACATGATTTCTGTGCATTTTGCCAAGATCTGAAGAAAGGATTGTTTCAAGCCAAAGAGTCTGTGTATTCAAAATGCTTTTTAATTTAGTGGAAGGCATTGTGTTCTTATCTTGATGGCTCAGTGTGGGGATTGCTGCAGGCAGATATGCCAGCCAGCTGCAGTTAGATGACCCTGGGCATGTCTACACAAGACACTTAATACACAGTAGCCTAATAACACTGCGCAGTAGTATGCAGGGCAAAAACCATGTTAATATGCTACTGCATAGCAGTATTAGGTTACTGCACAGTAAGTGTCACTAAAAAGTGTCCATCAGCACTATTACACAGTAACTACTGTGCATTAATGAACATGTAGATGCGCGCTTCATGTAGAATTTTGTTCTTCAGTGTTGCATGTTTGCATTTTATATAGGGGCTGTGATTATGGACTTCTGAGTGTCCCAACAAGATATGCAGAATGAGAGTTCCAGCCAGTTTAAAAAATAATGGGGGGGGTTGGGTTCAGAAATGGAATCTATAGTTTAAGGGTGGAGTGGGGGGAGGAAGGGAAGAAACCTCTGCTGAACAATTTAGCTCCTCCTTATTTTAGCAGCAATACTGACCAAACAATAAGCAGCCTTAATATAGAATATAAGCTGCTGAAATTGTAGATGTCAGTGGTTTAAAATAGAGGCAGGTGGCATGTGCTCTAGCATAAAAGAGGTTCTAAATCATGGTTCTGTTGACATCTCATCAACTTTTGGGGGAATTCTATTTTTATAGCCAATTCCTAGTCCCACTAAAGTGATAGGTATTTCCCCTTGATTGACTCACAAAGGATTAGCAATGCCCCTCAGATATTCTGCAGCTTTCCTTTTAAAGGCAGGTTCTATCTGCTATGATGGCAGGGAAAAACCTGTGAAACATGACAGAAGTATAACCAATGCAACAGCTGCTTGAACTTGCAGAGAGGCTGAAACAGTTCAGGGAGATGTGAACTGACCCTTTCATTTCCATGGATATTAATTCCAATTCCAAATGTGATAATCAATAATGCTGATAGCTACATCATTTCACAGCTTAAAGCATTTAAGAAAGAAGTACTGTATTATGGAGATCTGAAAAATGGATAGGACTTTAACAGCTTACGGCAGGGTTGAGCAGGGTTATAACTGTTTTTCTGAAGAGTAGCTCAGCTCTCAGAACTTTAACAGCTTACGGCAGGGGTGAGCAGGGTTCAAACTGTTTTTCTGAAGAGTAGCTCAGCTCTCAGAAGTTTAAGAAATGTGACTAAGGTACTGAGCATCATCAGTTCCACTGAGCCCTGGGGAATCAGGTAACAGAGCTTATTTTGAATTTTTATCTTGCATGCGTTTTAAGGCTTTAAACCAAAATCATTCCAAGCTGCTTCCCAGCCTCAGCTGTACTCTGAAGCTGAACTAGCATTTATAACTAAACCTGTCTATACTTTGAAATATTGTAGCTGGCATAACATTCCAGGAATGGAGACTGTAGGTTTCTAAGGATTTATTTGTAAGTATGGATAAGACTGAACTCATCTGCCAAAGCCATCTGCATGCAAAAATTATTTATTCCTCTAACTATTCTTATTATTAAAAAGAAAAAAAACAAACTTCAAATAATTACTGCAACTTTGTGGGAATATGGATTCAATCAAAAACTGTTGGCTATTTTTTCCTGTTGCAGTTATGAAAGGAGATGAGGTGTTTAAATTACTAGATTTCACATGTGGAAGGAATAAGTCTGAAGGAAATAGCACAGGATTCCTTCCAAGCTTGAATTACAAATTATTCTAGGACCCAGGAGAGGAGGAGAGCAGAAAACAAGATTTCTGAAGATTCTTTGTCAAGTCAGTTTCTCAAACAGTCTTGAAAGGCACCTTCAGGACCCAATTTCTTCTTTCTGTTGCATTCACCAACTAGTACAGAAGCTGAAAGACTCTAGTTTATACCACTCTTGACAACTGCTAATATGATGTGCTGAAATATTTATCTGGTACTAAGGCATGGTAATGTCAAAATTGTATGAAACATGAACTAATTCCCCAAAGAGTTTACCTCCTAACATGAGTCCAGCAGGTATGCGGGGCATACAGCTCATTTACAGGCCTGAAGGGGCTCTTTACAAAGCCATATAAGTGTGCTGTACAGCTATTACTGACCATATATCCAAATACATGGGAATTCTCACCTCTCTTATTTCAATCCCTTTCTGTAGAGCAAGAACAATGTTTTTCTCGTTGTGTCTGAATTTTCTTCCCTAGCTCTTAAATCTAGCAATTCAATATACAAACAGATCTCAGGCACCCAGATAGGAAATATAAGGCTACTTTGCTACTGCAAATATCACTGGTACAACTAAAGTGGCATGTGCCAGGAGGTACTGTTCCTTGTTTGAACACCTACACATCTGTAAAGAGATTTCTGCCTAGAGGTTATCTTCCCTCTGGCATCAAGGTAATTTCTCTCTGGTGCAATGCAGTTTCCATGTCGATTGTTGCCAAGAGCATTCTGCAGAGAAACAGCAGTAAGAAGAAGAAAAAAGTGGCCAAGTTACTGTATTTTTTTCCCTTTTTTTTTTTTTTTTACTAATTGACCTTGTCAAGATAATTACTGCAGATCATGAGACACTGTCTGTTGCATTTGGGATGGAAACCTTAACAGTTTTGGAGAAAAGATATTAAAAGGACTTGCTGCATGGAGTGAAAAGCAATTGCAGAGTGATCTTAAAAGCAAATGCTTCTTTTTTTGAGTGCTAAGAAAATCCAGTGACATAGGAACTTGCTTTGCATAGGCTGCTGGTAGAAACAAGAGTAGACTGGATATTACTACTGCAACAGATATTTTCATTGCAATGACAAGCATGGCACAATGATGCTCTGTTCTGTATTATGTAAACAACTTGCATTCTTTTTAACCATTGAGATTAATCCATTGTAATCTTGTTTACATCTATTTTAAATGTAGCTTTCTTACATTCTGCTTTCCTCCCCAAAGCACTCTTGAGGGACAGTGAGCTGGAACATCTCAGCAAGGGGTTCAGCAGTGGCAGGTTGCAAATTCAAACCATTAACATAACAGGCCATTTGATCTCAACCGCACAAAACTGCCACCATCCACAACTACCTCATTCCCACATGGGAACAACTGCTTTTAAATGGCAACTACCAATGTCTGGTGCATTGAGATTCAAAAGTGTAGTGGACCGTGCCTCTGAGTCATGGGTTCAGACAAGTAAACTACGGCTTCACGAGAAAAGCTTTGCATCCCAATTCAGCTCCCCCTCCTATTTTAACAGCAGCACTGGCCAAACAATAACATCTGTAATAGTGATTAAGAGTTTCTGAAGTCACAAGTATTATCAGTTTAAAGTAGAATATGGTAGAGTGTTATCCAGAATAGAAGATATTGTAAATCATGGTCCAACAGAAAGAAAGCTCTCACTGACTTCAACAGGATGAGACACTGGCCATATAATAAAAAATTAGCATTTCCCCAAAGTGAAATATACCCCCTGGGCCAGGCCATGCAGGATTAACCAGGCCTTGAAAGTATTTTGCAGAACCTCAGCTTTTATTTTCTACAATCAGGTCTGTATTTGTCATGACCATGAAAAACTTTGAAAACATGACCTGGGATGTAAATGATGATATGTGAACTCTCAAGTTTGTAGAGACCCTGAAGCAATAGCTCTAAGAGGTATGAACTGCCCATTCGCTTAATTTGGTGCTAACTTGGATTACAAGTATGATTCTTTCAATGTTGACATAACTAATTATTCCAGCGCTCAAAACTTGAAAGAAAGGAGAAGTATATTGCAAAGACATATTACATTGGGTCAACATTATTTTAGGCAGACCTTTGACCATCACGTAGTAGGGCTGAGGCTGATTGTTTTCATCTTCCTAATGGATTGGTCATCTTTCAAATGCTAAAACACTAAATCAGGCTGTTGGCACAGGCTACAGCTTGAACTGATCCTTCCTGAGATTGGAAGAAGTTTTAATCTGGAATGGATGTGGATAGTAGGAAGGGACTAACCATTCCCTCCCAAGTGTGCATAGATTGTATGATCACCAGGTTGATCATGAAACTAAGCCTAGTCTTAATAGTTTACAGCTGTGCACTCCTCTATGAATGGCACATGGACAAGTAATAGTCCATCAATTATAAAAAAAAAAAAAAAAAAATAGGTGGTAAAAAACACCAGTGGTCTGCTCTGGTTGAATTAGCATTATTAAGGACACAAAAACACTCTTTGCTTTCTGCACTTTGCCAAGACACTGTAGAAGTAATTGCATTAAAACAGTTAGTAATTCCTTTGTTTACATTATTCCAGCTGTTCTCCATGTTCTACATATCTTTGGTCAACTCCTTTAACATTATATCCCATCTCCTGCTGCTATAATGTGTGCTAGAGTTTACTGGTTTCTGTTGGGTTGGTGTTCAGTGCATTGAAACTTTTTCATGCCTGTGATGAAGTCCTTCAGAGCCCAGATTTGGTTGCTGTTTGGAAAGGGAATGCAGACCAAGCCAGGATTACAATTTCAGATTTATAGCACTGAAAATTGCTGCAAGAAAATTGCTGCAAGTGGTTCCCAGCGGGAATTATTGACCAGCAGTGAACAAGCAGCAACGGTTGCCTGACTGGAGAAGCTATTAAAATATAGAAGCACCACTTAACATTGAAGAGAAATGCGTTTCTTCTTCCTATCTTGCCTCTCTGTTTTTCAAATAACCACTCAACATTAAAAAGGAGGCTCCTTAAGAAGCCTCCATTCTGTTCTTCAGGAGATACTGAATGAGAGATCAGGGCTAAATATGACTGGAGATCTGCTTTGGTGACAAGTGCAGATGTTGAAACATTAGAGCACTTCACACTTGAGAGCGTTCATTGTTCAGGCAGGAAGGAGTCTAGTAGTCAGGGAGCTGGGGCAGAGGCTAGAAATGTGCCTGCTACTTCATAAATGCAGTTCAGCAACGCTCAGTTTCACACACATTGTCCACAATTCCTTTGTTGGAGGTTAAGGGGGGAAAAAAAAATCTAACTGCAGCCTTTTATTTCTCTAGGTCTTTTATAGGATATATGCACAAAGGTTTATCTAGGACTTTTTTACTGGAAGGAGAGGGATGTGGCTTCTTCAGTTAGAAATTTCCACCTGCTATCTGCTGAGGACTAATTTCTTGCTTAAAATTGCAAGGTGTTAAGGGCAAGGACTGTAGGAGTTCTCATCAGGATTGGGGTCTTTAAGCATGATCATAATGTAACATTTTAAAACAGAGATATCAATGTAAAAAGATCAAAGAACCTCAACATTCTTTTAAAGGAGTCAATTTTAGCCCCCTCCGAGACAGAGAAATATGACCATTCTTACTGTATAGGAGAAGAAACTGAGGCAGAGACAGTGGTAAGTGAACCCAGTAGCTTTACCATAAGACCATCTTTCCGTGAGAGTGTTTCAGAAAGAACATGACATCACCCGCACGCTCAAATCACTTGTGTACTGTATGTTCTTATGGGCCAGAAAAATCTACCCAATGCCTGACCAATTAAACTGGCAGCTAATGTAAAAATCAAATCTTTACATTAGAAAGACTCAAGATGCTGTCAACTCCATTATTCAGAGCTTTAGAATAACTCATCTGACAATATTTTTCTCCAATGGTGCTATGACCTCAGGGCAGCAGAAGGGAGTCAGTTCTCCTTTCTGCACCGATACAGCCCTAATGTCAGATTTATTTCTGCAAGGGATGTTTCCTACACAGGACTGCTTGGTAACAAAGTGGGATCTGCAAAACAGCAGTCAGACTGTTCTAATAAAAATAAGCCAGACATCTCTATTTAGTATTCATAGGAGAGGCATAAATGCCATTTATTGTTTAGCATACATGATGAAATAATATATTTGCTGAGGAAGAGAAAGGTTGATCCTCATTATTACCTTAGATTTATTTCTCCAGTCTCTGATGTTTCATTTACAATAAGCTTCTTCCTTGAGAGGCAGCAGGTTCATATGCAGCCCTACACAACTTGGAAGTGGATTTTCCTTTTCTCCTGGAAAGCATCCAGTCCTCCTTATCTCTAAGGAAAGGGCAATCCCCTAGAAGAGCAGAGAGCTGGAAACCTGCCATGTATGACTGTCGCATCAGTTTAATTTTACCGGTAACAATAAAGAGGGTCAGCACCTAATGCTGGAGACTGTGGTGTGCATGCTGAAACTGCTAATTTCCCTGCCCCCTAGCCCTTCTTAAATTATAAAGAGCTGAAGCAGTAGAACCATCTGCAATACAGTTGCAGTCATCTGCTTGCCAGAGAGCAGAATGGCAGGCAAGCTCCTTACTTGGAATAACTCAAATTCTTACTAACTTTCAGCTAGTTAGCTGTGGGATGGGAATGAAGTCAAAGGAGCACCAAGGCTATGAAATTTGAGGCCTTGTAAATGCGCAAATGCTCCATCTCATTTAACCTGCACCCTCCTCTCCCCCTCCTTCCATTTTCTTGCCATAACAATATCAAAAGAAGAATACAGAAACTGAAATCATACCCTCCATCCTTCTCCCTCTTTGTAGCAATAATAGCCATTTATTTGACCATGCATTTCATATATTCCTGTTTTGGTTTTTGTGTATCCAACACCTTTTTGGCCTAACATGTTTCAATGGAGTTAAAAGATCTGTTTGTATTTTTCTTCCTCAACTTCCCTAGTTATTACTTGCAAGCATAAGCAAGTGGGCTGAAAGTGAGGATGATGACTTCAGAGCATTTATATAGCACCCTTGCTGCACATACCTCAAGAATCCCGTATCCAGTGCACGTTCCAAACAGTGAACTGATTGAGCATTGCAGGTGTTACCAATATGCAAATGACTAGACCAACTTCTTAAACTACAGGTACCACATTTACTCAAGTACAAGATGAACAGCATGGAAGAAAAAGCCCCTCATATAACATTTACACAAAAGGAAATACATAGTCTTTAAATATTAAGTACATTGTCTATCATTAAACTGCTGCCAAAAAGCAGCATGTCCTCAGCAATGGAAATCAACTATGAAGTTTAATGAATGCAGCCAACACCAAGCATGATTAAAACACATAGCTCATAGGGGGCAAACATGCTGATAGAAACCTTTTTTTTTTTCTTTTTACAAATTTAATTAAAAACCCACTTATCACCCTACACTCACAAAGCTACACATGTTGAACATCCTTATTTTACCAAGACTTCATAACATACAACTACATATATTAAACCCTTAAACGACATACATCAGCTTTCCACCAAAAATATTCTTTAAACAGAAACCCATGAAAACTTACCTTAGTAACCATCAAAAACTCTCTGGGCCTCCCATCAGTCCTCTCTGCAGGTTTAGTGAAACAAATGTGTCCACTCCTTTTTCTTCCACTTCTTCACCTCTCTCTTCCTTGCCCCAATTGATGTAGTATTTCAGTTCATGCTGCCTCAGCCTCAGGTGCTCTCTTTCAGTGAAAGCCAGTCCCTTAAACATCCTGAGGTTTCTTACTTTCCATAAACTAGTTTTAACACATGGTATTAAAGTCCTTAATAATGTTTCCTCTGGGCCATTTGGTATGAATTCATATAGTACCATCTCCTGTGCTAATGACAGGTTTATTTTGGTGATGCTCAGAAAGCAGTGGACCCTTTCCCACAGCCCTTTGCATATGTATACTCCCAAAACACGTCCCACTCCTACTGTTTTTTCTTCCTTGCACTTCTCCCTTGAGCTCATCAAGCCTTGTGTTGCATCTCTCACAGGCAAGATATTTCTTACAACCATCCACACTTATTTTTTTACCCACTACTGCTCCCCACACCTTCTTCACTTGTTCTTCTGTGACATTTCCTACTGGTGCCATCCTGTCTCTCTCCCTTACTAATTTCACCAATTTCTTATGATTCTTCAAAATCTCCAGCCCTACCTTCCCCGTTTTATACCTCTGCATGAATCCTTCCATCCTGATGTAATGAATCGGTGGTTACCATGCCAGTGTACTCTTCAGAGAAGTCTGACATACTCCCTATTTCCTCAAAATTGCAGCTGCATGAAATAAGGTGATACCTGCCGCTATCTCCCCTCCCTCCATTACCACCTTGCATATCGCACTTACATATTTTGCACAGATGAACAATCCCAAGTCTGGCAGCCCCAACCTTCCTATTTCTCTTGCTTTGTGCAATTCAGCTCTGGCCAACCTCTGTTTTGGCCTTCCAGAAGAATGCACACATTTCCTTCTGTACTTTTGCTATCTGGTGCCATGTCGGTGGAAACATAATTCCCATGTATAGAATAATTGGCAGTAGCACAGCCTTAAATGCTGCCACTTTTCCAGCAAAGGACAGAGTCCTTCCAGACCATACCCAAAGTATTTGCCATACCCTTGCTGTCACCTTTTCCATGCCGTATCACCTTTCCCTTCAGAGTCCATCGGGATCCCTAGCACTCCCATCTCTCTCTCTCTCTCAGTTGAAGGCCCAACTTCTCCATGTCCATCCAGTTCCCCACTCCCATTATGGTGATTTTTTATTTATTTAGTGCTATTCAGCACTACTCAACCCCTGTAATAGCCTTCAATACTGTCCCCTCCCTGGGGCTACACAACTATCCCCTCCCTGGGGACCTCCAAGGTCTTTCATCCCTGTGGGTTCAGGTGGCCGCAGCAGTGCCTGGCCCCACTCCTTTCCTTGGGTCTTACACTCCCTGGGGCTCAGGTGGCCGTATCCATGCCTGGCCCCCTTACCCACAGTGTTGTTGGGGCTGGGGTTATTAACGCTCCCTGACCCACCTTTCACTGGGGAAGTGAGCAGTCCTGGTATTTGAATGGGGCTGCCATGCCACTGGCAGTCCCACCAGGCCTCCCTATCCCAGCAGGGTGCAGTTTTAGGTCATGCCCAGGACCAGGAGCCTCCAAGTCAACCCCCTAGCTCCTGCCCTTACCTCCAGGATGTTCCACGCTGAAGGCAGCCAGATGCTGCTGCTCCCTCAGGTGCAAGCAGCTAACTGCTGTGTTTGTCCGGCTGACCTTTGTTTGAAAATGGCTGCCTTAATCAGGCACCTGTCGGCTGTCTGCTCCAGCCCTTAAAGTGGCTGGCACCAAAGGTGCACTGCCACAAACTGTTCTATGCCACACACACAGAAATAGTAGTGGTGACTTGGGGCACCCTTGCCTCACCCCTGTATGGATTTTAAAGGCCCTGCTTAGGTACCCATTAATTTGGACTGGATTCTCCACTTCTCTATAGAAAAACTTGTTCCAATGTATTCATTTCTCTGGGAACCCCACTTTTCCTAGCACCTCGAATATGTAATCATGATCCATTCTGTCATACACTTTCCTTAATCTAGGTTTGCTATGACTGTGTATGTTTTCCTCTCTTGGATATGGGACAGTGCATCTCTGATCTCTATGATTGCTTTGGCGATCCTTATACCTGGTACTGTGCATACTTGGCATTCCTTCTCCCCTTCTTGAAGAGTAAGATCACAATGGCTCTTGTAAAAACAGGAGAGGCAGGGAAAGATTTTACTATTTCCTCAAAAATGTCCACTATTTCTGTCCCTACCCATGCCCAAAACTTCTTATATTCAGCTGAAAGTCTAGAAAGAGACAGTTCATTTGTAGGCCTAATTTATTCCTTTTCCCACTCTCTCCTCTTCTTCCATTGTCATTTTTGTTTATGCAGCCTATTAAATAATTGTGATTTCTCACCCAAACTAGTACTTTATAAAGACCATTCCAGTTGAAAATATCCAAAGATATGAATGCTTCAGAAGGCCACTGGTAGTGTTTCTCCTTGGCTGGCTGACCCACCCCTAGCTCATCTTGGCCAGTCAGAACTGGCAATAACTCCCAAACTTCCAGCTCTATTGTAAGAGCAGAACTGATGGAAAGAGGTCTCATCTTGATGATCTCCCTTCCCTCCTAATATTTCTCCAATCAGAGTTCTTAGGATTGTTCATTTCCCTTTCTTTGTATAAGAATCATTCCCCTGCCATAGTCTTGAATGGAGGAGACAAGTTGGCCTCCAATAAGCCAAAGATAACATTATTTTTAATAAGTTACCTTCATTTTGGAAAAAAATCATTTGAGCGACATATGCATATTTTGGTTCCGTCAGACTTGGGGTTTGGCAGGGTGAGAGGTACAGCTGGGTCCTAAATTAACAGTAACTAATAAGGAAAAAGACCTAGGCATCCTTGATGAGATCTCAATGGAAAACGTCTGGCCATTGGTCAAAAAAGTGAACACAATTGATAGATGAGGGATAGAATAGAAATCAGTGAAAATATAGTGGCATTTTGTAAGTGGACACTAAATTCTCATATGAAACACTGTTCACATCTGGTCGCCCCATCTTAAAAAAGACAGCAGAAATAGAGAAGCTGAGGCACAAAAATAATTCCTTTCCAGGTGCACTGCCTTGTATTTGTCAACATGGGTGTTCCTCTGCCATTACATGGGTCATTCTTCCACTTTGGTTAGACTTTTCCCCATAACTGTTATGAACTTCTTGACCAATTCCTTTATTTTTCTGAACTCCTCCTTTCTAAAACGTTGCATCTCTGTGTTCTTTTTTTGGTACCTGGAGGATGTTGAACTTAATGAAAATAAGGTATTATTGCTTTATGGTTTATGTATCATTCCATCTTAAATCAACTCCTGTTATAATTCCTTATGACTAATAAGAGACGCCTGTCCTTCAAGAAGGAACTGTTTAACTGTTGAAAAATTGCTACTCTAAATCTTATCCCTTTGCAATACTTGATCAAGTATAGTTTATATGTGGTTAGTTGTAATCCCCCTATTATTACTATTTTATTTAACTTGGCTTCTTCCTTAATGTGCTCAGAGAAATTTTACAATTTTATATTTGAATCCATATAGACTGTTTCATGATCCTCTCAATTTAAAATTTTACCTCATTAGATTACATGGAATATTTTAGGTGTAGTACTACTCTGTCACCTCTATGACCTAAACTGTCCGTGGGGTATAGTTTATAGCCATGAATTGCAATACCCTATTGATTTTTGTCATTCCACCATGTTTCAGCAATGCCTAATATATCAAGGTCCTCTTCTCATAGTAGGCAGGAATTTCCAGGGCTGTCAATCTGACTGTCATTCATGAGCACTAAAATCCACTAAAAATAAATTAGAAGAAAAGAGATCTGACACTGAGAAGCTCTAATTTGAGATATTAAAGAAAGGAGCTTTTGTCGAATGCGACTTATTTGGAATGTGTCATATAACACGACCTAAACTGTTTGACAAGAACAAATTACCACAACACTCCCTATCAAAATAAGCCAAAACCTCTTGGATATACAAATAAATCCCAATTCAAACAGTGGAATAAAGTACTGTATTACAGGAAATAATTTTTAATGGATAATGGTGGTAAATAAGGAAAAGGAATGAATCTACTAATCAATAATTAATCAAGTGCTCTTTTTTCATAAAACGAGGCATTTTTAAAAATCTTGATTCAAAAAAAAAATCAGTCTTAAGGGTGGATTTTGTAATTCCACAGGGCTACTACTACATAAAATAAAACAGAGGCATAACAACTTTAACCCCCACCCCAAAAAAAAAAAAAAAAAAAACAACTCCCAAGCCCTCTGACACCAACAAAATGTAGATTAACTGCAGAAACAGACAAAAGGCCACAGAAGCAGATCAAAGGGAGAGCAGCTTGGCTAAGTATGATGGAACATTACCATAATGAATTTTGTGAGTAAGCAAGATATTTTAAAATAATTCTTTTGATCTCTTCAGAAGTCATTTACTATCATCGAAAAAGGGTTTACTTAGCAAAAAAAAAAAGAGAGGAACTATTTTAAGATTTTAATTTTATTTTACTACCTCTACAACAACTTTAATAGATTTTAAGGCCAGAAGAGGCATAGTTTGACCTTTTATAGTCCAATGGTCAAAGAGCCTCATCCAGTAATTCCTGCACTGTACCTTCTGATAGTAATTTCTGCTGCTTCCTTTAGATATTTAGAAGGAAAAAGAAGCAAAACAGGATGCTGCCTGACTGAATCAGCTGAAATATGGGAACTGCCATTCACAGAATAATTCTACATCAGTCCACAAAAAAATGAATCAGAAGGCAGATTTAGGTGTCATAAGATCTAATACAATCTCTATTATTTTAGCAGGGACACTATTGACGGTTTAAGATGGGAAATGCCTTCTTTTCAGAAACTTTTCTAGGCTCTGTTAAAGGGCTATGGCTGTATTCCTGGGTTTGAAAATTATCTAAGCTACTCAGGGCTGTTTACTATAATTCTTAGTGCCGTTTTTGATGCCTCCTTTCCTCTCTCTCTCCAACATACAATTCTGCCTTGGAGTTAAAGATGCATGGCAGGCTGAGTGCTCTGTGGGGCGGAAAGTCATTATGTCTTATTAAGTCTGACTGACTAACCCTTTTGTGTGGTAGCTGAATATAATTAAAACACACTTTCATTGCTAGATGGGTAGATTGAGTAGGTTTTTTCCCTTTACTATTATTAACCTTTCAGGTGACAGGTAAGTTAAGGGATTTAAAAATCCAGCAATTATATCATTATATAAAATCCTGAAATTATCAGTTGGTCACAAACAGCATTGAACAACAGCTACACATTCTTTAGTACAACTGAGCATCCTATACAAGAGAAAGAATTCACAAATGCAAGCTGCTTCTCTTTTCAAAAAAAGACAGCAGACTTTCTCAAAGTGTTAAGTTGTAGAGGCAACCATGCAAACAAGCACAGGCAATAGCTCTTTCATATTTAATGTAGTGGTTGACTTTGTAAGATTCCTTTTTGCAGTCCTGGCTTCAGTTTCAGAAATTGCCAGAGTCATTCTAATTTTTTTAAGGCCTCAACAAGCTGGTAATCCCTTCCACCCTTGTGGGAATTCCTGCAAGGAACTGAGCAGGCTTAAGTATGCCAAAAAAGCAGTGTTTGGCACAAGCAAGTGATCGTGGGTGCTGCTGCTACAGTAATTTAAGACAGGCAGCAGCTGGGAAGGGCCATTTCTCATGGTAACCCTTTCCATGTGTGTCCTCCACCCAGATGCAAAGTCAAAAATCCCCCTCTCAGAGGAAAAGCTTTGAAGTTCTTAAGTGATATTTAACTCCAGCAACATAACCCCTTTTCTTGTTATAAAGTAACCAGTAAAATAAGAAACCACACCCCAATGTCTCCAGGACTTTAAAGAGGAGACTTAAAATAGAGGAAGGACACAGGACCTTGCCTTGCTTTGGAATTCGAGGAATTGTGCTAGTTTTTAACAGAGTTGTTTGAAGTAAAAAAAATGCAAAGCCACTCATTGAGATTTTAATCTCTTAAATTCAAACAACACTAGTAATAGAGCTCTACCATAGGAGCAAGATTACAGCCTGATTTTTGGCTGCTTCTCTGAGATAGTTTGAATTCATATGCTTTTAATTTTGAAAAGGAGGAAAGAGAGAGTTTTGGAAAGGAAGTGGACATAAAAAAAAAAAAACAATATACCTACGTACTGAGAGCTACATTTAAGAAAAGCATAATTGTTAGAGCTGGTGAAGAACTTTTTTTGTCTTTCTGGGGATAACTTTAGCATTTTCAGGTTGCTGTATGTCATGGCATGGGGTCCTGCGGGATGGCTGTGATCTCCCCAAGGCCCCCTTCCCGTGCCAAGTTGGCCCAAAGGGCACCCTCGATTTTCACCCACCATGTCTTTGCTGGAAAATGTATTAGGGAGGCTGCCTTTGTCTTCTTGGACATGGTGTTGCTGTACTCTGACCCCATGGGCTCCTGGACCCCTTGTGGGTCCCATTTTGCAATGGGTGTTTTGGGGCACCCTAGCCTTATAGGCTATGCATGTTTCCAACCACCCCTTTACCATGCCCCAAGCCTTGCAGATAGAACAGACATCGTTTGGTCTGGGCCTTGTTACAATTTGTCCCCCTAGTCCTCCCTAGGCTCTCTGCAGTCCCCTGTTTCACACTGCGCCTTCCTGGCGCTCGGGCTCTCCGCAGCCCCCCCCCCAAATCTCACACCACACCCTCACTGGTGCTCAGGGCCACTGCACCCCCAATGCTGTGCTCTCTCTGGCACTCAGGGCCAGTGCACCCCCAAAATGCTGCACCCTCTCTGGTGCCACAGTCCCCGCGCTGCTGTGGGTCTCCTATGAGGCCTCCTCCTTCCCCTAATAGCCTCACCCAAGCCACCAGTCTTAAACAGTAAACAAACACAAGCCCCAGGGCTGTAACAAACTCAAACTGCCCGGCTACAGCGTCATTCAAACCCTACCAGGGAATCCTCCATCCCACCACAGTATCAAGAACTGCTCATGCAGTCAGGCCTCTCCCCTTTCTTGCTCAGGCAGAGCTCTGCCCCCCTTAGCTGCCAACAGGGAACTGCCAGCCTTGGCCTCAGCCCTGGGGTTTAAATGTGAGCTAGGCCCTGCCCCGGTCAGCTGACTGCTGGCAGGTGTGGGTCACCAGCTAACTCTGGTTGCCCTGGCAACCAGCAGCTGGGGCTCCTCACTCACTGCTAGGGCTCTTCCCTAGCAGTTTCCCCTCTTTAAAAGGAGCAGGGCACCTATGTGCTCTGAAACACTGTACAAAATGCAGCCCACACAGAGTCACATTATGACGCTTTTCAAATACAGGTCATGACAATGTGGTACAGTATATTGCTATTGGTAGAAAACAATCTTATCAGAGAGTTGCATGCTTTCCTCCAAGTAATGGCCTTAGATCCGGGAGGGGCGTGATGTGGTGCAGTTGCACCTCACTTTGACTCCTATTTCACCTGAACTTTGAGGCTAGGGACAGACATTGCACATAAACCGATTTAAGTGATCAGAACCTGGTTTAAACCTGTAACAGAACAGATGTTCAGTGCACATAAACCAGTTTGAAAAGGCTGAAACTGGTTTGAGATAAATCTGGTTGAATGCAGACCTAACTGATTTGGGTCAAACAGGTTTGTGCAATGTCTGCCCTAGACCCCTTCCTGGTTTAAGTTAAATAAGAGTCCCCTAGCATCCCGGCATACTGGCTGGGCTGGGCTGTCTGTTCCAGAGAGCTGGGCTGACCTCTCCCCTCTGCTACTTCACTGGAGCTCTGGCAGAGATGGCAGGCACAGCACCATCTGCCTGGCTTCTCCTGTCCCCCCACCTACCTGCTGCTGCACATGCTGCTCACTGCTCAAGCAGGGATCCCCCCTCCCTCCTTCCCTCCCACAGCATGGACTGTAGCTAGCATGTGGTATGAGCTAGCTGAGAGGTATCTGTGTAAGGCAGACAGGACAAAGGCAGATAGGACCGTGCCCACTTAGGGCTTTTTGGAGCCAATCAACAGGTAATGTCCCTCCTTGGAATGTTCCCTTCCTTGGAAAAAGTTGTTTAAGAAGAGCTTGAACTAATGAGAGAGACTTTGTTTTCTGATGATGTGCTAAATGCTGAAAACAGAGCTGATAAATGCTCTGTTATCAAGGAGGGAGGGAACCCACCCCACTAATCAAAGCATCCTGCCAGGGCCTGGCCATGCCCCGCTTCAGCTCAGCACGGTGGAACAGAAGGGAAGACTGCTCTAGCATCCCCTTGGCTTCTAGCCTGAGCCACTGCCGGCATGTACTGTCATTTCCTCAGTCCAGAGGGGATTTCTGTGTGGTTACAAACTGATTCAGCCTAGACAGGTTGGACTAACTTGCAAAGATTGAATCAATTCAGGCTCAGGCTTTTTGAATGTCTGTCCCTAGCCTAAAACTCATTGCCTGAGAGGAGGAACAGTATTGCTATTCAGGTAGTGCTGAATCATTTGACTTTGTGGCTCATTAGCATCTCTCCAATTCCTGCTAATCTCTCTCCACTCCAAAGGTGTTAGTGACCCTTGATTCTTATAATGGTCTTGATGTTCCACTATTCACACAATCTTTTCTGCTATTTTGCTGCCTGCTATTTTGCTGTCTCTTAGCCATTCCTGGTAATGCTTCTTTTCTATTTCATAGTCCTACGGACTGTTTTTAGCTCTAGCTAAAAACCTTAAATAAAGTGGGGTAATATTAATTCAAGGTGTAGAAATTACTTAAATTGGATCCACTGCCAAGATACTCAAGAGAGCTAAATTTTGTTTTACAAATCTAAATAAGAGACATACATTTAACTAAAATGACTAAAGGACTAATGGCACAATATCTTTGACTATTTTGTCTCTTTTTTGGCCTAGTGTGTGTATGTGTGTGTGTGTGGGGGGGGGGGAGGTTAAACTTTTATATATAATCTAGTAAAGTAGTGCACATTCCAATAGTTACATTGTTTTTGCTTTGTTTTTAAACTAAACAATGCTGGTCCTCTAGCATATTAGTAAACCTTTTAGTTTCTCTTTAACTGGAGAAAAATGTGTTGAGAAAGGTGTGTGGAATATCATCTGCACTCCCCTTTTCAAAATCCTAAATCCACCCATGGTGATAGCTTTACATTAATTCTAATGTTGTGGGCATTATTTTTGGAAGGGAGTGTCAAAATCATCAGAGGTTCTCCTGCTTCACCCTCCTTGGTGTTTTAGGCTAAGTTCTTTATTTTATAAGTAGATTGGGCAAACACTGAAAAAAAGTTTGTTCAAATAAAAGTGATTTTTTGATGGTGGTTTATCGATCCTTTCAGCCACTTTCTGCAAACATTTGCATGAATTAGCTTTTTGCATGGCAGAGAGAAAATACTCATGCAAATACATCTAATATTCATGTGAACATATAATATAAATGGACTTGGAAGTCATCCATTCAACATTTAGGAAAAAGTACTTTATGACTCAGGCAATCCCTCACATCATGAATAGGAAATTTAAATAGAGAATATTCAAAGCAGAGAGCGGCAGCAAACACTGAGAAATCCATGGGCTGATGGACTTTGATAAGCCATTAATTAAATAATTTCAAGTACATTTATTAAACTCTAAATATATTCAAGGGCATTTTGAAAACAAAATTAGGCTAAAATCATAAAATACATTGATCACGTAAAATAGCTTACCCACTGCTCAGAAATCACAGTACGTAAAGCTCTGTTGAACATCAGCAGTATTTGCGATATCACACTGCTCATTACATGTTTTCTTCTTTTACTTACGTACTGCACATTCTGTTTTATGTAGGTTGCAATTGCTTTAGTACTTTTATTGGTCTATTCTCTCATCAATTTGTGAAGAATTTACAACAGTACTAAAACAGAGGCATCCATCTAAATCCTCAGGAAATCAATAAATGAAAACCTCTCTTTTCTATTGACAGAGTTTATGTAAGAGATTTGTATGGTTAGTTTTATTTCTTTAAGGCAAAAAAAACCCCAACACATACAAAACCTCAAAACAAAACAACCCAAAGCGGGTGTGAGAGAGCTGAAGACTCATGAAAGATGTTAGACTGGGTAAAGTAACTAGTGGGGCTAAGGAGTTGGACTTCAGAAGGGCCAACTTTAGCAAGCTTAGAAGGCTAGTTAGTGAGGCGATGCAACTCAAGAACATAGAGCAAATGGGGGTCCAGGAGGGTTGGAGGTATCTCAAGGGAGTGATCCTGGGGCTCAAAAGGAGTCTATACCATTACGTAGGAAGGGAGGTAGGGGGCAAAAAAGCCCCCTTGGCTGAACAGTGAACTCCAGGAGAGTATGGGGGCAAAGAAAGATGTATAGGCAATGGAAGCAGGGAGCAGCCACCACAGAGGAATATATCTCTCTGGCGCGCTATTGCAGGGAATCAGTTAGACAGGCCAAGGTGGGGCTTGAGCTCAGGCTGGCTTCAACAATCAAGGACAATAAAAAGTCCTTCTTCAGGTATATAGTGGGCAAAAGGAAAGCTCAGAGCAACCTAGGGCCCCTGCAGGACAAATCAAGACAGTTGGTGGTTGATGCGGGGAAAAAAGCAGAGCTCGTCAATGAGTTCTTCATTTTAGTATTTCTATGTACCGACCAAGCCAATTCCCCCACCTCGATCATTGACGGATGTCCACATGGCACCAGTCTGCCTACGGTTAGTTCCGAAATAGTTAAGGAGCTCCTAGAGGAGCTGGATGAGTACAAGTTAGCAGGCCCGGATGACCTCCATCCACGGCTGGTGAAAGAATTGGCCTGTGTCATAGCTGAGCCACTGGCACAGCCGTTTGAGCATTCGTGGTACTCTGGCCAGGTCCCTGAGGACTGGAGAAGGGCCAATGTGGTGCCCATTTTCAAGAAAGGGAGAAGGGATGAGCTGGGTAACTTTAGACCAGTCAGTCTTACCTCTATTCCTGGGAAAATAATCAAAGAACACATTTGTGCAGGCCCAGCAGGGGAAACGATGCTGAGGGGAAACCAGCACGGGTTTGTCACAGGTAGATACTGCCTGACAAACCTTGTAGCCTTCTATGACCAGGTCACACACTGCCTGGACGTGGGAGCCGAGGCTGATGTCATTTTCCTGGACTTTAGGAAGGCCTTCAACACAGTTTTGCACCCTATCCTCATTGGGAAGCTAGCGGACTGTGGAGTGGATGCCTACATGGTCAGGTGGGTGGCCAACTGGCTTAGGGACTGCACTCAGAGAGTGGTGGTGGATGGTTCCTTCTCGGCCTGGTGGGAGGTGGGCAGTGGGGTCCCGCAGGGTTTGGTCCTCAGACCAATACTATTTAATATCTTCATCAGTTATTTGGATGAGGGCGTGGAGAGCACCCTCTCCAAGTTTGCTGATGATACCAAGTTATGGGGCAAAGTTAGTACACCGGAGGGCAGGGAGCAGATTCGGGCTGATCTGGACAGGTTGGATCAATGGGCAGAGAGAAATAGGATGCAATTTAATAAAGATAAATGTAAGGTACTCCACCTGGGAAGGAGGAACCCCCAGCCCACCTATAGGTTGGTGAGTGTCCTTCTCAGCAGCTCGGAGGCAGAGAGGGATCTTGGAGTCATAATTGCAGGTGCATGACTAATAGAACAAAGGAGGTGATGCTCCCCCTCTATGCAGCACTAGTCAGGCTGCAGTTGGAGTACTGTGTCCAGTTTTGGGCACCGCACTTCAAGAGGAATGCAGGGAATCTCGAGAGGGTCCAGAGGAGGGCCACTCAAATGATTAGTGGCCTTCGTGATAGACCCTACAGAGGGAGGTTGAGAGAGCTGAATCTCTTCAGCCTTCACAAGAGACGGCTGAGGGGAGATCTTGTGGTCACCTATAAATTTATTAGGGGAGGTCAATGGGGAATAGGGGAAGCACTGTTTACTAAGGCGTCCCAGGGAGTGACTAGGAATAACAGGTGTAAACTAGTTGAGAGTGGATTTAGGTTATATATTAGGAAGAAATTTTTCACAGTAAGGGTGGCCAGGATCTGGAATGGGCTTCCAAGAGAGGTGGTGCTATTACCTAGTTTGGAGGTCTTCAAGAGGAGGCTAGATAGTCACCTGGCTGGGGTCATCTGACCTTGGTCCTCTTTCCTGCCAGGGGCAGGGGGTCAGACACGATGATCCATTGTGGTCCCTTCTGACTCTACAATCTATGAATCTATGACTTTTCTGAAGAGCAAAGCTTTCTACTTATAGTCCATCCTCCATATCCCATAGGCCATCACTTACTGATTAGATTACCTCTCTAGTCCCCTTTCTGCATTCCACTGCATGGCTGGCCAAGTTTATCAAAGCCACTTACCTGTGAAAACAGCATGGCACACTCCATGAAGCTCACTTGTGAACTGTTTTCCCAGTTATAAGCAGAGACTGAATTCTGCATTCTGTTGGTGTCTACCTGTGCCTGGAAATCTTATCATTAGCATGCTGGCAGATAATGCAAGGTCAGTGTGCAGGCCCTGGTGACCACTGGGGGAGATGAGGAGGTTCAGGGCCTGCTAAACTCAGTTTTAACAAATGTTTCTATTTATGACTGAATGGCCTTGTAATCAGCTAAGATGAGCATCACTGGTAGTAGTAAGTAACACCAGAAAAAGATAAAGTGCCTTAAGGCCAAGGCCATGGACAATAGTAGATCACTCTATGGTGAGTTGGAATGAATACTTGGTACTCACCCATCCAGGCATCCTAATGTGATATGGAGCAGCTTTTTGCACCACAAAAGCAAGTAGCAAGATAGATAGTGAAGGGAATGGCTATTTCATGAGCTGGATGGGGACCAGAAAGATGAGGAACTGCCCTGGCCAATGCTGGCAGTATCTCTTGTTGTACTTAAATTATCCCAACAGCAGAAGAGGCAGCAGAAATGTGAAGGAAAGTTACTCCATTAGAAGAAACAGAAAGGGACACCTATATGAAACTTTATGGTGGTAGATGTGACTAGGGAGGTTGGCTTTGCAGCCTTAAAAGCTAGGAGATAAGAGTTTTCTTGGTTATAATAACCATACAGACTAGGGGCAGACATTACACATAAACCAGTTGATCAGAAACTGGTTTAAACCTGTAGCAGAACAGATGTTCAGTGCCAGTTTGACAATGGCTGAAACCAGTTTGAGATAAACCTGGTTGAATGTAGTATCAGACTTAACTGATTTGGGTCAAACTGGTTTATGCAATGTCTGTCCCAGACCTCTTGCTGGTTTAAAATAAACCAGACTACCCCAGCATCCTGGCATGATCTCTGAGCTGGGCAGGGCTCTCTGCTCCACAGCAGAGGTGGCCCCTCCCCTCTGCTCCCTCGCTGGAGCTCTGGCAGAGACTCCAGGCACAGCAGGGTCTCCCTGGCTTCCCCCTGCCCTACCCTCCTGCTTGCTGCTCAAGCAAGAATCCCCCCGTCCTTTCCTCCCATCTCCCACAGCACAAACCCCAGCCCCATGGACCCTAGGCATATGGTGTGCTAGCTAATGCCAAGAGGTATCTGTGTGTGTGCCTCTTCAATTTCACTGGGACAGGCAGACAGAACAGTGACTGCTTAGGGCTTTTTTGGAGCTAATCAACAAGTCAGCTGGTAAGCTGTTTAAGAAGATTTTGAACTAATGGGCTGATGGGGTGATAAACACAGTTATCAGCCCCCTTCTGGCTTGCTTGCCTGTCAGTTTGCTGCAGAAAGTATAAAGAAGCAGGGAGGGAGATTGAAAAGCTCCATATCATCAACAGCTGCATGCAGTGCACACCGCACCATGCCCCAGAGTGCTAGCAGAGGGCTGGGGTCTGGCAACACTCCCACTCCTTGAGCAGCTAGCAAAGAAAAGCCTGGGACCATGCAAGCAGACCTCTCTAATCAGAACGTCCTGCTGGGGCCTGGCAACACCCCCCTCCCCCCAGCTCAGCATTGACAAAGGGAAGGGAGGGCTGCTCTAGCCTGAGCCACTGCAGGCATGTGCTTGAATTACCTCAGTCCAGAAAGAATGGCTGTCTGGTTACAAACTGGTCCAGCCCAGCCAGATTAGAATAACCTGCAAAGATTGAATCAATTCAGGCTCAGGCTTTTTGAATATCTGTCCCTAACTAAATAGAACAGAAGTGTTCCCCTCTCCTCTGTACACCACCTGACAGCAATTGTGAGCATCATCAAAACTCTAGAACAGAATAATGGGTAAGCTAATGCATAATGAGCAGTCTTAGGTACTTCAGCTTGTTTGTCCAGTTGTGCACAGATTTCTGGTAGCATTCCTGACTCCGTGTTTCACTGTTCAATGAAGAACTCACTTTTGCTTTCTTGTGTAGTATGTAAAATACTGAAGACAGATATTCTAGCAGCCATAGATTAGTAACTTGTCAGTGCAAGAGGGATGCAGGCAAGAGTCCAGATACATTCAGGAGCTTTGTATTCTCAGAAGTTCTGCCTCCAGTCCCTAGACTCTTTATCATGGGAAGTGTTATGACCAATGTGTTTTCTTTCTTGGGGAAGACCTACAGAATGGAGGTGTGACTATGAATCCCCAGAAGCCTGTCCCAAGACCAGAAGAAATGGTAAGACAGAAAAAGCTGAGCCTACCTTCTATGAAGGAAGAGAAAGGGCATGATGTATTGGGTTTCTAAGGTTTGGGGAGATGTTTTCAAATTTAAGGGGAAACATTTTCTCTGAAAATAAAAACAAATTATGAAAATATTCCTGTTCAAAGTGAAATTTGATTCCCTATGACCCTTTTTATCCTATTTCATTCCCTCAATCTTAAAATATATTCCCTCAATCTTAAAAAAAAGTTTAAAGTACTTTAAACTACTTGACATTGTCCCTTTAAATATCTACCAAAACGTGTATACAAGGTGAATATCTGCAGCATTATGGAAAATCATTTACTCACAATTTTTTTCTAGTGGTATCTGCTCCATTGCTGCTGTGTGCTGTCCATTGTGCTTTTATATGCCATATAATATACGGACTTTACAACCTAGAAAAGATTTGTCATAAAGAAGAGTCATAACTTCATCACAATCAAGGTAAAACTTCTACTTCTATAGGTGCCTGTTTTTATCACTTATACAGTTTATGGTAACTATTAGATCCAAGATGTAAAATTTAATTTGTGTGTTCAAAAAGTTTAAATGCTATCTTGGAGAACATTGCTATCAGGTGAACAAACACGACTGCACACCTGAAAGTAGGCAGTGGTACATTTGAAATATTACTCGGCATATTATGCAAAATCTTCATATTATTTTGGGGTATTTTGTATATAAAAATACTTGTTTTTGGCATTCATCAATAATTTTCTTAACTTCATAACCTGGACCTCACCACAGGATCAGACTTCTTTACAGAAAATATCTCTTCACTGACCAAAAATGTTTTGATAAAAATCACTGTTGTGCTAATCACAGCTGATTTAACAGATTTGGATTCTTAAGGTGTTTCTGGAGCTGACATGGAAAAGGGAACTGAGAGCAATGGTGTCTATTCTTTTTTGTTTTCATTTGGATGTATAGAGAAGTTTTGAAAGGTTGTCTTCTTGTTTTTAAAAACTATCAAGGGATTTTGTGTAATAGAAAGGAATATTGGTCTTTGTGGGAAGAGAGGAAATTCCTTGGAAAACTGGAGAACTAGTATGGGGGCATTCAGCCATCAGTTGACAGGATCAAGTTAACAGAACCTTTAACAAAGAGCTTTTTCTCACAAGTGTTTGTTAGAATTTGAGTTAATAAATTTTAAGACAAAACAGACCCAACACAAACTCACATGGAAAGAGAATAACTGATTTTGTATTTTTTTGTGATCTGTAGATGAGGAAAAATTTGTTTTTTTAAGGTGAACCCTTCTCCCTTCTCTCCCCCCAGTTTGTTTGTGTATATCCTGGAAAAACACATGATGACTGCAGAGTGACTGAAAGTATGACATCATAGGAGAATCAAGACACTTGGCATGTGGTAGAGGATAGGATTTGTAGTTAAACTATGTGAAACTGTTTGCATTTTGGTTGCTTTTGTTAACATATTTCACTTTAGTGCCCAAGTAACACTTCGGAAGAAGCAAGCCAGTTAAGCTTCCCAGGCAAATGCAGTTATACATAATAAGCATGCCCCAACATACACCAAGTTCTGCTAAAAAAAAATCCCAAACAAACCAAAGACCATATTTGACATCCTTATAATCCTATGGTGAAAATCAGTTAGAATAATGCATAAAACCCTCTAAGCCAGTGGTTCTCAACCTTTTCAGACTCAAGGCACCCCTCAGAAAATGCCAGCTTTTAGTTTTCACATTTTTTTTTTTTACTAAAGAAAAATAATAAAGCAATTCTTTTGTTGGAAGAAACTTAGAAGGACCACAGCTGGTCAGGGATGATGTTAACATTACAGTTTCCTATTTGAAATCTCTGGGTTTCTCTTGTGAATTACGTTTGCACCCCTAACGGTGCTAACATTATTCAGTACCCCGTGGCACTCGTGAAAGGATCTCAGGCACCGCACGGTACTGCAGCACCCTGGTTAAGAATCAGTGTGCTAAGCACTCTTTTTACATCTAAGAAAAAAACCCCAGCCCGCTCTTCAAAATTCTTTGTGGGTTTTGTCTAAGCTGCCGGACAAAACATCCCTTTCTGTTTGCTTACATTTTGTGCTGTTAGAGTCCCACTAGCATAATTCTCTAAACAAGCTTTCCAGCACAAAAACCTGATACTTCTAATATAAACCAGACATGTCAAAATGTAGGCCTTCTTCTTGGACTGTAAGCATGCGGGGTGGCAGGTTTCTAACCCATGCCTCTGAAGGTCACCATTAGGGTAGATGAATGAGTATCCCTTTAGCAATCTTCCCAATACCCATCCCTTCTCTGCCAGCTGAGTATTTCTGTCATCGATTAATTTTGCTTTCCAATGATGAGTTGGAAGCTCCTACCCTCAGTTATTATCAGAGAGAGATTTCATTCTGGGCAAGCTGACAGAAATATACCATGGCAGCAGCATCTTCAAATTATGAACAGTACAGGATTTTTCTGTAAACATCAATTTTTCCAGATTGCTACTGCCTGAAAGCTTTAGCAGCTACACTCACAACTCACTGTGTCTATGCTAGTAAATCTTGTGCCTATTTTCCAGAAACAGCATAACTGCACCAATGCTAACAACAATATATCTGTTAGGGTACACCAAGCCAAGGTTTTTGAGTAGGGCTGGATATGCCAGAGGAAACGTACATTAAAGCTAACGCTCCTAGAAAATAGGCAAAAAAAAATCCCCAGCCTAAATGAAGAAATCAGGTTAAAAATTAAAGTGATTGGTAATTTTGGGTGTTTCCATTATCTGCCTGCCCAATTTACCAGAGGTTTGATACTAAGCACCTACTATACTGTATAAAAACATAGTAAATAGTCTATGAACCCTCCTTATCGATGCTTACATGGTTCTATATTTCAGAATAGTGCAGAAACTGGCAGAGTATCTATTCTGTATATAAGTAGTCAGGCTGTGTATGCTTATGTAAAGTGAATAAATATGGTTATTATGGAATCAAATGTGCCCATGTTGTTTCTTCATATTGCTCTTTTTTTTGTGAAAAGAATACAGATCACTAATATACCTTCTGAGAATCAGAGCTGTCTAAAGTGTCTCCAGTTGGGTATCCAAAAACTCAGAAGCTGAATAGTTGCTTCTAAAACTGGCCTAACTGAATTCACCTGCCCTCCATCAGATAAACCCTTCATACCTGCAATCATGCTGCTCTTCTTGTCTTAATTTTCTAGTGGTATTGTTTAGAAGTGATATGAACTGAACCCTTTGGACAAAAATATATTCCTGTATTAATGGGAGTGGCATTTTGCACTATCGTGGGTGGAAGTGTCAAGAATACTACAGGAACAAAAAGGATTCCTAAAAGAGCCATTTAGTTGTATTCTCCAGCATGCTTCATTTCACATTTTTCATTCTTATTTCTTTAAAACCATTTGTAATAAAGCTACTGCCTGAAGTAGAAGAGCTCACCTCAACTGTAAAGTCATTGCATGCCAGAAAATTGCACAGTATCAGAATACCAAACTTATCTAAGATTCATGGAATGAATTATACATATTGCTTTGCCTTAAAAATGAAACCTGGTGAAGTATTACTGTAATTTAAAAATCTAAGTGGATTTGTACAGTGAGATTTAAATTTTAAACCTGTTTAAATATTGAACTGATTGGGGGAGAGATATTTTGAAAAATGGAATTCAATAGAAAAATTCCCATTCAGAGTAAAAACACTCCCCCAAACTATTTTTGCCTTAAAAACAAAACAAAGTAAGGTATTTGCTGGTCTAACATCATCAGTTAAAAACACATAAAAGTCATAGTCACCTGACTGAATTAATGTCTCAGAGTGGAAACTTATTTTGAATTAGGAATTGAAGGTAGCTTCCCCAGCAGGGCAATAACGGAGGCATTCGAGGCACTGTAGATTGTGGTAACTACTTTTTAGGTTTTTTTACCTTGTATGGACAGAGTTACTACTGGGTACTGGATGTGTTGCATTTTTCAAAGGCTGAGAAGCAAATAATCTCCGAGCTCTCAATCCCAAATACTGATCCCCTTTCTCAGAAGAAGCAGTACTTTACAACACAACCCACTGAAGTCAGTGCAATTCCTCACAGAAAGGAAGTACTATTTAATGTCAGGAAGGTATCAGAGCCACTCCAATCTGCTACATTAGCTGGCCAGATATACGTCCCTACCTGTAAACTGATGCTGTTTTATCCCATTTGCCAAGTTCTACTTCTCCTCCTACACCAAATGTGATTATAGAGTTTTATGGGCATTGTTCCCCTGTGTAAGAGTGACTGACCATCTTGTTCAAAGCTCACTTGGCTCTTCGATAAGCATTCCTG
>NW_005841883.1:224274-227034 GCF_000455745.1 Alligator sinensis | reverse complement strand
TTCCTGCAGGATGCTTTTGCTTACAGGACTGGAATATTTACTTGACCACACAGCACAAAATGTGCCTGTATTAGTGAGGTCATTTTGAAAGCTATCTGAGATCAGCCATTGGTTTTAATAGTGTTACACAATATGCTTCCTATGCCATGTGTCTTGGAAACAAATATGCAATAAAGCATCCTGGTAAAATTAGCCAGACAGATGGCTGAAATAATACAAGTGAGATGGACTGCTAAATGGATAGGTAAGGAGATAGATGGGTGTTTCAGAAGACAGAGAAAATGATAGTTGATTACAAGGACAGATAGAAAATGGAAGGTATTATAAAAAGAAATATGGGATAATATAAACAGAACCCCTAATCCAGTTGACTGTAAATCCCTTTTCCTTAATTGGTTTAGAAACTGTGGGCTGTAATGTGAGACAGAGGGCTCTCAGCTGCTTTTCTTCTTTGCTGCCTGGAATCACATTAAGTGGAAAACAATAGCAGAGCTGACAGCTCCTTGTCTGTAGGGGCACTTAGAGCTAATCTGCTATTGAGACTAATACAATTATACAGGATTATAGGATTGCCACCGATACATAGATTAGGAAACTCTCAGGGGGAAAGGGCAGATTGGGGTATTACAAAGGGGGAAAGATACAAAGGTCCCCATTATTCAAAGGTCAAGAGAAAAGCCACAATCACTTATTAGAATTCTGTAGTTCTCTGTATGTAACACACAAACATACAGGTAAGACTGAGGGAGTAAAGCAAGATTCTTGCAGTGATTTTGGCATTACTTTGCTTATTCCCTGCTCAAAACCCTTGAAAAGTCCTGATCCATCTGAGGTCACAGAAATGCTCATTTTAAATTGCTCTCCCATGGGGCTACCATGTCAATGCAGTTCTTTGAGAGGGAGGTGAAACCTAGACCTACGTTTCAAATAGCAGCTACCTGGCCTAACTTTTCCCCAGCATATGCACGCATACCACATGAATATACCAAGTTTCTCATGAACAAGTATGAATTATCTTGCATAAGCTTTGAATGCCCATGAATACCACTAATTCAAACAATGATCTTAGCTAGCCACCTTGCCGTGCTCAGTTCTCCAAGAAGAATTACCACAAAAGTGTGTTAACAAAACAAAGCGTATTAAAGGTACCTGCTATGGGCATGTCTATTGTAGATACTGTAGTGCTAAAAACATATCAATATCTGGGTATCTCATAATCTTTTTTATCCTCTCACCAGCTCAGGGTAGGGAAAGTTTCTTACCAGTAAGTGCAGTTTCTTTTTTCCAGATATATTGTCCAGACACACATTCTCATATGTGGGGATGCACAGACCAGAAGCCTTTTACCAAAGACGTTTTTGTATTAACTGTACCTGTAGTGTGTTCTCCAGCCCTGCTCCCAGCCCTTCCCCACATCAAGAGAATAAAAAATGGAAAGCAGAACACACATCCTGATCCTCATTTTCCCCTCAACTACAGAGTATAAGGAAGAGGGCACAGAGAACAGGATTCAGAATGTGGTATGCTGACAATACACCTCAGAGAACTCCAGTTACCGGTAAGTAACTTCCCTTTCTCTTTTCAATAATTGTTCACACACACACACTCTCACATGTAGGCCACTCCAAAGTAGTGCCCACAAATCTGAATGTGGGCCTTGAACCCCCTAGGCAAGGACCAATTTGCATACTGCTCCACTCCTTGATGTATGACAATAGCACAGTGTTTGGTGAAAGCATGAACTGAGCACAGTGTTCCTGCTCTGCAAAAGTCACCAGTGGAAACACAATATACAGAAGCAACACATATAGCCTGAGCTCTGGTACAGCAGGCTCATATCACAGTTTGTCTGACATAACAATGCTTGACCCAGTCTGAAGTCCAGCTGGACAGCCCCTGGGCAGAAATAACTGTGACTTTAGATCACTCAGCTATGGCTATAAACAAACACTGAAGCTTATGAAATGATTTAGTCCTGTACAAGTAATAGGCTAAGGCCCTCTTGATATCAAGGGTATGAAAAGGAGCCTCAGCTTGTGAGGCCCAAGGCTTGAAAAATAGACTGGCATGTAATATGCTGACTAAAGTGAAATTTGAAAACTAGTTTGGACAGAAATTTAGGGTAAGTTTGTCATGTTAACCATATCTGGGTAAACACAGCATACAGTGGATCCACCATGAGCATTTGGATATATTTCCTCTTGCTGTGCTAACTGCCACCAATGGCACTATTTACAGAGAGATGAAGTAAGGAAGAGATGGGAATAAAATGTTGGTTCCCCAGTCCACACTCAAGCACCTACCCATTGGACCATGCTGCCTCAATCCCTGCCAACTAGGGTTGACAGGTGATGCTAGTCACTCAGTCTTCAGTGATTTTCTTATAAAGTGGTCACTGGCAGGACTTGCACACTTGGGCTGTGCAAAGCTTCAGTCCCTGATTCAATTTGGTGGAGATTCGGCCCAATTCAGTGGCTGAATCTCCGAATCCAAATCGAATCACAGGACCCTTTAATCTCTCCAAATCAAATTGGAACCCTCTGAATCAAATCAAAGAGATTCAGACGTAGAGACAGCTTTAAATGTTTTTTCTACATACCTCTAGGTAGCAGGCGGCTCATGAATGCTGCGATGTGGGGCAGATGGAGTGTCCCACAGAAGCATGGGGGGCTCCCAGCACACTTGGCAGCAGACCCAGAAGTGGACCAGAAGCACTTCCAGTTCACTTCTGGGTCTGGTGGGGAGCACGCAGCCCCCCCC
>NW_005841883.1:210567-224243 GCF_000455745.1 Alligator sinensis | reverse complement strand
CCCCAAGCTCAGTGACTGGTGCCTTCTGGGTCGGGGGGCGGGATCCACAGTCTCACTGTGGCCAATCACCAAGCCAGGGAGGGCCCTCCTGCACTCCTATGGGATACTCCATCCACCCTGAGCCACGACTGCTACCTCAAGGTATGCAGAAAAAACTTTTAAAGCTGTGTCTATGTCCAAATCGTTGATTCTCCAAATCGGCATTGAATCTTCAGATTCAGATTCAGCTGAGGCTAGATAATCACCTAGCTGGGGTCATTTGACCCCAGCATTCTTTCCTGCCCATGGCAGGGGGTCGGACTTGATGATCTGCTCAGGTCCTTTCCGACCCTACCTACTATGAAACTATGAATTGAATCAGGGACATTGATTTGAATCAATGAATTGAATCACTGTTCCTAATTTGGGCCAAATCCAAATCGAATAGGGCCTGCTTTGCACACCCCTATTACAAACCCTGTACATGTCTATCATAATATAATGAATGATTTTTTTCCTATTCATACTGTCCTTATTATAATGCCAAATCAATCAAGCTTGAATAAGAACTCATTCCTTCAAAGAGTTGTGGAACTTGGCACTGGTCCAGAATGACTAGAAGAGGGCCAACATGGTACCTATCTTTAAGAAAGGGAAGAGGGATGACCCTGCAAACTATAGACTTTAGTCCTGGGGGAAAAAAAATTGTTAAGGAGGCCATCAATTGCAAGCTCATAACTGATGGGGCATTAAGAAGCAACTAGCACAGCTTTGTTGAGGGTAGGTCATGCCTAAGAAACCTAGAATTCCTTTTATGACCAGGTAACTAACCAGCTGGAAAAGGGACACGAGTCCCTTAAACTTCTATATAGCCTTTGGTTCCGTTTTTCATGAGATTCTCTCAATTAAACTGGAGGGTACTGGCCTAGACCAATCCCAGATAGTTGTAATAGCTGGGAAGGCCTCATCCTGGAGGTCTATCCCCAGTGGTGTCCCCCAGGGATTGGTGCTCTTTAATATCTTTATCAATGACTTGGATGAGGGGGTGGAAAGCACAATGATTAAGTTTGCAGATGACACCAAGCTGTGGGAAAACACAGGCACATCAGAGGATAGGGTAAGGATCCAGGATGACCTTGACAGACTGGTCCTATGGGCTGAATGGAATCAGATGAGGTTCATCAGGGAAAAGTGCTGGGTTCTTCATCCGGGTAGGATCAACTTTCACCATAACTACGCAAGGGGTGGTGGTCCACTGGCTGGCACAGCATCTGATCAGGACCAGGAGGTAACAATCAACCAGAAGATGAACATGAGCCAACAGGCCAATAAGGTTGCCAGCAGGGCAAACAGAACTCTGGCGTGCATCAGCCAATGTGTTGCCAATCGATCTGGGGAGGTGCTCCTCCCTCTCTATTCAGTGTTGGTGATGCCACAGGTGGAATACTGTGTCCAGTTCTGGGCACCACAATTCAGGAAGGATGTGGATAAGCTTGAAATGGTACAGGGAAAGGCCACCCATATGATTAGGGGCCTGGAGGATAGGCCCTATGAGGAGAAACTCTGGGAACTGGGTCTGTTCACTCTAATTAAGAGAAGACTGAGAGACAACTTGATAGCAGCCTACCAATACATCAGGGATGAGCACCAAGATCTAGGGGAGCAACTCTTCAGGAAGGCACCCCTTGGGAGGACAAGAACCAAAGGGCACAAGCTAATTGAGGAAAACATTTAGGCTGGACATAAGAAAAAACTTATTTTCCATAAGGGTAACTAGAATCTGGAACACACTCCCAGCACAGGTGGTGTAGTTGCCATCCTTGGAGGTGTTCAAGAGGAGACTGGATAAGCACCTTGTTGAGCTTGTTTGAGCTCAATAACCACCTGCCCATGGCAAGGGACTGGACTTGATGATCTAGAAGGTCCCTTCCAGTCCTTTGATTCTATGATATAAACTTAGCCATTGACTTCAATAGGGTTACCTCTATGATTAGGGATCACTCATGGGAGTGAGAATTCTTAGTGTCTTGCCTTACTGAAGTTTCATGTCTCGAGTGTAAAATAAAGTAGCTTGTGGGTTGCTCTAATTTGCACCAAACACCATTCTAGCAGACTGTATGGCCAAGGAAAGCAATGGTTGGTGTCCAACCCCATTAGGGTCTTGCACAAGTATATTTTGGCAGGGTTAAAGACCTGACTAATCTGATTACAGGTTGGGGTAAGCTTTGGATGGTGGCCTCTTTTTGGCTAGTGCAACACACTCAGAATTAGGGACACTTGGCTAACTGGAAATATTTTAATTAAAGCACAGAAAGAGTCAATGGAGACAAGTTCATCTTGTACCCTAGGAAAAGATCCGGCTACTGTAAACATCTGGGAAATCTGTGTAGGAGAAATGCCTAACAGTGACTGCTTCAGGACCATCGTGGAGGTGTTTAGGAGAGTTTCAAAGCACATTCTTTGGAGAAATAAATTTTAGTTATGGTCAGTGAATCAGTGCATATAAATTCAGGACCAGGCAGTCACTCTCAGTGCATTTCTCTCTCAGGTCCCCCAGTGCCAATCGGAGGTTTGCAGAAAGGTCAAGGCTAGAATTTGACCTTTCTGTAATAACTACATTTTTGTTATTATTTATTAGGAGATCAATATCTTATTGCTGCTTTCAACATTATTCAATTGGAAAACAAAATTCACCATTAGGAGCACTGCCTTGTGTGCTGGTCCTATTCTTCCTCATTCTTTTCTCCATTCCATTTCTTTGTGTGGGTTTTTTCCTTCAGCATCTCCTTCCCTGCAGCATCTCCCAATTACTAGGCCACTCCATCCACTGAAATGGACTGCAATTGACTAGGTAATGCTTATATAAATATACCCTTGTTAGGGGGCAGAATCAATACCTTTATGAGATGAATGTAGAGAAAGTTATGGTTCAGCCATGTTTCAGAAGATGATGGCACTTATATTATCTTTTTATCTGTAAGGTTTTTTAGCAAATAAATAAAGATCTAGAATATTTTTGAATGCAGCATTTGAAAGGGAGATTCTTCAGGATTTAAATATAACATATGGGACACACAAATATATCAGGCATGCCAAGTACCTGACCTCTCAAGATTAAAAGAAATTAAGTACCTAACTCCTACCTTTTGTAGTATTGAATTTAAAAAGAAAAAGAACATAAGAAAAGAAGACTATGATGCTGGAGAAGCTTGCTGGGCATTTTATTGTATCATAGATAAGTGAAGATGAGCACAATGATGGTGTGATCAGAATCTGTGAGTGATGCACACAGCTCACCATCTGGTCGGGGTTGGGACAGAGGCTCAGGTGCAGCTTAGAATGTAAGAGGCTGCTAATGGGCAAAATGAAGTAGGAATGAGAATGCTCCATAATATAGTCTAAAATGGGACAAGTGATAGAGTGACTCATTTTAATGGGTAGAAAGCATCATATTAAAGTGCAAGTAGGGAATGGGAGAGTGGAGCTTAAAGAAGAATTTAGTAAAGGAAGGGGAAGTAGGTTATAGTCTAGGGAAAGGAAGGGTGTGCAAGGAGAAATCTATGGAAATAAGAGTAAATATTGAGCAGCAGAGTAAATATGTCAACAGACCCTGAGAAGACTATGGCCCAGCACTGGAGGACGTCCATTCCCTTTCGTTTGTTTTACTATCCTGCAGAAGGCCTGCCCTTGTTTCCATTAGAATCAGTGGCAGAACCCCATTGACTAGACTGGACCCTGTGTAGCTTTAACTTTGGGTACTTATGAATTACTAAAAGTTACCTGCATATGAACAATGGTCCATGATCTGCACTAATAATTAGAAAACTTCTAGCTGAAGATTAACATATAATTTGGTTTGTTATACCCCTATAGATAGAGTGACCATATGAACCAGATTGGCTGGGACAGTCCTGGATTTCAGAGGATGTCTCAGCATCCTGGCAGCTGGAGAAAACTGATGCAAAAGATCTGACTGGCACAAAGCTGCCTGCACATGCTGCTTCCCAACTCAGGAGCCGGACACGTGTGGGTGCAGTGGCAATGCATAGGTGGTGCACAGGGGTGTACATGCACCCCGACAGGCTGTGCTCCCCACCTAGGCAATGGGCAGGGGGGGCAGGCAAAAGCACCAGTGCCCCCTCTTTGAGGGCCGGCTGGGGAGTGGGAGCGCTACATGAAGCGCTGTGGCCACTTCCTGGAGCACAGCAGTCACTTCTGGGAGTGTCATGGCTGCTTCCTGGTCAGTAAGATTGGCCACAGGGGACCCCCCCCAGATGCTGTCCTGTTGCTGTGGGGAGCACGTGCCCCCCTGACTAAGGTGGCACCAGTTGCCCATGTGTGGGTGAGTTCGTGCCAGTCTGGGACTTTTGCTTCAATTTTCTCCAGGCAGCCAATGGGCTGCTCTCTGCTGTGCTGTGAGCAGAGCTGCTTGCATAGCAGAGTCAGGGTGGGAGGGGGAAGGAGCAATGGGAGAGAGAGAGAGAGAGTGTGCGTGTGCGTGTGCACTATCCTGCCTGGTCCCATTTCTGGGAGCCATGTGGTGGGGGGGAGAAGAGGGTGTGCCTCACTCCATTCAAGATTTCCCTCAAATATTGTGGTCACCATACCTATAGAGCAACAGGGCAGCCAAGCACCAGCTCAGTCCTACAGGCTCCTAAGCTGCAGCCACATTGTTCTAAATAAAGGTAATGTCCTCTGGGAGCAGTTCCTTTGACTTTGGAATTCATTTATTTCTCTTAGTCTCAAATAGCATGAATCCAATGACTTACAGGATAAATTTCACAGTTCACTTTTCGGCCCATGGATTTGAGTACATGTAATACTAGTAAAAATGAAATTTTATTGAAGATGAATGGGGAATCTTGCTTTGCTATATCTGTGGGGAACATGGATGAGCATCCTTTACAGCACATATATGAATCGCACAAAATAAACACATGCATGTATGCCAGTAGCAGTGCAGAGCTGTGGCATTCAGAGGAAAATAATACAGCTGTAGGTGTAGGAGTATGTGTGGGATTCAGAATCAAAATGAGTTTTAGTTAGTACTGGACCATCTGGTCTCATTATATACCTAAGCAAAGGACCACAAATGCCATACAGTAAACTAGAGAGATAAGTTAACATATTGGTTTTCCATGCCAAAGGAATATAATCTAACACTATATATGAAAGTACATTTACTTTGTAATGTGCTGGAAGGAAGTAGCAGCGACATTTATGACAGGTATTACCCAACTTTCTGTTTCTAAGTACAAGTAATAGACACAAGCTAAAAGGATGTGTTATAGGTTTGTTTAGTATGTGCATAGGAGATTAAAAAAAAAAAAATCTTTGAGCATCTAAAATGTAAAAAAAAAAAAAAAGGTAATAAAATATTGTTTAGTCATTCATGAGGCAAACACACCTACAATCCAAGAACAGGGAAAAATACATTTTTTGTTGCCAGATTTATATACATAGCTTTGAACTTGCTTATATACGAGTAGCAAGGCATGTTTACAGTGATATAACAAACTATGCACCTGAACAGAAGAGAAGACATATAAAGGGAATAAAAGTCAAATAGATATGGAATATCAGCATCAAGAAAGGAAGGAGGAGAGCAGACAAACCAATTTCATTTAGACAATATTAGGGGCTACATATTTAAGGCATTACAGTACCAATACGTGACTAAAAACAGTACTTAGACATGCAAGACCGAGAGCCTAAAGACTGTTTCCATGATCACAAAAGGGTGGAGATTTGCAAGGAATAATAATGTAAATACAATGGGGCCAAGTTTTCAACACTGAACTTGTCATTTAGGAATGTTTCTCAAAAAAGATGCCTCACCTGACATACCATAAAGGGATCTGATTTTTTTTTGAAGTGCTGAGCTCCTGCTGTCTGAAAATTAAGCCCTTCTATGCAGTCTCAAAAGTTAAACATTCAGAAATTGAGGTAGAATTGCTATAAAAGCACTATTTTGCCACTGCACACTATTGAACTAAGGGTGCAGTCCCCACGTTCTCGGCCAGGATGGCCGATCTTCTAGATAGGGCTTTAAACTAAGATTGCATGGGGATAGGGAAACACCAACTGGAGCTTGCCCGGAGACTGAGATACAAGAAAGCTCCATAGATAGGGACACTAGGAGAGCCACTCTCGTGGGAGCTGAGGGAATAGTTCTCTTTAAAGCGTGACCAGAAGTTAAGGGCCTCAGTAGGAGGACTCAGGTGCCTGTACACTAATGCCAGGAGCATGGGGTAAAACAAGCAGGAGAAGCTAGCCCTCCTACTCTCCAGTGAGCATTATGACCTAGTAGGGATTATGGATACCTCGTGGGACTCCTCATGTGATTGGAGCGTAGCCATATAGGGCTACATCCTGCATAGAAGGGACTAAGTAGGGAAGAAAGGGGGAGGTGTAGCTCTCTATGTGAAGGAGCAGTATACCTCCTTGAAGGCCGATGTCAGTTCCAAAGAAGAACGGCTTGAAACCCTCTGGTTCCATCTATGGTGGGGCACAGTGAAAGAGACCTAATTGTAGGTGTATACTACAGACCACCAAACCAGGGGAAAAACTCAATCTAGAGTTCGCCTGAGAACTGACAGAGGCTGCTTGTGTACGGAACATAGTCGTCACAGGTGACTTCAATTATCCAGACGTCTCTTGGGAGGAACTGCACTCCTGACCTGCACTGAAGACCTTTTTCTGACTTGGGAGGTACACATTCCAACCAGAGGTAATGCTGTTCTAGACTTGATCCTGGCCAGAGGAGACAACCTGGGGACCAATTTAAACATAGAGGGCAGCCTAGGTGACAGCGACCATGAAACCATATATGCACTGTCCGTCACAAGGCAGACAAATTAGATAGCAGACTTGAAGTTTTGGACTTCAAATAAGTTCAGGTTGCTAGTCTATGGGACCAGGGACTGAAGGTGAAAGGAATAGATAAAGAGTGGTTGTTCCTTAAGGACATGATCCTTGAAGCACAAAGGAAGTCCATTCCCATGTGGAGGAAAGGTAGCAAAAGGGCTGGGAAGCCCTCTTGGCTAAACAAAGAAAGCATGGTCTTCTTAAGAAAGAAGAAAGAGACATACAGACAATGGAAGCTTGGGACAGGCCCCAAGGAGGACTATACAACAATGGTCCACACTTGTAGGGATCAGATTAGAACAGCTAAGGCGGCAACTGAACTAAAATTAGCAATAGGAATCAAGGAAAACAAGAAGTCCTTCTTCAGGTATGTAGGGAACAGGAGGAAAACAAATGGGAGTGTGGGGCCACTGGTCAGCAGCTTAGAACAGCTGGTTACCGGCACTCAGGAGAAAACTGAACTCCTGAATGACTACTTTGCTTTGGTCTTTCACTGGGGGGAGGGGAAAATCATGCCAGATAGGGTACAGAATGAGAAGGGTAGAAATTGCCATTGCCGTAGAACTGATGCATGATCAGTTTAAAAAGATAGATGTATATAAGTCATCAAGACCAGATGAACTTCATCTGAGAGTGCCGAAGGAGCAGGCTAAAGTCATTGCAGAACCACTGGTGAGGCTCTTCCAAAACTTGTGGCACTCCAGAGAGGTCTCTGAGGACTGGAAGAGGGCCCATGTTGTGACCATCTTGAAGAAAGGGAGAAGGAAGGACCTGGGTAACTATAGGCCAATTAGCTGAACTTCTATGCCAGGGAAAATCCTGGAAAAATTAATTAAGGAGTCTGTGTGTGATAGGCTTGAAGGTAGGATTCTGAATGACAGCCAACATGGCTTCATCACGGGCAGGTCTTGTCTTACCAACCTCATCTCCTTTTATGATCACAGAACTTGCCACCTGGATAAGAGACAGGAAGTTGACATTGTATACTTTGACTTACAAAAAGCTTTTGAGCTCATATCCCCTGATGTTCTCACAAGAAAATTGGAGGATTGTGGGCTTAACTGTGAGACAGTTAGGTGGGTAGAAAGCTGGCTGCAAGGTAGGACCCAGAGAGTTCTGATGAATGGATCTGTGTCATCTTAGGGAGAAGTGGCCAGTGGTGTCCCACTGCTAGAGTACTGCATCCAATTCTGGGCACCACACTTTAACAAAGATGTGATAAAGCTTGAGAGAGTCCAGAGAAGAGCTGCCCATATAATCAGAAACTTGCACGGCAAGCTATACGAGGCAAGGCTGAGGGATCTGGGACTCATCAGCCTAAAAAAAGAAAAGGCTCAGAGTGGACTTGGTAGCAGCTTACCACTAGACCAGTGGAGTACATCTAGGGCTCAGCAAACAACTGTTGACCAGGGCACCCTTGAAGGACAATAGGAGTAATGGTCACAAACTTCTGGAAAACCGTTTTAGGCTCAACATTAGGAAAAACTTCTTCACAATTAGGGTGTCCGGACTGTGAAATAAGCTCCCTACAGAAGTGGTTCAATTGCCTACCTTGGAAATCTTCAAGAGGAGAGTGGACTGGTCACCTTGCTAGGGTCACTTGACCCCAGTTGTCTTTCCTGCTTGGTGCAGGGGGCTGGACCCAATGATCTTCCAAGGTCCCTTCCATCCCCACAATCTATGAATCTATATAAAGTCAGATTGATACCTCAGCAAAGTCATAATGACTGGAGAGCAGCAGAGCTACAACTGTAGACAGTAAAACTGATATAGATTTGTGCAGGTAACTGTTCTTGTGGGAAAGCACCTTTTCATAAATATGCATAGCAGACAGCATTAGTGGGTCTATATGTGGATTTGAACTGGAAGATGGGATAGCTCAGGAGGCACAGTTACTTTAGACAATGCAGAGAAATGTATAAGCATATTAGGAAGACTGTTTTGATCACAGATGGAAGAATTCAAATACAAGAGCCAAACCTTCTAACTGTACTGGCGGTACAGGGGGAAATCAAAGCAATCCTTTTAAAGCAAGCAGTTTATTGAAAACAAGACATATCAAGCCCTTTCATTATATTTAGTTTTGGGATCAACTACTTAACAGTTTCTTGGTTTGACAAGCACACTTGGGCCACATATTCTTAAATACCATCCAGTCCTAGGTAAAGTTGGGTAAACTACCTTGGTTGATTAAGATTTCTCCACAATCCCAAAGTGAAAAAACATTTAAGTTTTAAAAATGCATTTTTAAGGATTCTGGCCCATCACTCAGATATGGGACAGCAGGGGTCAGTCTAATGAGCTTATAAGACCCACATTAACTCCTCTATCCTTCCTGACAACTAATTCTCTCAAGTTTTGTAATTTTTAAAGCTGAAGCTAATCTTTCTCTTCTGGAGTCCAAAAGAGATGATCACCAACAAATAACACTAAAATAAGTGGATGCAGTAGGTGTTCAGTACCTCTAAAATTTAGACCATAAGCACAATGTAACTCCCATCTGGTATGCTCAGAGGTGCCTGACACAGAGGAGGCTACCAAGGGCACAGACAGAAGTGACAATTTTACGCCTGATCTGGCCACAGAAAGTGATCTATAGCTGTGACCAAACACAAATGCATGGCTGTAGACCGCTTCAAAAGTAGCTGATCAGGAGAAAATCTGAACCTTCATTGCATGAGTAGTCAGATGAAGATGTTTCAAAACAGAGCATCTCCTGTAACTTCTGTCTGTGCTGCCTCCCAGCCTTGAGTGGTTTTCAGAACGGGAAGGGGGAAAGGGAGTGGAGGGAGTTGGTTTCAGATTTTTTCAGCCTCTGCTGGAGGGTGGGATGGGTGTATTGCAGCTCCCTGCCTCCCCAATGTGAGGGGGCTTCAATACACCCATCTCACCCTCCAGCACAACACCTAGGATGAGCTCCCTCTCTTCCCGTTCCCCCCTCCCATTCTGAAACAGGGACAGGCTAGGAGAGAGGATGGGTTGTTGCTAAGGGAAATCATCCACAGGCTCCCTCTCAGAATCTAATTTGCTAGATTCCCCTTCCCCTGGAAACAACAGTGAACTTCTGTTTAGTTCAGGGGATCATTGTAACTCAGACCTTTTCCTGGAAAGTGTTCTCAGTTACAGAGGGGAGCTGCACTTCTGTCTGTACCCCAAGAATACTAGGCTTTGACAATGTAGCTGTAAGAAAGCTCCAAAGTCTCTAGCAAAAGCAAAGCTTACTTCAAAAACAGGAGGTAAAGACTAAATTACAAAGTGATTCTTGGTGCTCTGGCTATATCAGGGACAATCCTATCTTGACCACAACAGCTGTGGCTGGGGATGATGGAGTCAACAGTCCAAAACTGAGTGAACCCTGAGAGCAGGCTATCTAGGACTGACGCAACTGTAGAGCCCTTTTATAGACATCAAAATGAGACACAACTCACTATGTTCAAAGCAAAACTCAAGGCCATTTCTTTCTATACAATGTTTCCCTCAACACCGCTCTGAAGAGAGAAAAAGACAAGAAGGAAAGGGGAAAAAAACCTCAATGTTTCCTAAAGCATACCCTTACAAAGATGCGAGAAAGGGGTGGAGAGTTCACTCTTCAAATCACTGCTTGAAGTCAATTCTTTGCTGCTACTGAGGCACCACAATCATGGCTGCACACTTGAATGCAACTTCCTATGAAAAAAGCCACATAAATATCCCTTACAAGCAGGTTTTTAAACAATGTTAATTCAAATATTATGTATGTCTAGTATTGCACACTGTGGATCTCATAAGCTCTCACTGCTTTGTTGAAACTATAACTCACCTAGCTAACATAAGATTCATACATTACAAAGTCAGAAGGGACCACTGTACTCATCTATTCTCACCTCTTGACTATAACACAGTACATAGAACATCACCCAGCAATTCCTTCATCATGTCCAATAATTTATAGTTCAACTGCAGCCTCTCTTTTAGAAGGACATCTAATCTTGATTCACCACATCCCTTCGTCATTTGCTGTAATGGTTAATTATGCTCACTTAAATTTGCATTCTAGTTCCAGTTTGCACTTTTGAGACTTCAACTTTCAGCCATCAATGCTGCTTCTACACATGGATACCAAGTCATGTTTTCACCCACTCATGACATGTTGTATAATAACAGATTTGTATTTCTTGTACACTAAATCTTTAATGCTGAGGATGGTAAGTTTTTGCTTGTTAAAACCTTAGCAAAGACTTTTAAATGTTGGCACACCACAGTATAATATTTCATTTTGGCGCAATTTCAATGACTCAACGTTAATGGCATATAGTATTCCAGATTTTGAGAAGTAAAAATATTATGTGCACTTCATCTGTTTGTTTAACGTGACTGTTCTAATGAAGGCTGCACTCTGCTGAAGTACGGAAAAAGCTTGCAAGCATAGAGATGGCCAAAAGTTAATTCCACGGTTCTGATCCCATTCCTGCCCCTGCAGCCAGATATGCGACCATGAGAAAATAAATTAATCTGTCTGTATAAGCTTAGGGTAATGTACTAAAAAATGCTTTGCAACCAAAGTTGGGGTGCTAACCCAAGAACATGAGCACCCCATCAATTCCCATCATGCACACTTACAGCACTATGTGAATATACAATGTTCATAAATACATTATTTTATGTACCACATACAGATCCACCACCTAATAAATTTTGGTACAGTTTATACCCAGTTTTTAATCATGTCCTATTATAAGAATCCCTACTAGATCTACATCATGTTCCACACTCTAGTTTGCCTATTTTTTCAAAGTTTTTTGCTATTGCTATACAGCTTTCATTCTTGGCAAGGGGACTATTTTATGTTACTCTTATCTGAAATTCTGTTACCTTTTTCCATAGCACCTTGATAAATTTGACTTTCCTTTCCTCTAATGTTGAAATTAATTCTCTTCCTAAGGAGTATATATATTTCTCTTTCATGTTAATGACACTCCTAACAGATGTCAGTTTGGTGATAAGGCTCCTTGGAACCTGTTGTAGTTTTCTAAAGTTCTATTTTAAATGTGTCCTCTCAAACCTTCCTAATTTTCTTTACCAATAGTTTGGACTCTTGATTAAGGAGAACATTATTTCTTCTGAATAGGTTGTGCTCTTCAGCAACAGCTGTAACACCAGAAACATTTTACACCTCCCCTGTCTAGCACCTTTTACTTTGCAGCCTGTGGTTCCCTTTTTTAACCATCCCAAAGCATAGAAGAAGAGCAGTGATGCTCTAGGGTAAGGCACCTGGAGCAGTTGCCCTGGGTGCTGACATGGCGGGGAAGGGGGGGGGGGAAGGCTGCTGCTGCAGCTATACAATCATGCTGAAAGTGTGGCAGTAACCCTATGTGTGGCAGCTGCCCCTTAAAGCTTCTACCTCATCTTTTAAATGTAGCTTCTACAATACCTTACATTTCCATACACCATGGGCATGTGGACACAAAGGGTTCTCCTTTGTACTCTCTTTGAGACTTCTCATTAGATATACATCACATTCACATTTGGTAAGCAAGCCATCAAAATGGTTTGCATGATTGCCACAGGCCCAACTCTCAGCATTTACAGAGCTTTTCTACATGGGAAAGATAAGGCACAGTAGCTGACATGTTATGAATTTTCATACCATATCTTATTGCACTATTTCCCCCACCAGGCTCGCTTTTTACATACAGACATGCCTACACTGCATGATAACCCCTGAAATGGAGGTAATTTAAGTACCTCAGGGTGGTGCATCAAAAGCATAGTGAGCTCATTGTGCATCCTGAGTGGAGGGTGGGCCTGGGTGTTTGCCAATCACTGTAGGTCGGGATGGGGGGGGAAGACATGTGGGTGAGGGGAAAGGAAGACTTACCTTCTCATGCTACTGCTGCTGCTGCCATAGCTGCAGAGGCATCAGCTTCAGTCAGATGGCAGTGGCCCAATGGCTGGGCTCCCTAATAGACCCTGATGCTCTGTTCACTCTTCCCTTCTCCTCAGTACACACATATTGGGAGTCAAGCTGTGCCTGCTCTGGCAAAGGCTCCTGGGGGCAGAGGGAAGCACCATTCCACTTGCTCTCCACCCCACAAGATACACTGCTTGGTGCAGTGCTGCCTTGCCTAGCTCCTATGGCTGGGCAGGGCCACACAGGGAAGACCCTGCTGTGGCAAAGACTATAAGGGTGAGATTCTGGCAGCCACCCCGCTAGTCAATGCCTGGGGCTGCTGCCCCTCACCCAACCCTATTGGTGTACTGTGGTGCACCAACAAGTAGAGACAAGGAATTGTGATTTTGTAGATTTAATTAATTCTGGCATTGCCTGAAAAAGTGGGCAATGCCTAGGAAATCTGTGAGGGGGAGAAGAGGAAACTTACTGAAAATAAAATGCTGGCTTGCCAGAGGGGCAGGGAAGGGGTGGGGGGGCTGCTCACTCGAAGGGCTGCCTGCAAGATGACTGCTGCCCCCTCCCCCACCTCGTGCTACTGATTGGCTGCTAGGGCTGCCTGTCATGTGGCCCTGCCCTTCTCCACCAATCAGTGATGAGGGATGAGGGGTGGGCCATATGACAGGCAGCCTTTCCAGCCAATCCGCAGAGATGGTCAGGGTCACTGGGGCCCCTCAGCTAATTAGAGATGCGGGAGACCCTGCTCCACCCACAAAATGGCTGCCAGGCCCTATGTTCTGCCCATGAAATTCATGGGCAGCTGCCCTGAATTCAGTAGGTCCCTCCTGTCATGACCCAAAAGGCATGATTGTGTGTGTGTGTGCTTCGGCATCAGAATTATCCACGTTAAGTTGCAGAGCATTGCACGGGAGTTTCCTGTAGCAAGAGGAAACTCCAGTGC
>NW_005841883.1:183178-207405 GCF_000455745.1 Alligator sinensis | reverse complement strand
GGCTAATGATTGGCCTGTTAGCCGTATAAGAGGCTTGAGCAGTTTCCGCCCAAGCCGAAGAGGGCTCCATATCCATCTCGTGGGGACTCTGGGTACACGGCAGGGTAATAGAAACCCTGTGTGAGATCCAGAGGAGCGTGGCGGCCTGATCCACTGCCCACCTCTTCCCGTCTTCGAGCGCGACTAATATAAGACGTATTTACGATTTCTACATTGGTGGCCTGTTCACCCAGAGCATCCGGAGCTCTGCACCGTGGAGCCTAGCGACAAGACCGTCTGTGTTGTGTCTGTTTGTAACTGCAACTTAATCAAGCTTTCCAGCCTACACCATTGCCATCTCGGTGTAAGTAAACAATCTTTTAAACTACCGATACGCGTCCGTGCCTAATTCCAGAGCGAAGGCCTTCCCTCTCCGCCCCCGCGTGCCCGGGCTGCTGGCCACAGCCCGCGTGCAGCACGAAAAAGGGCTCGGGGCACTCCCGGCCCGCACACCTCCAATAGGCCCTCCTGAGCTACATTATCTGTTTTGGGGGTGTCATACTTCACTGGGGCACACCCTAACAAGCTCCTCAGACTATGGATATGGGAAGGTGACCTATCTTAGGGCACAGTTGTTTTCCCAGGCAAAGAAGCCCATAGTGATAGAACCTCCTCTCGTTGTATCTTGGCTATTTCTCACACCTGTCCCAATCACCTGGGGGACCTTTCCCATTGACAAAGAGTGCTTACATTGTATACAATAAGAGTACATTGTCAATGTGACAATATAATCACTTTGACTATACTCTTAAGTCAACCTCAATTATATCTGTGAAATAATTAGGCATTGAATTCTACCAGGGCACCATAAACTACACGAAACCCAGCATTCCAGGAGTTAATTCTCTGCTAATTCTTCTCTCCGTTTCACATTCAAGTACATAGAAAAGCTTCTAGATCTCCTTCAATCAGAAGCCTTAATTAGAAGGGCCCTTGCCTGGACTTAATTAAGTCCTAAGAGCCAGAGCCCAATCAGGTAGCTTTATAATGACACTGCCGATCAGGCAGCAAGGGTTGATGGCAAGAAAGCTGCAAATCAAAGGGCAAATTCTTACAACAGTGCAAATACAGAAGTGGAAACCCTCCCCCCCTACCCAGTGCCCGTGAAATAACTCCAGATTTACATCTGTTTAACTGAGGAAGGATTTTAGCTCCAAGTTTATGACACTGGCCTCTTTTACCTCTTTGAATCTCTCAGCCTTGTTTATTGTGCAAGGGTGGAGCCAAATAGCAGTGAGGGGCGAAGTATTTTTGGAGACAGTCATGTAAAAATAAACCAAGGGCTTCAGTGAGATATTATCTCTTATGTGTAGACAGTTTTGCAATCTCATACATAAATACATAAATGATGAAACTGTGAGAGTTTCCTCCTCCTCTCCTCCTAATACCCTTGATGGATGATATATTCCCATGATACACCTGGGCATTGTGATCCTCAGCATTATTTGTGCTTACATTGTTCAAACAATAGCAAAGGTGAAAAATGCCATTTTATCTCTATACGTAAAAAACAACATGAAAAAGCACTTACCCTGAAAGATCTGTTTATTCAACTGCTGTTGGCAACCACTAGCCTGAATACATTTGAGAGTGCTAGAAATAAGGAGAGCAGAGCCCATTGTGGGGTCTGACAAGAGGGGAGTGCTCCAAAGCAAGATAACTGTTAGGCAAGAATCAAACAAAACCCAAGTGCTACTGTAAGCGCGAAGTTTTAAATACTGGGCAGTGTCAGACCATTCATTCAGGGTTCAGATGAGAACTCTGGTTCCAAATGCAGCAACTACTGAGGCCCACACTTAGTTTTCAGTCTATAAGAAATAGCTTTGAAGTTGTGATGTATGGTAATTGATCAGATCCTCATTATCTAAGTACTCAAAATATTGTTGCCTGTATCTCACAACAACCTTTGAGATCAAATTTATTTACAGATGGGGAACACAAAGGACAGAGAAACAATAGCCAATGCATAGCTGGCTCTTTTGGCACCCAGACAGAGTGGAGGGGGACTGTGTGAGGGGGTACTGGGCTGAGCACCAGAAGGCAGGAGGTGGTACATAGTCTTACCTGCCATGGCAGTAGCTCACCGTGCTCTGGCAGCATGGGCTCTGGCTGACGTGGCTGTGGGATGGGCTCCCAACATACCTGCTGCAGCAGCTCCAGTGGTGCAAGCTCCCTGAGGGCTGCTGGTGCCCTGCACACCCACACCTAGTTATGCTGCTGTACTACAGGATTTGCCCAAGGTCATACAGAAAACAGGAAGTTTATAGATTCATAGATTGTAAAGCTGGAAGGGACCTTGGAAGATCATCGGGTCTAGCCCCCTGCACTAGGCAGGGAAGACAACTGGGATCAGCAAGGTGACTGTTCAGTCTCCTCCTGAAGCTTTCCAGGATAGGCAATTGCACCGCCTTTGAAGGGAGCTTATTCCAGTCTGGACACCCTAACCGTGAAGAAATTTTTCACAGTGTTCAGTCTGAAATGGTCTTCCAGGAGTTTGTTACCATTACTCCTGGTTTTCCCCAAGGGCACCCTGGTGAACAGTTGTTCGCCGAGCCCTTGATGTACTCCCCTGATGTAGTGATAAGCTGCTTCAGCCGTCTCGTTTTTAGGCTGAAGAGTCTCAGGTCCCTCAATCTTCCCTTGTATGGTTTGCCGTGCAAGTCTCTGACCATATGGATTGCTCTTCTCTGGACTCTCTCAAACTTTATCACGTTCTTGTTAAAGCGCAGTGCCCAGAACTGGATGCAGCACTCCAGCTGTAGTCTCACCAATGCTGAGTAAAACAGAAGAATCACTTCCTGGGTTTTGCTTGAGACGTATCCATAGGCTGCAGAATGGGGTGGGACACCTGGGCCATGGCCCAACCAACTTTTGGCATGTTAATTTATATAACCCACAAATGTGCTACTGTCATTCCGGTTAAAACTGTATAGCTATTTTTTTTAACTGCATAGCTAGCTAAATGAATATGCTAAAAGTTGGTTGGGCCATGGCCTGGGTGGCTCACCCCATTCCACAGCCTATGGATGCATTGATTGATGCACACCAGAGTATTATTTGCCCTACTGGCTACAGCATCATACTGATGGCTCATATTCATACTATAGTCTATTATTACTTCTAGGTCCCTTTTATTTGTGGTGCTGGTCAGTTTGGCTCTGCCAAGCCAGTAGGTGTGTTGAGGACTGTTCATCCCCAGGGGGAGTATTTTACATTTCTCAATGTTGGAACTTCATTTGGTTCCAATCTGCCCAACTTGCCAGCCTGTATAGATCCACATGTATCTGTAGCCTATCTTAAAGTGTGACCACGCTTCCCCATAATTTGGTGTCATCTGCGAACTTGGCCAGTGAGCTCTTCACCCCCACATCCAGATCATTGATAAAGATGTTGAATAGTACTGAACCAAGCACCAACCCCTGCAGGACACCACTGGCCATTTCTCCCCAAGATGACATGGATTTGTTCATTAGAACTCTCTTGGTCCTACTCCGCAGCCAGCTTCCTATGCACCTAACTGTCATGCAGTTAAGCCAACAATCCTCCAATTTCTTGTGAGAATATTGTGGGATACTAAGTCAAAAGCCTTTTGGAAGTCAAGGTATACAATGTCAACCTCCTCTCTCTTATCCAGGTGGTGAGTTACCTGGTTGTAGAAGGAGATGAGATTGGTAAGATAAGACCTGCCCGCGACAAAGCCATGCTGGCTGTCGTTCAGAATCCTACCTTCTGTAAACCTATTGCACAAAGACTCCTATCCCAGGGAAAATCCTGGAAAAATCATTAAGAAGTTAAGCTAACTGGCGTGTAGTTACCCAGGTCCTCTCTCTTCCCCTTCTTGAAGATGGGCACAACATTGGCCCTCTTCCAGGCCTCAGGGACCTCTCTGGAGTACCATGAGATTTGGAAGAGTTTCGCCTGGTGTTCCTCGATGACTTCAGCCAGTGCCTTCAGCACTCTCAGATGAAGTTTATCTGGTCCTGCTGACTTATATATGTCTGGTTTTTTTAACTGATCACACACCAGTTCTATGGCAATAGTAGGAAGGTGGCCATTCCTACCATGCCCATTTTCTACCCTATCTGGCATGATTTTCCCTTTGGCCTGGTGAAATACCAAAGCAAAGTAGTCATTCAGGAGTTCAGTTTTCTCCCGAGTGCCAGTAACTAGCTGTCCTGAATTGTTGAGCAGTGACCCCACACTCCCATTTGCTTTTTTCCTGTTCCCTACGTACCTGAAGAAGGACTTCTTGTTGTCCTTGATTCCTATTGCTAATTTTAGTTCAGTCGCCGCCTTAGCTTTTCTAATCTGATCCCTACAAGTATGGACCATTGTTGTATAGTCCTCCTTGGGGCCTGTCCCACGCTTCTATTGTCTGTATGTCTCTTTCATCTTTCTTAAGAAGACCATACTTTCTCTGTTTAGGCAAGAGGGCTTCCCAGCCCTTTTGTTACCTTTCTTCCGCATGGGAATGGACTTCCTTTCTGCTTTAAGGATCGTGCCCTTAAGGAACAACCACTCTTCATGCACTCCTTTTGTCTTCAGTCCCTCAGTGCTTTCCCTACTAGTGACCTGAGCTTGTTGAAAATTGCATTTTTGAAGTCCAAAACTTCAAGCCTGCTATCTAATTTGTCTGCCTAATTTAACATGAGTCTCCTAACTGGAACTGTTTTTCTTTTCTATGTTCTGCTAGTCCAGTGTTTTCCAGACTTTTGATACCTGGGGTGCATTTTTTTCTGGGTTAAAATTTGTGCACACTTGAATTTTTATGGCACCCTAGTTGAAAATCACTGAGCTATATCTAAATTCAGAAAAGCCCTGGAGGGGGACTTGAGCCTATAATGAAAAAAAAAGAGAATTACTGACTTATCCGGTTCCGCTTAAAGGCAGCAGAGGCAGGACCTCACCCTGCTATGCCCTGCTCTTAACATTTTAACATTGTCTGCCTACTGCTGACCTCTGATCTGTACCTCAGAGTGCAAGGCCAGCCCCTGCTGTTGAGGCTGTTCCTACAGGTCTCACACCCTGGTGACCACCCCTGCGGCCCCTCCTGCCAGCCCCAGAACATGGGAAGAGTGAAGGGAATGAGCCAGGCTGCAAAGCATGGCTCTGTCTGTATCTGCCTCGTCACCTGCTCACAGCAGAGTGAGCTGGTGGGAGCACTGGGGTTGGGAAGTGGCAGCACATAAGCTGCTGCCTCGGGAAGGGTAAGGACAGGGAAAGGCAGCAGTACTTCCCAGAGGAGCAGCTGGGACAGGCATAGGATGCTGGACAGAATTTACCCCAAAGGGATCTGACAGCACACTTCTGAAACTCTCACAGCACACTAATGTGCCTTGGTGCACCCTTTGGGAATCCTTGTGCTAGTCCATGACAGCAGAGTGAACCCCGCAGGCTGCTTCACAACATGTGGTGGCAGCAGCCTAAACCTTGCAGTCCAACTGAGTAAGGAAGAAAAAGCTGGTTTAAAGATATTTCTCTCCTCCTCAGTTTTGCTGCGCTGTGCCTGGAACACAAAGACCAAACCAAAGCATCTGGCCCAATATTCTGAATTCAGAGCATTTGATCCATTTTAAGCTGGTGCCTTTATATTTCATCAAGAACAGCCTTGCACTTATGCCCTGGGGCATGATAAAATTCATTATCTCCTCTCTCTTATCTTCTCTATTACTTTGCTGCTTTTCAAATTAAGTAATCCTCATCTTTTTAACCTCATCTGGCATGGACTCCCTCCCTTTTCCACTCTATGCCTTTTATAATTTTGCTTGCTCTTCTCTAGATTGCTCTCTGCAATGTCCATTTAGAAATGAAGCAATCAGAACTGAATACAGTTCTTAAACTGAAACTGGAACATCAATGGGTACAATTTCATATCATTCTCTCCCTGTCTTTAATACAATTTAATGGTTTATTTATTTTTTTGACCAGTGCTATACACTGAATTGACATTTTCACTGAAGTTTTTCCTGGGCAGTTACAGCTCAGTCAGAACCAAATGTGCATGTTTGCATGTAAGTGTATTTTAAATTGTTTCTTACAAAATGCTCTTCCCAACGTATATTACCAACTTTATTTCCTTTGCTGGAGTTACCCTGCCATTATCTCTCAATACTGTCTCATTGCCCACCCCCTCATTTTGCAAAATTTGTTGTCAGTGGATATCTACACAAGGAATTCCCCTCCGCCCCCCCATCACCACTCTGGCTCCCAAGTTTCCTCACCTGAAGTCACAACAGTTGTATTTCTAATGTAGAAAAGACTCCATGGAGTTTAGGCCCTCTGTCATCTCACGCAGCTAAGAGCAACTTGGGGTAATGCATTTCTTAAAAAGCCCAGGCCATCTAGAGCTAACACTTTTTCCACTGCTAAAGGTAAAAAAAAAAAAAAGACCTTCCTAGTATAAAGCAGCTGTTCCTCTAGGCAAGGGACAGACATTCAAAAAGCATGAGCCTGAATTGATTCAATCTTTGCAGGTTAGTGCAAGTTAGTCTAACCTGCAAAGCTTGAACCGATTAGAAGGTGGATAGGCATTCCCTTTTCATTCTAGAAATGCAGGCACATGCCTGCAGTGACTCAGGCTAGAAGCCAGGGTGTGCTAGAGCAGCCCTCCCTTCCATTCACAATGCTGAGCTGAGTGGGGTGGGGCCTGGCCAGGCCCAGGCAGGGTGTTCTGATTATTCCCCTCCCCCCATCTTAAGCTTCCCAGCAGGGAATGTTTATCACCCCTAACTCAGTGTTTATCAACCCATTAAGAAAACAAAGCCTCTCTCCAAACCCCTCTTAAACAATTGTTCCAAGGAAGGACATTAAGCTACCTGTTGATTAGCTCCAAGAAGTCTGTCTGTCTTTGTCCTCTCCCACAGCAGGGACTGTAGCCAGCATGTGGTCTGCTAGCTAATGCTGAGGTGACTGCATAAGGCAGAGGGTAGGGGGGAATAATCCCATTTTAGCAGCAAGAAGCCAGGCAGAGGCTCTGTGCCTGCAAGTCTCTGCCAAGCTCTAGCCAGGGAGCAGAGGGGAGGGGCTGGCCCTGCTGTGGAACAGAGGGCCCTGCCCAGCCCAGAGAGCATACAGGGATGCTGGGGGGGCCTGGTTTATCTTAAACCAGCAAGGGGTCTGGGACAGACATTACATAAACCGGTTTGAGCCCAATCAGTTAAGTCTGATACTACATTCAACCATGTTTATCTTAACTCAGTTTCAGCCATTTTCAAACTAGTTTATGTGCACTGAACATCTGTTCTATTACAGGTTTAAACCAGATTCTTATCACTTAAACCAGTGTGTAAACTTATGTGTAATGTCTGTCCCTAGCCCTAGAGCTCCAGTAAAGAGTAGATGGGTTCACTGAGTATGATTTGCCTGTTTGCCTACCAAGTCACAGTGGGCAAATCACTTCCTCACACTGTACTTATTTCCCTTCCCAACCTTTGTCTGTATATTTAAATGGATTACAAGTTATTCAGGGACTGTTTCTGGCTCTGTAGCTGAACAGTACCTAGTACAATGAGGCCTCTGTCTATCTTGGTGCTATTTCGGTTCAGTCAGTGCTTCCCTAAGAAACTTCATACATGATGGGAAAAAAAAAGAAAAAAAAGATTAACAGAGAATTAGTAGGTATCAGTATACTAAACACAGAAATTACTCCTGGGTTCATGTTTTCTTGAGAAACACAAGAAGGATTACACTCTCTTTGAACTACAGTAGTAAAACCTTTGAGTACCTCCACAACCATGAAGTGGATCATTCCTTAGAGGCTATTCATCGTTCATGTCTAAGCCCAGGCACCAGAGGAAGTGTTACCTCAATGAAAAGACGTAATGGAAAGAACAGATCCTTTTATTGTGATTAATGGTTTAGGCTCCTGGACATCAGAGATAAACACAATCCAAAGTCCTGTATTCATTCTTTCCCCAAAGCCTGACCCTGTTTGACAACCCCATTTCTAACCCCAGTTAAGGTCTTGCTCCTGCCCCAGTACCTGTTTATTATCAAGGAAAACAGTCAATGTGATATGGTACTGTAGATGCTGGAGAACTCCCTCAGAAACTGCTAACACAATACTACGCCTGTATTTGCAACCACCTGTTATTTGCAACCTTTCTTTGCAACCTAGAAAGCCATGGGCGCTGTACAAACCAGCACAGTGCTACCAGAAGTAGAAGAGTTGTTACATAAACAAAAAACAACCAAATGACAGTCTAAGCATGCTCAAAAGCTTCCTGAGATCCATTACACTTCTGATCTGTTAATAAGAGGATTACAGATCCCAATTACGTATCCCTACTTACAAATGTAGCTACTGCTTCTTGCTGAAAGGCAGGAAAACAGCTTTACTAGAACAAAGGAAGCATGCAATCCCCCCATGCAAAAATTCTGTTTGAATAATTTGAGTCTTACGGTATAGTCCTAACAAAATCCCATTAATTCGAAGAGTCTCCAGGTGCTAGCTGTAATATACTCTAAAAAGAAAGGTAAAACCTGTGTATACAGTGTATTTCAGGGGTTAGTGGGCTATGATTGTATATGTTCTTTTTCACAGATTGTAAGCTGGCAAAACTGCCAGAGTACAAGATTTTGCTTCATGCTTCAGCAGATGCATCGCACTAAGGGATGACCCACTTAACAAGTCAGAAGCAATTGCTTTAGTGCATGATTCAATTAAAAATAAATACAGACAGACAGTTCTTGCAGTGTGAAGGCCCACCCCCCCATATACGGATTTTTCAGGGCTTCCCTGGCAGACAAACCAAACATACTTGATATTTTATGTAGCCTGTATGCTCATCTTGAACATTTTTCTCATTATGGAGATAACATTTCATAATGGTTCCCCAATACACACTTTGTTATACGATATACCTGATGATGCAAATGATGATTTGCATGTGGGATTGCAAGTCGGTCATAACCTACCTCCCGAGCAGGAAAACATTAGTGCTTAATTCATCCAGATTGTTTTTAAAACCCAGAAAAGTTGAATGCTGTTACCAAAAAGAGTCACTTTAAAAGCAGTGATCCTCAGCTTTACGGAGCTGGGAGCTGCAGCACGGGGGAGGTAGACTCCCACAGAGACAGATCGTCTCACATATTGATGCACCACCACAATGCAAATATCATATTGCAATGGCACGACAACATGCCATAAATGTTTTGTGGCTCTCTGAGAATCCATTTGACATGATATGTCTTCCCTCTCACTCCTTCTGTTTGCCGGAAAAAAACATGGTTTGTTTCTCATCTCTTCCCAGCTGCTTGGAGCAGTAAGGCATTACAGGTCTAATATGCACATGCATAAACATCCACATTTGCTGCCCCCAAAGAGCAACAAATAGCCATATTATTTATTTATCATAAATAGTCTTTTTGTAGAAGTCTTAGTTAGGATTGGGCTTCGTTGTGTTAGGCACTGTGAAAGCACATGTTAAGGTAGTCCTTGTACCAGTGTGCTTGCAAATCCTGATTACAGTCTCTTGCCCATGCTATAGAGTTAATGAATTTCCTTATCTCACAGAAGTGCTTAAAGGTAAGTCTTATCCCCATTTAATAGATGGAGAAACTGAAGCAGAGAGGTTGTAGAGGGTCTGAGTATCCTCAGTTTCCACTGGTTGCAGTTAAAAATCCTGGGTATTTACTTCATTTTAAATTTCAGTTCTTAAGTGATTTGCCTAAAGTTACACTGGAAGTAGGTAGCAGAACAGGTTTCCTGAAATTTAGCATCTTAACCAATGATCAGTTTTCTCCTCGGTGGAGATGATGTGAATAAGTGGTAATGATTCCTACTTGCAAACCCACCACTCAGCCTAACCAGTTTGAAGGACCGCTTCAAGGGATAATGTGAGAATCAGTAATGTAACTGCAGGACTGCTGAAGCAGTTATGATAAAGCCTTCTTGCTTGGACTGATATACCAGCCTTTTATGTGGAAATATATATCAGCTAAGTAGCTGCTTACATTGCACTCCTCACAGAGCACATGAATCTCAACCTTGCCAGGAACAACCACTTCTCCACCTATTACAGGGGTTAAAGGTGACAGCATTAAAGTGAACAAGGTCAATGGTAATTAACAATTTAACTAATCACAGGGTAAGTGCTCCCAGCCACAGGAGCACAAGTTGACAATCTACCATAGATATGTTCCAAGTTACAGTCACAGCAATAATTAAAAAAACAAAACCAAAAAACACGGTGACCAAAGGTTAAAGTCTTGGAATATTAGGCTAAATTTTTCAGAAGTGGCTTCTAATTTTGGCTGCCTCAGTTTGATTTGACTTAATAGATTTAGATCTGATTTTCAAAGGTGCCAAGGATTTGTGCTCTCATTGACCTTGCAATTTGGAATAGTTCGCTCGCACACAAGCCAAATTCTTGTTTTCTGAAGTCAGGCATCTGAAAAACAAGGGCACTCAAAACCAGCGGCCACTGATGAAAGCTTGGGCACAGTGCACGGATTACAGGAACAATAATTCCTGTTCTCTGCCTCTCAGAGTTGTAACATATCTCTGGTAGGTCTAAGATTTAAAGACGGTTCCAGAAGCTTGGGAAAAAACAAAAACAAACAAAAAGAGGACACAAAATCTATGGGGAAAAGTGAGGATCTTCAACTTCCAAATAGTAAACAGCTCCTTTGATCCCAGTATCTCCTCCTCCTGATCTGACAGGCATTAAAAATGCCAGACCCACACCCTCACCCCTACAGTGATTAATGTGCTATGGTCTTTCAGAAAGCTTAAAGAGCTCTCCCTCTAGGCCACAACATTTGATAAAGAAATGAATCTTTGCGATTAATAATTCCCTGGGCTGAGTTTTTGTTTAATAACTATTCTGTCAGTGATAGATCTAAACGGCTAGGGTGTGTATGTGCGTGCGTATGGGGGGAATAATTTGATTGTGGCCAGGAGATTTGGCAGGCTGGCATTACAAAGCAGCTCTTTAGCAATGGCTAGAAAACCAGTGTGACAAATCACTCCCTTCCTTGCTTCCCCCATCCCCCTTCACAGAGCTATCTGATTAGGCTCAAACCAGCCAATCAGAGCATATGATTTGGGAAATATTTCCTCCTTGACATTCAAGAGAACAATTCCTTTCCCAAGGAAAATTACATTTAAAAATAAATGGAAAAGCATCAATCAGTTAGGAAAATATATTCAGCTTTTTGAATCTCTGGAAGGAAAGTGATTTTTTTTATTTTTATTTAAATAAGACTGAAGGCTGTGGTTTGATTTTTTTTTTTTTACCAAGATACTCAAGAGATAGCACTGTAACATTTGCATATAAACCATTACCTTTACTCTCTATAGAGGCAGCATTTTTCATTAAAGCTAAACCTTTAATATTTACAGACATGTATAGATGCACCAGCAGATACCTGTTGTAAAGAAAGATACGCCACAGTAAGAGAAATTATGAGGCCCATTCCAGGATGATTTGTATTATAAAAGCAAGTCAATATCATCTCCAGCTGAGTTTTTTTTAATGTTATGAAGCCTCTTTATAAGCTTTAAAAAAGGTACAATTTAAAATCTGTTGTTAAAAGTTCACTCTACTGGAATGCACTCCTCTGCTTGCTTTGTCCAGAAAAATAAAGAGAATTAGCAACTATTGGACGTCCCCTGCCTATACAGCAGTCCTAACCGTGGCCTGTCAGACTGGTCTTGTTTGCAGCCTATTAAATAATATGCAGAACTGAAGGAAGTGGACCTAGTCGTAACAGCATTCCAGTGGCAACTCTGGAGGCTCCAACTTGAGATCAGGGCTGCCGTCTGCTAGGTTCTGTATATACACAGAATAAGAAACAGCCATTCTCCCAAAGAATTTACAATCTAAACAGACAAGTAGACAAAAGTAGGAAAAGCATGCAGAGATAGGTTAAAGGACCTACCCAAGGTCACACAGGACATTAGTGGCAGAGTCAGAAATAGCACTCAGGTTTTCATAGACCTTGTCCATCCCTATTCATGAGACTACACTGGGTTTGTTCATGAAACATAGCACTGTGATGAGATCCATTTAGCAAACTATTTAACTGAGAATCCCACAAAGAGATCTAAGAGAACCTTTCCTGTTACGAAGAGGATGAATCTTAAATGAGGTATATAATCTAGTGAGTGAAATGTGTCATTTCTAAATCATTAAAAAGGGAATGTGTTATATCATCTTTTCCTAATGGGACACCATAACTGATGGTATTTTACGTCTGTATAATGCAGCTGCAGTCCTACAAGCTCTACTATATCCCATAATTCACTGCAGAGCATTGGAATTCAGGCTTTGCCCATATCATTATATGAAGATGAAGTGCGGGTGTTGCGCTGAATTACATTTCTATCCGTTTTACTGATTTTTTTTTTTTCAGTATTTGGTTCTTGTACAGAACTGTTGCTATTGTAGAAAGATTCACGAAGACACCTTGCTGACAATCTTACTTTTTTTTTTAAACATATCTCTGAATTAATAACAAAATGCAAATCAGTGACAGTGTTTTTCCTCCACTTAACACAATACTTGAACAGCAGAATGTCTAAAGAAATGCAATACATATTAATGGAACTTAAGCTCTCTTTTGAGTAAGTAGTCCTTTGTTTTCCCATATGCACTCCCCTTACATGCCTTTTTCTGCTTTGTTCCCACTCACCGCCACCTCATACTTTGAACAAGGCCATCTGATCATGATTTCTTTCTTCTCTCCTTATGTCTTTGGCAGGCAACAAAAACTATTTCACAACATGAAGACAAATGACCACTCCCCCCTCGTCTCAATTCCGCATTAAAGATCTAGAGCTCAACATGTCTGACTGCCTAGATAGATTCAGATGGTACTGTCAAGGCTGAATGTCAAGCAGCAGTCACAAAGGCTACTGCTCTATTAAATTCTTTAGCCAATAAGACACCCTTATGTGGTAGCTTTAGTCCATGCAGTTCTACAAACAAGTAGCAATTGCTTATTAAATCAGGACAATACAATTTTTAGAGGCATGCAAATTTTTCCTATTTTACCTAATTAAAGCTATCACTTACAGCTAGATTTTTTTTTCTGTCTATTGAACTACTCAATTACTAGTTTTTTTTCCTATGGTCTAATAATAGTTAAGCTTTGTTTGAAGAAAAAAAAAACCCATGAAATCATCTATGCAGAACTTTTCAGGAGGGAAAAAAGACAACACAAAACCACCTTTTTTTTTTACTTTGGCACTTTTACCTTCAGCTCATCTGGTAACAATACGACTTAGTAGAACTTGGAGTTGATGGATCATCTGAAGGAAAATGATCATCTGAGCCACAAAAGCGTTTCTCTCCCAAGAATACCTGAACCCCACAGGCACAGTACCCTAACAGTTTCCCAAGCAAACATTCTCTTCTCCCCACTCATTTCTCCCACCATTTAGATCCATGTATGGTTATAACAGCTGCTCAGACACAGAAAAAAAAGTTTGAAATCTCTCCATTTATTGTCCTCCCCACAGGCAGGAAGACAACATTTTCTACCAAACACACTGCCTGCCTGAAGTTTATTACCATTGTTCCCTGGCCCAAAAAGTGTGTATCATTATTGATCCTCTAGTTCCCCAGTTTCTCCAGTTTGGGAATTATTGCTAACTTCAGGAGCACTTTGTGAATGTACTCAGTTTGGATCCATTACAGTATTCCTCCTACTGAGAGGTTCCAGAAATTCCTGAGGTGCCTGAAAAAAATGAGAGTAGTAATAGCTTGCCTTTCCTGCTTGCAACTTGCTAAAACCTGGATCCTGTAGAGCACGTTCATTAATGGATACTAAATGCATCAGAGCTAGTTTCCTGTTTGCTAACTTCAAAATACCGAAAAAGAAAATAATAGAAACACCTGAAACATACTTCCCCAAATATACCCCAATTTGAAAACACATTTACTTTAGACAAGATCTGTGTAGGCAAGGCCTATGTACTTCCCCATGAAGTATTAGTTCATGGCATTGCCAAGCAATACTATCCAAGCTCACTAGCATTTGTGAGAGTGCCAAAAGTCATCACTGGGTGGCAGGCTAGTACAGCACTAGAAGTGATTTCATTGTAGGTGCCATACTCCTCTCAGGTCAGTACAGAATAGTGTGTTTACTATGAAGAAAATGCCGTGGAAATGTTATTTTTTCTGTTCTTGGTGGTAAAGCAGGATCAGTTTAAGGACCCCTATCCACTGGGTGCTCCTCAGCAGACACATAGACAAAGAAAAACCATGCAGTGATCTCTCACAGCACACAGGGATGGTAGCAGGTTTGGTTTTTTATTTTATTTTTTTTACTTGAAGACCAAGGTAAAAAGGAGAACTCTTTCAAAAGAAAAGGCAGGAATGGAATTTCTTGAGGCAGCTAATCCAGTATGTGTAATTTTAGCACAGAGCAGATTCATATGTACACACTCTGGCAAAACTGTCTTGTGCACAAAAGCCCTACAGCAACATAAAAACAACTTTGAAGCTAGCATCCTTCTTCCACTTCAATACAAACAACAAAGGGTATGCCCATGTTGTGGAGACAGCATACCCACTGGAGGTTGGCACCCCAGTACACCCCGTCCACCTACATCCTCCAAACCTAGAAATGTGCATAGATGAAAATGCTCCAGAGCCATCCACAGCAGCCACTCTCAAGCACCACAAACACCGAGGACTCAAGAGCAGCCCCTGAAGACAATCCCAGAATATATTCAATGTATTGATGAGTCTCCAGGTTTGAAGTATATAAGTGGGAGTGTCCCAGCCAGGACATGTTGTTGCTGCAGTGTAGATACACCCATCTGCTACCACTAACACCAGGAGCAGAACCAGCCCTCAGGGTGGACCCCTGCATCCAAATAACCCCTTTAACCTTCCACTGACCCTAAAAAAATATTTTTCCCATCATAGGTATATGGCACAAAGGAGACTGATGCATTAGTCCCCCTCCCTGAGAAGCTGCTAATACTTCTGTGCTGTAGTAAGTCTGCCCTTATTTGCCTGAATGCAGGGTCACAGTCTAGTCACCTCATTTCCTTCTGTGCCCACAGTGATTCATACCAAGTGTCTACAGACCATTCAAACACCAGGGGCTATCTGAATGCATGAAATCCTAATCTCATTAGGATTTCTCATTTTCAGTGTAATATTGTCATGGCGTTATGCACCACTGCCACAGATTAGTGGGCTTGCCAGAACGATGCTCCACTAATGAGTTAATCCAAATAATGCTCAAATCCCAAATCAGATTTAAAGCAATCTAGACAGAGGACCTGCCAAGGAGGGGCAGGGATAGAGGGAGGAGGGAAAGGGTTGACATGGTTTTGCCTGTAATAGTTATCAGGGAGTGGGGCTATTAGGAAGGTTTAAGTATAAATTTCCTTTTGTTTTGCTAGGGAATACTCAGTTAAACTTCAGGGCTTGGGACACACATTACACAAACTGGTTTAAGTGATCAGAAACTGGTTTAAACCTGTAACAGAAGAGACATTCAGGGCATATAAACCAGTTTCAAAATGGCTAAAACTGGTTTGAGATAAACCTGGTTGAATGTAGTATCAGACTTAACTAATTTGGCTCAAACCCCTTGCTGGTTTAAGATAAACCAGATACCCTCAGCATCCCAGCATGCTCTCTGGCCTGGGCAGGGCTCTCTGTTCCACAGCAGGGCTGCCCCTGCCCCTCCGCTCTCTAGCTGGAAAAGGGACTGGCAATAGCAGAGACACTGGCCAGCATGGCCCCGTTAAAGCAAAGTGGGCAGAGAGGAGGTTAATTCTTCCCTCCCTCCCCTCTTCCCCCACTGCAGCCAGGGTCAGCCTGTCTGCCGGGGAGCAGCAGGGAGGGGTCTGCAGCGGTAGCCCCTGTAGCTGGCAGACCCCAGCTACAGGGAAGGGATGGAGGGAGGAATTAACCTTTCTCCCTGCCCCCTTCACCTTAACAGGGCCATGCTGGGTTGATTGTCCCACAGGGTGGGGAGGGGGGCTCTGTTCTGTGCTGGCAGGGACTATTCGCCCTCCTCCTCCTCCCAGGGTGGGGGACTCTGTGAGGTGCTGGATGGGGACTCTTCTTCCTCCTCCCCTTTCCCCTCTGCTGCTACAGGACTGGGCAGACTTTCCCCCCATGGCATGCAGCCCCCAATGCCTGGCAGCAGCACCAGCAGGCAGGGAGGTCAGGGCTCTCGTGCCCGACGCAGGCGTGGCTCCAGCCAGCACTGCACAGGGGGAGGGAGTGGAATCTGCCTTATCCCTGTGGCTCTGCTCCCTGAGCCTGAGCCAGCTGCTTCCCCCACTTCCCACTGTGCATTCTGCTGGGAGTGGAGGGAGCCCCACCCCCGCCTTCCCCACAGAGTCCAGGGAGGGGCTTCCCCTCTGTGACCGGAGCTGCAATAGAGGCAGTCAGCACTACGCTGGGGCTGAGGAGCACAACCCCGTGCAGCCTGCCCGGCTGCTTCCATCCCTGGGGTTCTGTGTCACACCATGCCTGCAGCTCCACACTCACAGAGGGGAAGCCCCACACTAGACTGCGAGGAAGCAAGTGTGGGGTGTTCCCTCCACTCCCGGCAGAGTGCAGGACCTTGCATGGCAGGGACTGGGGGAAGCAGCACCAAACAGAGCCCCCCTCCCAGCCCCATGGTGGTGGGGGAGAGGGAGGAGGTGGAAGAGTTCCCCCCTGGGGCCCCACAGCCCTGTGTGCCAGGATTGCTCCCAGCTGTCAGGGAGCCACAGGGGTAGGCCTGCCAGGGACTAGTCGCACCCTGCCCCTCCCCAGCTCAGCTTCCCTGTGGAAGGGAGGGCTGCTCTACCACCCCCCCAGCTTCTGGCTTGAGCCACTGCAGGCATGTGCCAAATGTCTATCCACTTGCAAACTGGTTCACTCTCTGCAGGTTAGACTAACCTGCAAAGACTGAATCAATTCAGGGTCAGGCTTTTTGAATGTCTGTCCCTAGCCCAAGTTTGCACTTATGCCCTATATGCCTTGTGGTGCATTTGGAAGTAATCTGCCATACCATATACATCTGTATACAGTGTCAATTTTTGTTTTAGGAGAGAAACTTTCATGCAGGTATAATCAGCAACTATTACTGTTTCTGTTCCCATCGTTTAAACTTCATTGCTCAGAGGATCTCAGCCATCTACAGCTTCAAACTCCATTCATTCCAATGAGGAATCTGGAGGTGAGGGGTTATTTTCACTTGTTAATTTATCATTTTGCCGACAGGATCAAGGGGGTGACAGAGCCTCAGAAGAAAGGCACTGGGGAAAGTAACTTCTACTTCTGGTTTTCATTCCCAATGTGTCCTTCACATGTAGTTATAGAGACTGAAGAGTACAGCAGTGTTGATTAGCTGAAGAATATAGTGGGATCGATTAAATGAATTTTTGTTGGAAAATGCTGATTTACTTATTCATTTTTCTCAGAGGAACATACTGGTTTCAACAAAACTTTCATCAGGAAATAGTTTCTCAGGTCGAAGTTGGAATTTCTGACTAAGGCCTACGGGGTGGGAGGAAGAGTGCTGCTCCAAAATAGCTAGTAGCCTGAGAAAGGCGGGCCGAGCGCCTGTGACACCAGGACAACAGCAAAAGGCTGGAGTCGTTACTCCTCTCACAGAAAATGGGGCCTTTCGTTAATGTATCTGTAGTTGGTGGATTTTCGGGTTACAGGCTGAGCATTGAACCACAGCCCATCCCCATTCAACCTTTACAAACCAAGTGGAGACCAATCAAGTTCAACAGGAATATGTATTGGAAACCATAGCCATAACAGCAAAGATACACTCACCACAGCAGAACTTGGATCAACTGCATACACAAACACTGAAGCTTAACTATAACAAGGAAACATAACGCTCTTCTGGAACCTGCTAGATGCGAGTATGGTGCAGTATCAGGGTCTGCCCTGGGGCTCGCTGACAGTGAGGTGACAGTGACCCTAGATAGCTTTCAAATCCTTCTCCCTTAAGGGTACTCAGATCTGAAAGTATAAGGAAGAGGGCGATACGTTACCAAATGAATGCTGAGATTCAAAGAGTCCATCTCCAGGCAAGTATCCAGGTATGTATCCTTACGTCCAAGGTTGTCTTCAATACGCGCTCTTTGCACCACAGATCACTGTCACAAACACCAATACTATAAGGCCTCAGGCACACCTATTCCATACACTCTCACCTCATGCTGACACACAGCTCATGCTATCTCTCTCCCTCACTCCACATTCACATGCAATTTCCTTTTATATCACTTCAATCACTCCACCGATCAGTCACTATCATCCTCCAATCATAACGTTGTGCACACATTCCCAGTTACTTTTGCACTCCGCCCCTGTGCGGTGCACACATTACTCCACTTGTCTATAAGATACACTGTGTGTGTCCCATCCCATAAGTGGGTCACTGACATCATTAAGGTGGAAAGTTCAGCTGTTCTGGAGCCGTCACACCTCTAGACAGAGTGTGCACGCTCCCCAGGGTGCTCAGGTCAGGAATCCACGTCTACCAGCCTGGTGATCAGAGAACCCACTCAGGATTTAGGAAATCGAGATTCAAGCCCTAGTCATACTCCGGCCAAACTTGGGCATCTCATACACCAGTGTTTCTCAACCCATGGGTTGCAAAACTATATGAAAGGATTGTGAACAAACTTTAAAAACGCATCAACAAATTTAAAAATGAATTTGCCAGTAAAGGATAAAAACATGGGAAACTTTGGCTTTTCCCTTGCAGGCTGGCAGAGTTTCAATCTGAGGGCTGCTTGGGACCCCCCCAACATACTCACCCACCCCTTGCACTACACTCTGGGGGCCTGGGGCCAGAAGGCAGCGGGTCAGGAGTGAGTGGTACTGGGTCTGGACTGGCCATCGATGATTGCAATAGGTCCTGGTACAAAAAAAAAAGGTTGAAAACAGCTGTCCTACACCCTAATCTCTAGGCTATTAACTGTTCTGTCTCTCATTCTCATTTTTCACAAAATCCCCTGAAAGGTGTCAGTTTGATCTCGGTGCAGAGTGGAAAAGTCTTTGCAAAATTGGAAAGACTCACTGAACGGGAAGTGATTTCCTTTTAATTTCTATTGATGAGCACTTATAAAACACTGTGGCTTTTTCCTTTTATTGGTGTGCTCCTGATGAGCCCATGCCCATGATCCTTATTCAAAAAAAAAAAAAAAGTACCCATCACTTTTAATGGAACTTTTTGCCTGAGGCATAAGATCAGGCCCTTTGTGCCTTCAATCCCATATCTCTTTGGTTTACTGAAAAACCCATGTGCTTATTATCAGGACCACTGCACAGTAGATGAGATCACAGTACCTTATTCTGCCTCACACACTGTCAACAAATTTGCTCATCAGAGAAGTTTTAATTTCTAAATCTTTCATTTTGCTATTGATAGATGGAACAGAAGAAACACAGTTTGATTTTCAGATACTGGATTCAACTAAGCAGTGTTGCAATGAGAATCTGATTTTGACTTGTCTGCTGAGCCAATTTGTTATGGAAATCACCACAGGGAAACTTCTACAGAATAATAAGTGTCACATTTGCAAAATCCTTTTTGCCTATAGCCACAATCTTTCTGGTACCATTTCCTCATTGGCTTTCCAACTCTGATAACATCTAGAATCAGCTGAATACCTGGTCCCATACACGCACCAGGAGATTATGTGAAAAACATCAGTAGAAGTCTTTCCATTCGCTAAATTTTGAATTGGACCCTACACCCTGTCCTAACATGCAGCTGGAGACTAGGCCACCTAAGTCTAACTACTAGGATCTTACACAACCTGCTAAAATAATAATAAGAAACAGTGCCTGCACAAAGAGACTTCACATTTGCTTCCCATATTAGACTCAAATTAACTTGTTTTCGCTACACTTTTTCCTTAAAAGAAACAAATCTGTTGCTAATATTTACATACTGGATAATCTTTCTGGTCCAATTTCTCTTTTCTTGAAGTTGGAAACCCAAAGAGTACAAAATCTTAAACCTACTCAAAATGTTATATTTAGGTGTCTGCCAGCAACATTTTTTGCATAAGCCCCACCCTTTTTGAGACAACTGCAGGGAGCAATCTTTTTCTTCTCTGCTAACAAGGTACTAATAACAATAGTAATCACCCTCTGCCTGTTCAGCTCCCCCCAGGAGCATGGCAGCAAATTGATGATCATTTCTCATTGTGAATTATGACACAGGCACATCACCTCACCCCTGGAATAAAGCAGCACCTGCCAATCCTGTTAAAACAGCAAGGGGAGCAATGAAAGCCCTGCTGTAGCCAATCTGAATCCCTGCTGACTCTAATTACCCAGACAGGAATTTTACAATTGCTTCCCCCACCAACTCCAGCTCTGTAGTCTGCAGACTTTGGCTGGATCTTTCTTTGTATGCCTACTGCCACTGAGTGGATTGGGTTCTTAATGAGTCTTGACACTAATGGTACAGTGAGACAGTGCAATTACATCTCCCCTCCCATTTGAACAAACCTGGCAGGAAACGACCTGAGACCTCACACCCTTCCACCCCAAAGAAATCAGTTATAATGCCTCACCAGCAGGGCCAGCTGGTGCACTCTTCCCATATCCACCCCCATTTCACTTCCCCCCTTCTCATTGTGCAGGTGGCTGGAAATAAATGTTTATGGCCTGAGCTATGACTGGTTGGTGGAGGACAGTACAGTTTCTTTTCAATCCAAAGAAGCCAGGGCAACATCTGCATGCTTAGAAACATGAAATGGAGCTGACCGAAAAAAAGATGTTTTCATTCACGTATTGTAGGGCTCTAATGTGCACTTGCCATTGACTAGATGCTTAACAACTTGTGTAACTGAGGCTGCTTTTAAGGGGGAAGGCCATGTGCTTCTGTGATTTCCGTGCTGATTGTAGTACAGGTGTAAGAGACTGCCGCTACCTATTGAACTGTGAGCTAATTATAGTAAGAAACAGATGTTGTCTGCTAATAGGATGGCAGCATCCGTAAGAAACATTTTAGTTAGCGAAGGGTAAGCGTGTCCTCTGTATCCTTAGAGAGATGGTTTATAAAAGATGTGCGGTCCCCCTTCCACTCCATATCTGACACGTCACAAACATAAATGATTTTTGTTCTACAAGACTCCTGTTAGACAGGGAAGTAATAGCCCCATTTGACAGATCAGGGAACTGAGCTACTGGAAATCTAATTGACATGATAAAGGTCACAAAGGATTTAGTAGATGAGGCAGCAAAAAAATCAACCTAGATTCCCCAGTTCCAAGTCCAGGACTAACCACAGGCTAGTTGTTTGATCCAGACTAGTGGCTTCTCACATGTACTTTAATCTCTCCCAGTCTCTATTATGATAGTATAATCTTCCATTTCTGTTAACCTCACCATTGCTCCCCACAGAAGTCTTTGAGTCTCTTTATACCACAGCTGTTTATCATCAGGCGGGGTGTTCCTCTTGTACCCTGGCAGAGTTCATTTGGCCTCCTCTCCTCCCTTCAGGCAACAGGAAGCCCCTGTGGATCTCTGCTGTTTATCAAGCAAAAGTATTCCCATAAGCTTGCCCTCTCCTCTGCCCAAATTCTGCAACTGTCTCCAGGACAATGTTAGCTGTGTAGCACCCTGAGCTTGCTGTGTGCACAACAAATGTCTCTAATTGGTTTGATTATGGATTATAAAGATTAAGAGGCTGTTAACACACTAAAATAAAAAGGTGAATGGAACAATAGCAGCAATGGAATTGCATGGCATAGCGTTTTAGTCTCTTCCCCCCAAAATATGCTTTAAAATACAAAGGAACTATTTTTAAAAAATCCTGCTTTTCTGTTTAATCATTAGTTTACTGTTTTATGAAAGTGGATGGATCCACATTTATACATCTTGCAGTTTTTAGGGACAGAAAAGGGTTTAAAAACCATCATAGTTAAATAAACAAGTGTTCCCATTCTTTGTCCCAAAGCACAAAATGTACAATTCTGGTAAAAAAAAAAGGGGGGGGGGGAAGAGAGTAGTAATTTAAAGTGGCTCACGGCACTTCTAGCTGGTGTTCTAGCTTTTTTCCACCCAGCCCCCTGCAGTTTATAAAGTATTATTTATTGTGGTATTCAATTAAGTACAAGGGCTTGCTATAGCAACTACAGCAAGAAGAGGTACTATTCATAAACTGCTCCTGAAATACAGGCTTTTAAGCACCTTCTTAAAAACACTTGTTGGTAAACCTGTGGCATATGAATCTTTTACATGATTTATAAGAAATAAGTTGTGCACTAAATGAATTTCACATCAATTTATCGCTTGGGGTCCTTTCCTCTGCTTTATTTTTTTTAACCTTAGCACATTTTTATTGGAAAACAACAACAAAAATATTAAAACAATTCTTCAGCCAAGGACTACAAGTAGGAACATAACATAACCGAGTTCTTTTCTCTGCCACCATGTGGCAGCAAAAGTTAGTTACTACCCCTCACAGCATCAATGCCTTCATACACATTCCAGCTGCGACCTTGTGATCAGTCATTCTAGGGACCCTTTCTGGTTCTACACCTGCCAGCTGTCAATGATGGACTCCAGGGAGAATCATACAAGATTTCTGGAAAATTACAAGGGGCAGCTGAAGAAAGAATTTGATTTGCTTTTACTCTCCTATTTTTAAAGAGAAATTATAACTTTTCCTGCTTCCTGGCCCTTTCTTAATTCTATTTTCCTTTGGCTTCCCAGTTCACTAGTTCCTTGTGTTTCTAGTTCCTCTTTAACAGGCTGCCCTGCTCACATGCTCCGATGTCATAATTACTAAATTACAGCCTTTTCTAGCAAAATAATTTCCTTTCTCTCTCTTTCTTCATGTTTATACCAGAAGCCTCAGAGCATTAGAAAAATGACAGTTTCCATTTTAAGCCTGAGACGAGTGTAATTTTGGCCCACGGAGAAGTACTTCTTTCTTCCATCTTCCCTTCAACAAAAACACTCAAAACTCCATCATGGCAGAGGGCCCTTTAGGAACCTGTGCTGCTCTAAAAAGATGCATCTGCAATATAAAAATCTTGCAACTAACAGCTGGAGTTAGCCAAAGGCAGCTAACAGTTTTAAACATTTCTGTCTTTGGCCTAAAGGCTTAATAGTGTTTTTAAAATGTATTGAGACAAAGCCTACTGGTGATGAGAACCAGATTATTCATAAAATTTCTAATTTCCCACTTACTGATTGAGAACCTCATCTGAAATTATATATAGTCCCTGCCAGCTTAATATTCAAAGTCTTCAGTCTTTAATTTATTTTGTAATCATTGACTTCAACCTAGAAGAGTTCCATGTTAATGGATGAAAAATGCTGCTTATTGCATGCTGACTCTGTCCCTCCATTTCAACTAAATGCTGGATTCTTCACTTCCTATTCTAAATCACGTCGTTTCATGCTGTCAAATAGCTACTACAGTCAACTATAGCAGTAGTGACACTGAAGGGCTGAGTGAAGCAGCTCCTGTGTATGTACAGTTTGTAAAATGCTTTCAGATTGTTGGCACAAATCAAGCATGATGTTGTTCTCTCCATAAGGCTACCTGCAAACTTGTTAAAAACTAAATCCTATCATATGTTTAGTGTAGTGCTTTAGTTTTAGAGCTGTGCAAGATGTTCCTTCTGCTAGTTCTTATCAACACCTCCTGCAATCCTGGCCCACAAGATCTGTAGCAATAACAAGAGTCTGATCTATAAAAAGAACTGCTTAAAGCTATTGTTTCAGAAGACTCAGGAAAGTCTAGTATATGCAGGTGTGCTAGGTGGTATAAACAGATTTAAATAAGCACACCTTATTAGAATAGGGAGCACTGACTGGACCCCAACCATTATCTTCAGCTACCAATGTTCACACCCACACACAAATTTTAGAACTTGGTGCCTGCTTTCCTGCCCATTCCCCTTGACTACTAACCTCTCCCACTCTATCTGTAGAATCCAAAAAAAGTCCTGATTACACTGTTCCCAACCTTCTTTTAAAAGCCCTAAATGATTCTAAGTGAAAAGATGTCACATGCAGTGTTTAATTAAAGGACCTCATTTTCGCCTTGAGTAGACTCAGACTTCAGGTAGCCACCATACTGACAAGAAAAGCAACTGTTGGCCTGATTGCCAATTACCTGAGTACTGTGCCAGCCTTATTCAGCACATTTTTAGCTAGTCTGGTTGCATTCATTCTGACATTTATAGTCCAATTTATTAATTAATCTCTTAATCCAAAAGCTATGAGTTA
>NW_005841883.1:140731-183168 GCF_000455745.1 Alligator sinensis | reverse complement strand
GATAATGACAAAAAAATGCAATGTGGTTTTAATCAATTAAACAGTGATCCATTCAGATCCAAGATGCGCTTTGGTTTGCTGTGAAGGGGGGACTCCTGCACTCCTGCAAAGCATATTCTAACTTATATTTTCAGTCTCAGATTGCTGGGTATTTTAAAACTTTGTCTCAATATGATCTTATTATTGGAAAGTGGAGAGCTGTTTCCAATAAACTGTATGCACATTGTACTTAATCTCTGAAAAGGTGTGGAGGATGAACATGGGGAAATATCCGCCACTGCAGTGTTTCTCAGCTAAGAATGCTTGGCAAGAGACGCAAGCTGTTCTGGTGTCAATGCACTAAGTTCCTTTCTATTCATCTGTCTAAAAGGGTCTTACTCAGCAGCTATTTAGTGCTTTACTTTCTGAGCTGCCATTTGTACAGCTTCCAAATGACTGGTTCATTTTCAGTACCTATGTGAAAGAAGCACTTAGGGCTAGATTGACAAGTAGGACTTAAACCCTGGTGTAAGAGGCAAAGATTTGGGGGGGGGTCCAATTTTTGTTGGACCAACTACCTATTTGGGATAAAGCTAGACAAGCTTTTGCAAGAATGCAAAGCATTCTTCTTCAGGTCTTCTTAAGCCCTGATGCCATGCTAAGTCCAAAAGCTAGATCCTCAAAACACTCCTGGCCTCACAGTGGAGGTGCTTAAGTTTTCTACTTGAATTTTTCTCCTGGTACCTGAAGTTCAAATTCTGGATATACCCAGGAACCTTTAAAGCTGAGCACTCCAGTGCTTAACTCATGACCAAGCACTCTTGCAATCTATCAACTAGACATTCTGTGGCCTATCTCTCCTGTTGAACTCAGTCACATAGGTGATCTCAGAACAAATCTATCATGTGACTACTGGACTGGCTCCAGATGTGATGATGCTGATCCCTGTTATGTAACAGCTTAATGATTAGAGTATGTATCAAAGATGTGGGAAACCTGGATTAAATTCCCTTCTCAGCCTGAGAAGAGTATTTTGCCTATCAGATAAGAAACTACTATTGGGAATATTATTGGGGCTGGGGAGCTATCATTCTACTGTTGAAATTGTTTTATTTCGTGTGGGCTATTTAAGATTCATTAGGCAAGACAGAGTGAGCGCAGATGAGACTTTAGTAGTTAGGGCATTCAACTTAAAGAGAGAAGACCTGCCTTCTGGTTCCTGTTCCAAGACTATTTTGTGTATTTTACATTAAAATCATCATTGGATAAAGTATATAAACAACCCTTGGTGTAGGGGCTGGAACCCAGGTCTTCTCTCCTATATTCCAGGTGAATGCCATAACCACTAAGATAGAAAAATAGTATGCAAATTTTTACATTTTCATTCTCTACCCAAAGTATTTTTATATATTCCATGAAAAGGAGAGAAAAGGTATGGAGTGTGTCCCCAGCCCACAAATACCCTGGTAGTTAAGCCTGATTCCCTAGGAGGTGAAAGATGTGGGTTTATATCCCCTTAAGTCTTGAAGAAAACAATATTTGAGTCTTCCATGTCCTGGACCAGTTCTCTAACCACTAGGCTATTGGATAACAGAAAAGTGGTATCATTTCCTTGTCCTGCTGTCTGTTGAAAGAATGGGCATAAGTGCCTACCTTCAGGAAAGAGATCAAAGCTGTATATCCCAAGTGAAGAGTGGCAATTAGAGGCAACAGTGAGTTAGGCATCTAGCTCTAAGTGAGGGGCAGGATTTCAGACTCACTTCTGTCCTCAGCATTCCCTACCCGTGTCAGAGGTAGCTCACTGCCCAGTGTGCTCACTTTTGTTAATCCTTGTTTAAGGTATTTAACTTTCCCCATGAATTGTTTAGGTTCCCTGGTCTGTTAGTTCAGGTACAGGCACCTATTATCAGAACCGTAACTTCTGTTAGAGAAGAACATTAAAGAATGAAGAATTTTCTGAGGTTAAAAGTCCATGGAGAAAACTGCTATCACCTTTTTTCCCTTTAGTCATAATTCCTTCTTCTGTACCATGAAGTCTTCTAGAATAAGATAACCTCCAAACCACATTCCCACACTTGGAAGGTATGTCCTGTGAGGATATGCAAATATCTGAAGTGTGTAAAACCAATCTGCTTAAATGTAAGTTCTCAGAAGCTAGTTGATAATCGATAATTGTCCATCCTGATTTCCCTACGCATCCATTCACAACTGAGTTCTGAAAACAAAAAACAAAACAAAGCCAATTTAAGCTCGTGCTCTAAAGATGGCTGAGATGAGAGACTATGAAGCATGTCTTGTCATGATTATGAAGAGATGGGAGTAAATTTTCTGTTCTTACCCTGGCTTTCACATGACAACTCTGTAGGATTGCAATCAAGGTAGGAGGAAACCTTATTTAAAAAGTGCAAAATACCAAGTCTAACCTTATAACAAGTAGCACTGAAAAATACTTTTGTGGAGGGTGATTTGAAGTGGTCTTTCTTGACACCACAAGTAGTAGTAAGAGCAACTAGTTCTGGGGTGTTTATACACATGCTTTGGGAGGTGGGGAGAGGGGCGCCTTAATTAGAGCAGCTCCAAGAGCCACTGTAATTAAAGCGCCTGGAGCATCACATGTATCAGCGCCCACATGCTGACAAATGGCAGTTGGGGCATTTTAACTAAAGCTCGTTGAATGAGCTTTACTTAAAGCGTCCCTACTGCCATTTTTTTAGCATGGGGACGCTGATACACATGATGCTGGGGTCCACTCTGAAGCACCTTACTTACAGCACATTGGAGCAGCCTCGATACACTCGCATAGGCAAACCCTGAGTCCTGAATAAGGGTATGTAAATAACAGGTTTTTCAGTTCAGCAGTTAAACACACAAGTTGGCTTGGAACAAACTGAAGTTTTACTTATTTTGTCTTGCTGAGGCAAAACCACAAGCATTTCATTTTGCGTTCTGTTTCATCTCAAATTTTGTTTCCATTTTGTTTCCAGGTGCTTGTAAGAAAAGCAAGGGAAAGGGAGGGCTAGGATCACAAAACTGCCGCAGGCATTCTTTTAAGGTCGTAGTCTTGTTGTTGCCATGATGGTACAGGGAACAAGCAAGAAACAAGGTTCATTTGGTAGGGTCTTTTATTCCCATATTTTGTTCACTATCTTAGTGTTTGCAGCACTCACCCAGGATGCAGGAGACTCAGATTTAATGCCCTTCCTAAATAATTAAACATTTACCAAAGTTTCACTTTTGCTGGAGTGTCATCACCCTCAGATTCTAGTGCCATTCTCTTTCCTGCTCAGTTAATATTTAAGTATTTTTATAAAAAAGTAGAAGAGCTATACCAGAAGAGAATGAAGGAGACCTGCCTCAGAACACCTTATGGCACAATGAGTTGGACACTTTCTAAGAAGTTGCAAGATGCAGGTTAAAATCCCCTCAAACACAAGAGAGAAGGTAACCTGAAAGGCCAAAATAACATCTTGGGTGAGTGCCCTAACCACTTATTGGATAATGTGGAGACAAAACTATTCAGTGACTTTGAGCAAAACCACAAACACTTTTGGAATGACCAAAACTGAATTCTTCAGTCTTTGTTGCATAAAACAACTAGCTATGGGTGAAAAAAATGGAAGTTCTTAGAGGTTACATAAATAACCCTCAGAGAGGGGCTTTCCCTAGTCACAGTCTAGACCCAGGGCAATAGCAACAAACCTCTTTAAAAATTTCAGGCTTAAGAAGGAAGATTAGATAAAATTACCACTGGGGTGGCAGGAGGACACTTGAAGGGGCATAAGTTGCTTCCTCAAAGAAACTCCCAAGCCTAACAGCTGATAGGGCTGATGTGGCTAAAGGCAAGGGAGTGACAGCTAGCACCACATTTGGCCATGTTGGACTCATCAGCACAAATGATTAGGAGTTACTGCTGGATGGGGAGGACATAGTCTTTAGGATGTATCTTGTGCTGCCCTGGCATTTATGCCCCTGGAGATGTAGCAAGACACTTTAATGACTCTGCCATCAAGTCTCTTTCCTCAAGGACACTCTGTTTTAAATCCTAACACGGTTCAGCTGGTTTTATTAGAAATCTCCTCGCTTTAAGAAGAATTCTTTTCTCTGGTGAAGTGTTTAAATAAAGGCAAAAGTAACAACTTTCCCCAGTCTGTCTTAGCGCATCATTTATTTTTTGCCCTTCTCAAACTGTGACTCATTCACAAGCATTCATTCTTGGGAAGCAGAGGTTAGTGTAGCAAGTCCTGCCCTTTTTGTCCACTCACAGAGGCCTTTTTGTAGCATAGCTTCTCCTCCTGAAAATCCTTCTGCAGAAAGCCAGCTCTAATGCCAGGTTTGGAGACAACATTTCCCTCTATGGGATGTAATGTTCTTTTGCAAAGCAAACTTTGCTTTCAACAGCCACAACAAAATAACAAATCCACCCCTTAATTTTCTGCACTCTATTTTCCTAATTAGGTGGGTGGGAGAACAAATGTCCACATGCAGAAAGTAGGTGGGCACATGGTAGATAAATCCCATATTCCCAATTCTTGGCATGGAATTGTGCAGCCATTATGCCTTCTAAATGTCAGGGAACTAGCTCCAACTCTGAGAGGTGCCAGACACCTGCTCCCACTCCTCCCAGCTTTGCCTTCTGCTGTTGCAGCTCTCTGAGGCCATGGTGTAATTCTGTTCTGCACAAACTGAGCTGCAAGAGAGAAAAATTAGGGTTCTGACTGGAGTTCAGAACCTACGCTTCTCTCTTTTGTGCATTATTAGAAACAAACACAAGCCTGGGTAGTAGCAGGACCCAGGAGGAGAAGGCTGCAGTTGGTATTTCAGTCCCGGGAATGGCAGAGTTCTCCCTCTGTACTCACTCTGCATACTCAATAAGAGGAAAATCTGGACTGGTTTAAAAAGCCGTAGCTGTAACACACAACGTGTAAAGAACTGGTGTTCACATGAAAGAATTTGTGGTTGGCACAAGAGATCTTTTCAGCCAAGGTACTCCATGTTGGAGAGGTCGAGGGCTTCAGTTGGTCTTTTGCTCCCAGAATATTGATGAGGAGCTTCCAACCCCAGACACATAAACACACAAGAAGAGCAAGGGCTGTCAAGAAGAAAGGAGGACCTGATGGAAAACTAATGCCTGGCTTGTGAGCAAGTCCTGTCCTATCTTCCTAGGCACTGAGGACTTCACTGATAGCAGAGCCAGTACAGTTTGCTGCTCAGAGGAGGCAAGATTTAGGGAGTCTACCTAAAGGGCAGACATTCATCTGCCTCCCATAACACGTTATCTACATGTTACCAGACACGAGAACTTGTGACAAGGCACAGCCAGACAATCTACCAGCTTCACAGTCTGCAATGGGAAGGCTTTTCTCCTCCTCCAGTGGCAATCTCCTGTTTACCACTCAGGTATACAAGTTGTGCATTCAGGAAATATTGTCTCTAAAGTTCAGTAATATGCCATAGCATTCCACACCATCACAACACAGCACAGCACAGCACAGCATCAAAATGATGGGCTGTTGTACTGGGCAAAAGAGGAGCCTGATGCAGGTCATTACTGCATTGAGATACAGTCCAGAGAGTGGTATCACCCCTCCTCAGTTCAAGAGATCTGACGAGAGTTTAGGAATCAGCACTGACTCTTGTAGTTACTACCATCTGAGATGATTATATCCTGAGACAATTGCCAGTATCACTAAACCTATTTTTTGTACTATATATTTGAGTGACTGAAGACATATCAATTCCAGATTCCCTGGCATGAAGAGAGATGGTGTGCACATTTCTTTCATTATGTAGTATATTTGTAAAAGTGGGGTTATTTATCTACTGGTTGCTTCTGAGTGCATCACAAGCCTGTCTCCCTGTAGCTATACTGCAAGGGTCACATTAGTACACACCCTCTCAGATTGGCCTGCAGTGAGCTAGACACAGCTTTACAAATCAAACATGCAGTCAATGGCAAATTACACTGAAGCCATTTAATCCTTTGGGACACCCCTCTAAAAAAACAGCTGTCACAACAACTCTGTATTACAACGCGGACTAACAAGAACTGATATAGACACAGTCACATATGATATTATAGTGACTATGTAACAGATGAGAAAACTAAAGCATTTTTCTTGATAAGGTGACCACTGCTAGAACATCATACTCCACAAACAATTCAGTAGTAATACCAGGATTGTGCAGTTTCCCCTCACAACAACATCATCAGAAGTGTAACTGGATGCTTGAAGACCTTACATTATCATTGTTGGCACATATTTAATGCTTATTCTCTCCCATGGTACCCATAACAACACTCAGGCTGTGTACAATCAATAAAGATATGCAAAGCCAAATGCAATCGAAGCAAAATCCTTTTGGTGGCTATCAAATGTCTCCCATGAGCAACAGAAGTCTGTTCTCCCAATTCAAACCACCCCTTCTGCAGGGAGCTGCTTTTACTTCTCAGTGGCCCTCATCTCAGATTCTGCCTATTCATCCTATCCGTCTTCAGGGTGGTGAAGGAAGTGCTTTTCCTGGTTACAGCAAACAAACAAAAAACCCATGTGATAATCTAGAGTCCATTCTATGTTGCTTTAAAACTCTCACTATTCCTTCCTGGTTACCTGCAAATTTCAGCTCTGGTGGTAGCCTCAGCTACTCGGTTTTCTGTAGGCTGTCAAGAAATGTTCTCTAGAAGAGTGGGGGCCGACCGTTTGGCAGGCATGCCACATACTAAGCCCTGCACCATCCCCCAAGTGCCACATTGATCCTTTTCCCCCATCAAATCTATTGCTCTGATTTCTGCTCTCTGCCTGGGAGCAGGCACAAGGCAGGGGAGCCCACTTGCTGCTGCCATTGTCCCCAGCTGAGCCTGGTTCCTCCCCACAGCCCTAGCCCGAGCAGGGCAGGAGTGGTCAGGACAGCAAAAGTGGCAGGTAGATGTTGTGCATCCCAGAAGCATAAGTACAGGCGGAGAAGGGGGAAATGGGAGGGGCACTGTCACTGGGGGAAAGGGAGGTAATGCCAAGAGTGGGTGTGGGGAGAGAGATTTACCTAATTCAGGTAAATCAGGTAAATTTTCAAAATCCTGGATCTGCCTATGTCTCTGCATGAGGTCTCACTCTCTCTAGAAGCTATAAAAAAATCACACACCAACTACCATTTCATTATTATGTCTAGTTTGTACTGCAGTAGCACCCAGAGGCCACCAACCTAGATCCCCTAATAATAGGCACTGTAAAAGTGAAGCGGAGGTGTAATTGCTGCCTTGTTGGCTTTATAAAATGAAGCAATAGGTGGATACTAACCAGACAATATTCCTCACGTTATGAATCATTTTGTTTTTATTTAAATAAAGTTGGGGGAAAGGGCTTAGGAAAGAAAGATGATTATCAATAGCTGAAGAACATACTCCAAGCACGTCCTTTTTCTAGCTGAATTGCTTAGCATAGCTCTTTAATCTACACTGCTCTGGGCAACCATCACTGAAAAAGACTGTTATATTCACATTGCTCTGGGCAACTATCACTGAAAAACACTATTATATTCACTACCAAGTACATCATAATTCAGCTACTTATATAATAGTCATGCACAAAAATGGAAGAAAGATACCTGAATAGTCAGATGTGCGTAGGTCAGATTTTATCTCAGTTAATCCAATACAAAAGTCTATTATTGTTCAAGCAGAATTACATCACATTAAATGAGCTACAATCAGAATCTGTCTAACAGGCCAACCTGTCTACAAACACCACCATATGTTTTAAGAAACTTCAGTTTGGTTGTTAGGACTTTCAGATTCGAGTGTAAATCTTGTATTCTTCGGAGCCATGTGGAGTTCCACTTCTGGAGCATTAACTTCTTTTCAGCCAATGCAGTCCACAAGATCTGTTTGTCTTGGAATCAGAAGAGGCTAGCTGACTATTTCACCAATATAATTAGACCAGATTTACAGTTATGAACGTATTATAAAGAATATCTGTTGTCTGATGCCAGAAACAATCAAGGTCCCCTTTAATATCCAGGGGCAGCCTACAAACTGACTTTCTTTGAAGATACAGCTAGCCGAAAAGTTGAGGCCAACATGTATAGATCTCTAGAGACCAATCACCATAAAGGAAGAAAAAGGCAGAGAGATTCTGATAGATACTTTGAAAAAGACTCAAGTTTATGATTGCATAACATGTTGTCTTGGAAAGTTGCCCACTTTTAGCCTATACAGGAAGCATTAGCACAGCCAAATGTGCTATAAGCATCAAAAATAAAACAAGATCCTTCCTGAGCTTGTTGAACAATATCTAGTTTTGGGGGAGGGAAAGGAAGAAGTCAGGATAATGGACAAGGAAGGGGAAGATCCAATGAGTAATAACAGAAGGAAAGGAGATGAATGCCTTGGATTTCAGGGATGATGTAAAACTGAAATGAGAGCATCTAAATTCCATTAATGTTATCCATTTCCTCTTCCTACAGGTGCAGTCAGTTCAACACCCTGACATTTACACAGCTTGCAGAGTCTGCCTCCCCATCTCACTTGTAGGGCAAACACAGCATCAACACATGCTGCTGCTGTAGTAGGAGAAAAGCATATATTTCTTGGCAGGGGAGGAAGAATGCAGCATGTCCTAGAAGACTTCAACCCATGGCTGAATGCAATCCAAGCATGTTAATATCTAATTATTACTCTAACACAGATAGAGATAGGGCAAAAAGCACAGCCACAAATTCAAACCCCTTTGTGTGTTGTGGCAGATAAAGAGATTAAGGGGAAAAGGTGCATTTGAATTTGTGCTCCTACATATGACTAAAATTGTGGCTCTTGGCTGGAGTCAGTACTAGTAGGGATTACTGGTAGAGATCTAGTTTTCTTATCTTAGAAGAGATGCAGCCAAACATTTTGAAAGCCTTTCATATGAAATGTCTGATCAAGGTCTCCATCATTCAAGGAAGTAAAAATATCAGGAATAACGTGTCTATGGTTTGTTCCAAGAACAAGTGATGGGAGTTTGCTCCTGTCATATACAAACTAAGCCAGTGGCCCAGAATGATTATCCTCATTTTCAAAGAACTCATACTTGACGTTTACTATTTCACAGATTCTGCCATTTTTACCTGAGATGATTTATAGCATTTTGAAGCGTGATTTTAATGTTTGCTTACAGAGAGTAATGTAACTGTCACAAAGGTGCTTTCTTTTCATTACTGCGCTTTTATACAAATAATTTATCTCTAACTTAAGTATTTTAATAATTTACTCATCCATGTATTTGCTCATTTCCCTTTCAATTATCAGTGCAGCCACTTGGGTGCAATTCAGCAAATGAAGCAGCTACAAAAAACAGTGTCACTGTGACCTTAGGTGACCTAACTATGCCAGAAGTGTTTTCTTTTTAATCAATTATATGTTGTAGTGACATAACATACAATCTATATAATCTTGTGGTTCATATTGTCAGAGTATCACTGGCTGAAATCTTTCACACTTCAAACCTGAAATAAAAAATTAAGTTTTAAAATTAAAAAAGGGAAAAATCTTGACAATTTTAACAAATTTTCAAGTTATTTCACATATGTATTGAGATGGTGGGGTGAGACATTCTGTGGTAAGTTATTGCATAAAATGAGAAAGCATATCATCACATAGTTATTGGTTTCTCATAAGACAAGTTACCTGTGAATAATGTCTCTCACAAGATGGCATTCCTATAAATAGAGGACATTACTGATTATTAAATGCCTCAAGGGAATATAAAAAGACAGCTATTTCATCCAGCAGAATATGGCTTTGTCTGCTTTTCTTAAAGAGAGGCTGTACGTAGAGAAAGGGCAAAGAGGTTTCCTGAATGTCAGAGTTGCAAAAAAAAGAAATATTGGAGTGTAATACATGGGAGTCCACAGGGTGGGCATAATGCCCCCTGGTGGCTCTGCATCCATGCCCTGCTCTACCCCTAGGGCGCTCTTTCTGTCTTTCCTGCCATGACTTGATGGATAATAAATTAAGAGGGAAGCTGCCCTGTCAGACCTTTGCTAGGCCTCGGTCCCACTGGTCTTAGGCTAAGCCTCTGTAATCTCAGGCCCCTGGCTGGGCCGCTATACTGTATTGTGCCTGGCTGGGCACCCAAAGCCTTACGGGATAGGTGTGTAGTTCCATAACCTCCCCTTTACCACGCCCCATGCCTCGTGGGTGTTACCAGTACAATGTCCCTTTTTTGGGGCCTCAGCCTCCTCGGACTCTGCCCCTTCAATCTAGCCAGGCCTACCACCCTAGGCCCACTGGATAGGACCCCGCTTTGAGGCACTAGCTTCCCTTGTGCATTTACAAGTTACCAAGCTCCTGGCTCCTGTACACTTGGCCCCTGGCCCCTTTGTGCATGTGCCTTCACTGGCATGGGGCCCCTGGGCCCTCTGTGGCTCACTTGGCACCCAAGCCTTGAGCCGGCCCCTAGCAGGACTCAAGGCAATCAAGTGCTCTCCTGGACACCAGTGAAGCCTCTACCTCCCCTACAGCCTCTTCCACAAACCACCAGTGCACATAACATAAATACAAGCCCCTGAGCTATAACATAAATAATAACATGCAGCAGCCTTCTGCCCCTTTAAGAATATAGGCCTCTACTAGCCCAGCATCCGGGGCTCCCCTGGGCAGGAGCTCCTTCCCTGGTGGCAGCCAGGGAGGGACTACCCCTGCTAGCCCCAGCTCTGGGCTTAAATGCTCCCCTGGTTCTGCCTGCATCCAGTTATCTGACCAGCTGTAGGTGCTGGCCAATTACCTCATTAGCTGGTCACCATGGCAACCAGCAGCTTCAGCACCCTGCCTACCTGCAGCGCTCCCTTGCTAGGCTGCTTCCCTCTGTAAGTAACAGAGAGCCTGGGGCTCTCTGTTACATGGAGGACCATTGTTAAGTGAATCCCATTTAATGTCAAGACAAGTCCAATGAAGGCATGACATTTGGAATCCACGGAGTTTCACCTTTTTATACTAAGGAGAATTTTAGTTTTGGTATAATCTACTCTACCTTCATCTGATCTTATACACAGAAAAAGAATCTCCGGAAGCTATTCTGCCTAGAATAAGACGATAGTGGTAGACAATTTTTGTACCATATTTCTTGCATACATCATGCAGTTTTCCCCCCAAAATCTGGCCCCCAAAATGGGATATAGGTATTAAGTGGGGAACCTGAGGTTCTGGCCAGGAGAAAAACACCCTGGTTTGACTCCTGTTCCACAGTGCAGCAGCTGTTGCATTACTATTCAGGCAGCTGAGGGAATCTACAGACCTTTGGCTCATTGTTCATCATTCCCCAGTTGTTAATGATTGTCTTTCCTTTTTTAAGATCTTGATGTTCCACTAATCAAGCTAAATTTTCTTAGGGCAATTTTGCTGCCTGGTAGCTGCTCCTGGTCTCTTTCCTCTTAGTGAGACTCTTTAGCTCTTTTTAGCAGCAGCTAGGATTTGAGCTTTACTTAAGGAGGAAAAAGATGGTGGGTCAGCTGAAAAGTAGGCTCTGTCCCTGCTCCGCAGCCATAACTCTGGGAAAAAATATTTATTCTGCCTTTAAAAAAATTAAGTGAACATTATATTCAGGGGCAAACACAATAATACCTATAAGTCCAAATCACAGAGCACAGACATGGTAGTTTGGAAAGTATGTAGACACATTCAGCCCATCTGTACCCTGAGGACATCCAGGTTTTGCCTGCGATGTTGTAGCCAGCAAAGCAAACAAAACACTAGCATGTATCTACCAATGCATCTCAAACAAGACTAAGGATTTCATCCTCCTGCTTTACTCAGCCTTGGAGAGGCTGCAGCTGGAGTACTGCATCCAGTTCTGGGCACCACACTTCAGGAAGGATGTGGAGAGGCTTGATAGAGTCCAAAGGAGGGCTACACACATAGTTAGAGGTATGGAGAGCAGGCCATGTGATGAGAGGCTATTCAACCTGGAGGAGAGAAAACTCACAGGGGACTTGGTGGCAGCCTATAAGTATGTAACGGGAAAATATCAGGGACTTGGTGAACTAGGACTACCAGTCATACATTGCTAGAAGACCACTTTAGATTAGACATAAGGAAAAACATTTTACAACTCAAGTGTCCAGGATCTGGAATAGACTCCCCACAGAGGTGGTACAATCACCTACTCTGGGTATCTTCAAAAAACATGTGGACGCTCACCTTGCTGGGGCATCTGAACCTAGCAGTCTTTCCTGCCCAAGCACAGGGGCATTGGACCTGATGATTTCAAGAGGTCCCTTCCATCCCCTAACATCTATTAATCTATGAAACTGTAATATAAATACAGTAATAACAATGCAGAATTTCAAAAGCAACAAAGAATTCCCTAATGTCTGATATCTTTTTTTTTTGGTCAACGTGGAAAAAATTGCAAAGGGAGAAAATAAAGATACATCCCAGAAATAACATGAATGATTTTGAGATGAGGAAGACAGTTTCTCTGGTAAGGTTTCCTGTATTAGAAAGGCTTCTTTGAAAAGAGGTGGTTTCCCCCCACAAACTCTTAATTGATATTAAAGAAAGCTTCAGGCAAACTGATCCCAAGTAGAAGACCATGTGGCCTAATTTGGCACTTTTTCACCAGCAGGAAGCTCTTCTGCAGGCTATTCTCAATCCAATTTAGGTTGGCATCTATGCCCAGTTGAAACTGACATACTGTGCCACGTTATGAGTGGGAACAAAATCATCCTAACAGATTAGCAGGAATACAGGCATGCCAGAATACCAGCATGTGGATAAAGCTCAAGTGTTAGGGGTGGGATTCCTGACCAAAATGCTGAAATGACAGTCTGTCTTCAGCTTGCCCGTCTCTAGTTAGGAAATATGTCACAGAATGTACCAGCTGAGCTTTATACATCCAGAGTGGCTTCCATAGGCATATGCAGGTGGTGTTTTTGCTCTAGGGAATCAAGTTCTACAAATAATGAGGCATATAAGCAACTCTCCATGACAAATCTTTGTACACCCTGGTGAGGGGGTTTTGTGCCTCTGCTATTTCTCGTGCTTTACTTAGCAGAAAAGTCAAAACTGAGGTCCTCTTCCATCCCACAGCATTTTGCTATCGCTTACTGTATGGTCAATTTTACACTGAAAATGAGTAAGGGGCAGATTGTAAATGGCTCTATAACACTATTCACCAACCCAGGGATCGCGATCAACCAGTTGATCCCTGAGCCTCTTTAAGTTGATACGGGGCTGGGGGGAGAGCTGGGCACATGCTTACACTCACCGCCCCCAGCTCCAGCAGGTCAATCGACAGGGGAGGGAAGGGGCAGGGGCCAGACTGAAGTCCCCACAGTGAGGGACTGACCTGCAGCTCAGCCAGGAGCAGGGGAAGGTAAGTAGGGCCCCAGCCCCACTGGGTGGTGGGAGGAATGGAACCCCAGGGGGGCTCCCCCAGGGGGCGCTCCCTCCCCATCTCTGCAAGGGTAGAGGCAGAGGTGGCTGCTGCTGTGCCTCAAGCCCCGCTACAGCTGGCCACATGTGGCTCGGCTCAGCAGCGGGGACTCGTGTGGCATTGGGCCCCAGCCTGGCCGGGTCTGGGACTCTTTGCCACCCAGGGGTATGTGTGGGGAGGCTCCTGCCACTGGGCACAGCCTGGCAGAGGCCTCAGGAGCTCATGTCCCCCCACACCTGTGATCCGGGTGCAGCAACCAGCCTGCAGCAGCAGGTGCCTCATCCCAGAGGACGGGGGACGAAGCGTGGGCCGGGGCAGGGGCAGGGCAGGGGGAAGGGCAGGTGGGGGGCATGGTAAATCCTGGAGTGCCCTTGACTTCCAAAAAGTGATCTTCACCATAAAAAAGTTGGAAACCACTGCTCTATAGGTATAGAAGATGAGGGGAAGAGATCACACATCTATTACATAGGCTGGCTAGAAGGATAGAGCATGGCACAGTATACAGGGCATGGTACTTAGGGTGTGCTAGTCAGCAGTAATGCCTGCAGTGACTGCACTCCCTACCCCCCCCGAAACAGCTTCAACTCAACAGACCCTGCCATACTAAAGATGATGTGTCTAGGGTCAGGGTTAAGAGGGTCAAAGTGCTTTCAACGCTCAGTGAGTAGGGTCCCCCACCTCCACTGAGATTTGGTATAGTTTAGGAGGCGCACAAGCATCTTGCAAAGTGCTAATATTTGTAATACATTCAGAGGTCACACTCACATGATCACTGCCAGTGCAACTTGATTGGCATCCCATTTAGATCTTATTTTCACTAAATTAGGCTTTTCTCCACAACTGAGATGTACAAGCTAGATGTTAGCTACAGTTGATTTGTGATAAGTTAGTATATTTTTAGTATCCCTTTAAATAATTCTATTAACTGTACTGAATGCAGTTTTATGGTTCTTTAAAAAAAATCTAAATTTGCACAGACCATGGATTTGGTATTTGAGAAATTCTTCAAAGGTACATGGTATACTTTAAAACTCAAATATTTTTAACAGAAGATAAGATCAAGGAGACATTTACTGGGTCTTTGAGAAAATATAAATAAAAACTGCAATAACTGTGTCAATTTTCATTATTTTACCTTTTTAATCTTAAAAAGAAAACAAACACTGATCTGCAGGAGTTTATTTTTCTACGGCTTTTTTAATATATGTATGTTTATATTAAGTCTTTTGGGAGTGATACTAAGATGGCAGCTTGCTGAATTCTAAATGCCCTTCAGTAGCTGGAACATTGCATTCTAGTGCATTTTGATGAGTCACATTACTTACTTGTCACATATGTTGTTAATGCAAGGAAATGTATTCAATCCAGAAATTAACCAGGCAGCCAGCCATGGACAGATGAATGAAAGTGACCAAAAGCAGATTGGAACATAAAGCAATGGTGGAAAAGAACTTTAAAGCTGCTTAGACTTCAAAACCTTTTAATAGCAAATAAAAGGCTTAAAGGATGAAATCAACACTTTCCAATATAAAATGAAAAAAAAAGGACCCCTTTCCTCTGGCTGTTATGCAGTTATCCTGGTTTGAGAGACCACTGCATAATTCCCTTTCTGGGACATAGCCATCCTCTGCTGATTTATCTGTTACCCTAATAATAATTAAGGGTCATACATTATATAGGAAGCAGGGTAACTGCCAACTTTATACCCACACAGCATCAAAATCCCCCAACATACTCATGACCCTTCTGAAGGACTGGACAATATCCATTCCAGAGCACTTCAGTCCTGTTACTTAATTGCTCTAACAGGTTGCTTTTGACCTATGAAAGTCTCTCTTTTGACTGAATTGTCTCCCTGACACTCAAATCCTGTTGACCCAGGAACCAACATCCCAAGACCAAGAATCAAAGTGTTATCTCATGTGTTCCCATGAGCACCATCTCTGTTAACCTACTAGGAGGTCCCCAATGATAATTTCATTTACCTTTATGCATGACCTTTTGTCACCGTTGGCGCCAGCAGACCTCAGAGCTGTCCTGTAACAAAGACATTCTGGTTAGCATAAGTGCAGGGCCAGAGCTGTTTCTGAAAGCTGCGTTGTCATAGCAACCTGATTCCTCAGTGGTCACCTTAGACATCTACCCATTTACTCTGGGTAGCCGACAAAAGTTGGGAAAGGGTTAAACTAACTTACTCTTCTGTCTGACATAACTGCAGGAAAGGTATGCAGAAGAAATCTAGGGAAATTTACATAATAAAATATGTTTTAGAGGAGCAGGCAATTACTTTAAGAAATAAATTTTTTACCAAATTATGACTAGGTCTTCCCCTTCTTAATGACAGCCTCTCACTGAAGTTTACCTCTGGAAAATCATGTGTACTTGGGCAGTTTCCCGGTGGTTAGGTGTTGTGATAGAAGAAAGGACTAATCGAGGAGCTCAGCTTTGGATTAAGCTGTTTAGGAGTCTTCACTTTTCATCTTTTCCCACCTACTGTATTTTGCCAAATCCAAAATGACTCTGAATTTAAGATGACCCCCCCAAAAATTACATCCTGGGCATGGAAAATTTAGAAATTTGTTATAATTTTCTATGTCTAGAATCTAATTTTTGGCGGGTTGTCTTAAATCCCCCCAGTCCCCCAAATGCTACAGCAGGGCAAATAGCAGCAGGAGGCCAGGTAGTGGTGAACAGGCAGTGGGAGTCAACTGGCCTGCCCCCTGCTTCTCCCCAACTTGTCCTCCTAGCTACCTGCCCCTCCCCATGCCTGGACACCCCATGTCTGTCCTCACTGTGCCTCTGTGCTCCACGCCTTCCCCCTGCCTCCTGCCCCCTCACTTGCACCCTTCTGCCTATCCCCTGCCCACCTCTGCCACTACTACCTGCCCCCCACTTGTCATCTCTGCTGCCTGCCCCACATGCCACCCCTCCCTCCACCACTTACCTTCCCATTGCATATCCCTCTCTGGCTGGGCCCTGCTGTGGCCAGGGGCAGGAAACATGCAGCACATGTTGCCTCTGCAGTGGCCATGCAGTAGCCGCAGCAGTTTCAGCCCCAACCCTGGGCTGAAGTGTGCCCCAGCTGGAGATGGATATGAAAGGGGAAGATAAGCAGTGGTGGGGAGCAAGGGCAGAGGAGGGGAGCAGAGGCTGTCATGAGCAAGTTGCGGGGTGGCACTAGCTGTGGCTGTGGCTTCAACTCTGATCCTGAGCTCGGGGTCGGAGTTGCAGCCGCTCCCCCTGCTCACCTTTGTACTCAAATCTAAGATGAGGCTTTGCCCCCTTCTCTCTCCTCCCCTGCAACAGTCCAAATTCACTACTGGGACAGTCAGCTGCCCTTTATCCAGTGCTGTAACCTTCATGCCAGCAAACAGTTTTGTCCAAGATGTCTTAGCAATCACAGTATTTTTGGTGTGGTTTTGGTGTGGTAAATGCACACAGATTTTGTTTTCCAGCTCCAGAATTCCCTCCAAACCATGCAATTTGAAACAAAGGAAATCTAGGACCATGCATTTCCAGGGTGCCAGGAAGACACAGAGGCAAATTTGGGTCTGCCTGAAGCAGACAACTCCCAGGGGCATTAGTGGAAACTGCATCTGCTTAAACTAGAGCTGAATTTCATGCCCCATTATAGATATTTCTTCAAGATTTAATACAACCAGCAGAACACTTACATTGCAGCCCTGTTCTGTCAGTCCTATTCTGCCCATTTATATCATAGTTCAAAAACTAATATTCCCCATCCTTAAGCATTTCACAATGAGTTATTTGTTTAGTAGCAAAAGAAAGTGATTAAAATACATAACATAGCTAAAATCATATTCTCATCTTCTGCACTGCTGTATAATTCACTCTGAAGAACAAATAAGATTACAGTTCTGGGACTATATCCAGAATGAGTTACATTTGTCCTGTTTCCCATTCTTGTTATAATCTTTGTCAAGACAGAATGATACGTCCCATTTGCTGTCCCCCTCACAAGATTTGTCAAGTCTAGTGCAATAATGGAGTTGCCTGATGCCATATATGTATTATGAATTATTTCTGGATGCAGTGCAGGGTTTGCTTGCATTCTGCTTTACTATTTCGGCCCTTCCCATTACATCTATAAGCAGGTATTGGTCAACATTATTCCTTTTTTATTACTTTTAAGATAGATTGTGACCAGAACAGGAAATCTGTTTCTTTGGCAGAGGCATAAGGGAGAATGGCATGCAAAGTATCATTTTGCTAATTGCAGAGTGATCCAGGTGTTAATGAAAACTCAGAACACTAACATCACTGCTAGTGATGTGATATCACTGGCCCTGAAGGACAAATAATTACATCACGTAAACCACTATTCAATAAACATACCATTAAAACAGTCGCCTACCCCAAAGCAAACAGCTTTGAGAAAACTTATCTTCTTATGCAAGCACTTGTGTAGGATTGATAGTCATCAGCTAACAGCATTTATTTAAGCTTACTTCAAAAGTGGATATGCTCTGGTTGCCGCTGAGTAAATGCAAATAGGGAAAGCAAAGAAAAAAATGAATGTATGAAAAATGCCGGAGAGGCTTCAAAATTTATGGGGAAGGAGAAAACAATTGTTTGTCTGCATGCTCTCACTAAGAGGAATTTCTCACATGGCAGAATACTGAAATGGTCAAGTTATTAGAAGAAGTGGGCAAATACTGGGTGTCTTGGAGGGACAGTTTGGAGCCTTATCAGCCAGTCTTTGAGTTGAAATTTCACGAAAGCAAGTTCTTTGGCTCATCCTAAGTTTCTTTAAGTTGGAAATCAAATAGGATTGGATATCCCTCCCCAATGTTAGAAAGGGTAGGTCCAGTTATGAACATCATAGTCGCAACAAAAAGCAAGGTGCCCTTGAACCTGGGAAAAACTTAGATAAGATCTCATATTGGACCAAACTCTGCTAGCTGCTAGCCCAATTTTGTCAATGTAGAGTTAATATTGTGCCATGGTGCTTCATGGCCTTCCAGAATGTGGAAAGAAACTACACTTTAACCTCTAAAAAACAGGAAATTAAGAGTTAAGGTATGTTTAACTTCAACCTGTTGGAGCCAGGAAATACAAAAGTAAGGTATGTACTATTATCCCTATAATGCAGCCTTAACTCTGCAGCCTGAGGTGATAAGAAACACTGGGAATGATTCAGCAAGCATCCTGCCATAATGAAGCTGGTTTAAATACACTGGCAGGATAAAAATACTTCTATGCCTCCTTGACAGCAAGAGAATTTTAAAAATTATTTAGCTCTGTGTTCCTAGTTATATCTTGCATTTACCTTCATAATATACTGCCTCTTATTTCCATAGCTATTACGGTTAAGCCAAAACCAAAACAAAGCGAATGTTTTTAAAAAAGAAGAAAAAAATCCCAAGAATCACTGGGCTTCAAAATGTATTGTACCTTGCTGCAGGACAGCAAACAGTTGTATAATTATTCTAGCGTGACACATTTGTGCATAAAATGAGGCCTTCTCTCCCAACACTGTCTGTCAATAAACCCCGAAAGTTTATAAGAAAGCTGTTCATAATGCATTCAGTTTTACCTATCAGTGTGATGTTCAATTACTTGGGAAAGGGTGAAGGACTTTATGCCATATTCAAATATGACAGCTATAACCTTTAAGTACTGGCAAATGCCAAGATACTACTGGCAGTATGAATTCTGAGCATGTTTATTTTTGCCTTTGTACACCGTTTTACTTCTTTATGCAAATCATGAAGTATTTTAAAAGTGCACATTATCACAGCTTCCATCCAAGGAAGAAACTGGTACTTTCACTCTCATTCCCAGCAGGTCCACTATTTGGTCCTGCCACTGGTATTACAGATCCCAGCTCCCTGACCTCTGGATGTGACGCATGCAAGCATTTGTGCTACTAGCTCAAAGAATAAGTCCTATTGCTGTACACCATGTTAAGATCTCAGTGAACAATGTCAATGCTGTTTTATTGAAAATCCTGTTGAGAGTGGCAACTCTTTAAAACTTGCCAAAGTCTCCCAGGTCTCCAAACAGTCGTCCTTCTACAATGAAATTGCTTTTGCTCTCCTTATCCGCACTTTCCAACAGGGGGTGATAACAGTGGAATAGGCCTCTCTCCTCTTCACCCAGAAATGGAAAGAGCAACCTCAAAGATAGTTGCTAGTATGGAGCAGGCCAGCATAGAGGAGAGAAAAGGATGCACACCAGAGCCTTTCTGCCTCTCTCCTTTCTTGGGTCTTTTAGTCATAAGGATCCTGTTTACAGGGGACATGGAAATGCAAGCTTGCAGGAGACTTAGCAAGAAGAGGAGCCACAGCCACTGTGCAGAGTAAGGTTACCAACCCTCCAGGATTGCCCTGGAGTCTCCAGGAATTATATATAAATCTCCAGGAGACTGCTGAGAGTCACCCAGGAGATAAATAAACATCAAATAAACATTACATTTTGAAACTGATTTATACAGTAGTCCAGCGGGTTTTTTAAATGTAATAGTAATGTGCATTTGCCTTCCTGATGTAAAGTCTACGCACCATAATCCGTAACTGATATATACTAGCACACGGGCACGTTTGTGTTGTGCATTGCGGGCATGTTGGCACTCTGGAAACCTCCCGGACTAGATTCAAACAGAGTTGGGAACCCTCGTGCAGAGAGGAGAAGGTAAATTTTCTTCACCTCACCGCTAGCACAATGTAACAGGAAAGAGAGGAGGCAAAACTTTGGGGGCAGCTGAAGGGAAGAAAGAGCTGAGGGAGTGAGGTTCCTGTTGTTTCAGGTTAGGATTATAATCCCATAAGGGCTTTCAAATCCTGCATTTTGAAAGGTTGTTTACAGAAAATAGGAGTTTCTCAATGAATTATTACTAGAAACTTCAAAAGAAGGAAAAATATGTGTTAAAACCCTGCAAGGAGATGCCAGAAGTGAACATCAGTTTCAGGCCCTGGGGTAACATGATCTAAGGCAGAACTAGAGCACTCTAAAAGGCAGGACTTATGTTTCAGGGAAGGAAGAATGATGAGTATAGCAGCTCGTTAAAGTGCTATGTATCCTTAATGAAGAAATAAAAGAAAACCACTACTCAACCAACCAGTCTGTAGGGGAGGGGAGACGGGGCTTCGTGCATTCAAAACCTGGCCTTCCCATAGACTGTTTATTAATTTGCAGGATCACTCTGTCTTTCCTTGGGGCTGTGCTGTGGGCATCTTGGGTTTCTGCCACCTGGGAAGCTGTTGTGGCCTTCGACCGGAAGCCTGTGGTTGAATAACTGGGTGGCCGTGTTGCAACTTGCGCTCACGTGCCTCACAACTGCTTGTTTGTCATTTTGCTCTTGGCTCTCTAAATGGAAAGGGTAGGAACGAGCTCTCTTTACAGCACGTCTGATTTAGCTGGGAGTTTTGGGAGAGGTCTCTTATAAGCACGGGGAAATTTTAGATTCTTGGGTGGCAGAATCCTGAGTAATCTGTTGATAACGGATGTGAGTATTTGCCTAAACAGGCTACCTTTCATCCTATTATAATGAACCTGAAAGGTGTTAAACAGGTTTTGCTGGCTCCTTACATGAGTCAATGTGGGTCCTTGGCCTGAGGCAGGGGTGGCCAACCTGCGGCACCAGCAGCCTCTGTGTCTGGCAAGTGGCAAAGCAGGAAGAGGGCAGGCAGTGGAGTGCCAGATAGGGCAGGGAGCAGAAAGCAAAGCAGCAAATTGGGCAGGAAGCACAGGGAAGGAAGGAGAAGGTCGGTCGGGCATGGAGCAGGAACAGAGCAGCAGATCAGAGAAAGGGATTGGGATGGTGCTGGGGGAGGGTGCAGAGCTAATTTGTGGCTCACCTGCCAAAAAGTTTGGCCACCAGGGGCCTGAGGGAAGAGATGTTACAAGCAGCCAAATTACAGCACTGCCTGCGGCTGGGATTTAGCAGCTAGAGGGCCAGCCTCTCCTGTGGGGGGGTAGGCTGGGTTTTCATGTGGTGTTGTCTGGGAGATGGTGTAAAGCTTGTTTAATAAATCACATGGGGATGTGTAGCTCAGGTAGAAATACAATGTGAACACTACCTCTGTACTAAATTTGTATAAGAGAGTAAACTTGAGATTAGGAAATAGAACTTCAATTCCCATTTTTGCCACTGACTGTCTGTGGTACTGGATCACAGGGCCCACCCTAGCTGAACTTTGGCACAGGATCAGGGATGAGCAAAGTTAATGGTTGTGTCCAGTGGCAGATCCAGGAATGGGACAAAAGGGGTGCACCCCCTACTTGGCTGTGCTGTGCATGTGCAATGAGCTCTAAGCTCACCAGCTGATCAGGGCAGGATCTGGCTGGAGCCCCTACTTTCAGGTAGCTCCAAAGCCCAGAGGGTAAATACTGCTGAACATTCAAAGAAATCACCAGATAGTATATTTTAAGCCCTGTGTTTGAAAATTCAGTCCAAACTGGCACCTACTCTAATGCTTCAGTGTCTGATGAATTTGGGTGTTAAGTCAAAAAGAACAGAAGGCTCTCACACCAGAAACAGGAATCACAGCTTTTGTCTAAAAATGACCTGAAAACATGTGTACAACTAGCACCTGCAGTTTTTCAGTGATGCTCTAACTGCAAACAAACAATTGACTTACTGCGTTGCCATCATGTGACAAAGTAAAATTATGGTGGAAGAGGGAGAATGATTCAGCTATGTGCAGTGTTTGTCTTTAGGAGAAATGGATTCAGAGAAAGTATGTGCATGTCTCTATTCACTGAACTTAAGCCGACATGGGTGATTTGTGCTCGGCGGATTGCAGGGAGAGAATGGAAAGACTCCATTGTGTACTTTGTCCATGGAATTCTTTGTTCTATAATGAAACTGAAGTGTGCCTTAGAGTAGTCATGAGGAGTCATGATTCATATTATACAATGTTAGACAACCAGGAGGTTTTGTGCTAGAGCTATTTTTGTAGTACACAAGCCTTTCTTAATACAGATCTTATGCTGATATTCTTTTATTTTTCACGTGCAATGGACCTAGGCAAATCTACCCAAACATCCCTCTCAAGAGCAGTTTTCTTGATATATTCTTCCCTAAACAAAAAACAAAACATCAAACATAGGAAAAATGTTTCAACGTTTCATATTTCCCCCTGGCCAAAGCCCACGTTCTCTCCTAATAACCTCAGTGATCCTTCCAAACAGCTGAATATTAGCACTCTTAACTAGTTGGATTTTTTAAGAAATCAGACTTCTGCTGCAGCATTATATTGAATGTATATATATGTAAAAAATAAAATAATTCAGTTACAGGCAGTATTTGCTCTTTCATTGCAACATGGCTTCAGTTCAGAGCCAATTATGTAAAGCTGCAGCACCTCAGCACCATCACCAACAGTCCTTTAAAGGAAAGAATTGCACCTAGTCAAAGCTGAAGACATTTTCAAGAAATGTAATGATTTTCTTAGTTTCTTGCCTGGAGCATTCTTCTTACCTTATTTCACTCTAAAGCACCATGGGGTATTATTCATGTATAACATATGGAGAACTATATAAATCCAAGTTGTTGCTGATTTTACTTAAAAGTCAGTTTTTATTTTCTGTTTTACTTCTGTCTGTTTACAGTTCCTTGAAACATCGTTTGCATTGCCACAGATGTCATTTGCTCAGAGAGCTTTATCTCTTGTACACACTAATCTTGCTTCCCCAGTATTTGTGACTTTGCCTCACAGGGTGATAGAAAGAAACACAGTGCCAAAAACTAATTTTCAAAGAAAATGGCAAAATGATTTAAATTCATTCCTTCAAATTCAGTATCAGTTAAGCTTCATAGTCAAAATTCCTTCATTGATTTAAGGAACTCTCCAGATTATGATTTCTAAAGGAAGGAGTGACTCCAAGACAGCTCTATTTAATTGAGAGTTTTCTTTCTCTTTTTTTAATAGCCAACTGCGTCTTGGTCAAGAATTTCAAGTAGATGCCAAGAAGGTTCCAGTAGCAGCTGTGGACAAAATATGTTATTTGTATAGTGACTGGTTATAAAAAAGAAAACTTAAAGCAAGGTTTACTTCCAGATATAGCAATGAGCACTGTAGAATATTTATTGGACACATTTTAAATCCCTGGATAATGACCAAGGTTGTAGTGATTTTCTATACTGAGAACTAGAACAGTCCCTTCATTATGTGGCACCTGTACAGCAGGGACAGATTGTGGCTTTTCCAGGAAGTTCTTCACAGGAAAACTGTTTTGCCTGACAAAGGGGCAGGTCTCAATTCATAATTGATTGACATTTCACTATCAAAATACAGCACTATATTTCCTTGGATAACCATTACTGTGTATTTTGTGGGTGTGAATGGTTTCATTACACTTCCTAAATAAATAGTTCTTAAAATTATCCAACCCTTTCATTAGTGTTACTGTTGTACAAACGAATACAATGTTAAAGGTTTCACATCCTTTGTAAAATGATTACATGGAAGACTGATAGAAAATAATTTTCATTTCTATATGGCACTGGGCTGCTGGATAGATGTCTCTCCTCTACCTTGCTCTGAATTCTGTCAACTACTAAACCCTCAAAGAAGATGGATACTGAGCTGAGTTGTCTGGATCCAGTATGGCAAATCTTATTATCTGAACTTTTTGAGACAGTGACTGCAGGCGATCCTCTTCAAAAATATTTTTACACATAATCCTCCTGTAATATAAACTGATAGTCTCTAGATCCTGGGAATCAAAGCAGCTGCTTGAATACAGTCTGGATAAACTTATTCATATGATCAGAGTTCCACAAAACTACTGTCAGATAAGGTGTATATGACTGCAGGAAGGGAACATATAGTGAGTGGCTAGGGCACTTCAAAATAGGAATGAAATTGGCCCCAAAATACCAATGTTCTTGCAAACTGAGTGGTTAATGCACAGTATCAGCTGTCATCCAGGGCTTCTCTTGGTATTATAGAGGAAGAGAAATTATGGTATGTGTATATATATATGTATATATATGTGTGTGTGTGTGTGTATATATACTTGCATTTGAAAGTAGAAAATGTAGACTTCATAACTGTGTGTGCATTTTGATAACATTTTTTAACTTTTGGGGGTAGATGGGTAGGATTTTAAATCAAGGGCTTTTGTTCCCTGTTCTTACTGGAGGGCTTTACCCACTGGTACTCATTTTGCCCTTACATTACTAAAATGTGCCTTGATCATTAAGGATGCTTAGAGACATCAAAAATAGAAAGAAGCAAGATACTGTTTCAATTACTTTAAGCTCAGTGCACCTCCACGTCAAGTGCAGTGCATACCCAGAAGAGGCATTACATTACTTTGACCCAGCTCACCCAACTTCTCTATAGATTGGGCATTTCAGTGGAGCTTTTTGTGCTTTTGGATGTGTCTACACATGTATTTAAGTGCAACTAAATTTAGTGGGCATTAAACTAATGCGAATTAAGTGATTTTTGGCCTGTGTCTACATGCACAGGGACTTCGGACTACAGTTAGTCCCAAGTCCCTGGATTTGGCACTAAAGTTAGTCCCAAGTTCCCGCAGCCCTGTCATGTGCCCCAGTGTCTACTGGAGGGAGCTCCAGCCTTCAGCCACATAGCTGCCAGCACTTGCAAGCCATGTTGAAGCCAGAGCCAGTTGCTAGCACCTGGCAGCCATCTGGGAAACTCTGATCCTTGCTTAGCCCCGTCCCTACCCAGAAGCCACTTGCCCAGTGCAGGGGCAGCACGCAACAGCTCCCTGCTTGCCCACCCTGCCTTTGCGCACCAGCTCCCTCCTTGCCCATCCTGCCCCACCAGGGATGCCTAGTGCCCCACTGCTCTAGCCTGGCACCTGCCAGCAATGACCAGCACCCTGTGCTCCTGATGGCCATGGTGCTGGCCCTGCTGGTTCCAGCAGACTCCCCCTCCCCCAGGCCCCAGGACAGCCATGCATCCACTAGCGGGGGCCAGGGCACTGGCTGTGGGAGGCCCTGCCCAACCCCTTCCTTCTGCACTCCCCTCTCCAGCCCACCTGCCCCACCACCCACATACCCACTACCCCTTCCCCACCCCTAGCACCACTCTCAGGACATGCACGTGAGTGAAACAAAAAAACTTTATTACTCTCACAACACCCACTCCCATTCCTCCCCCATCCACTCTTCCCTCTCAACCAACAGAGCCCCTCCACCACCCACCAACAATAAAAATCCCTCTTACAAGTGGGAAACTATATACAAGGAGAAAACTATTTACAATATTTTGGCTCTTCAAGCCCTAAGTGGGAGGCCATGGGTGCGTGGGGGGTGGTGGATAGGGAGTAGGGCCCCAGGGCAGGTGCCCAGCTCCCCAACTCCTGGATGTTCCCTATGGCTGTGCTCAGGCCGATCCCCTAGTGGCTGGGTAGACTGACTAAAGTTAGTGCCAGGTCACATCTACACGTGTGTTAATGGCATTAACTAATCACACCTAAATTTCAGGTATCGAATTTAGGCACAATTAGCCTAAGTTAATGTGCATCAAAGGGTACACATGTGTAGACACATGCCTGTAAAGCTCATTAACTTAGGCTAATGCACATTAATGTGTCTCGTGTAGATGCATCCTTTATCTACTAGCTGATTAAATTAGCTATTTGATAAAAGCACCAAAAAGCCCTGCTGAAACACTCAGCCTATACGGATCCTGCTGAGCCAGGCCAAACTAACACACTTCCTCTTCCAGTACAGCGACTTGTTTGTTTTTTTACATGTGTTAGTGCCTTAAAGGCCTGTGCTTCCTGTCACTTAAGGCAGTGGTACATTATGCTGAATTCAGAGAGTTATACAATCAGGCCATTAAAACCCTATTTGCACTTGATCAGATCTTCAACTGGTGCCAGACTTCACAGACATCAGTAGAGCAATGCCACTTTACACCAGCTAGACCAAGCTCATAGGCTGTAGAGTAAGGTCAAGGGTTTCTGTTCGACCAGTGCAAAAGTCTGGGGAACAAGAGATTGGGGCAGCACTGCACTAATAATAGGGCTGCAACCAGTTCTATTGTTGCCTCAGTTTGAATGAACGAAATAAATGAATGTGAATGAGTGCAATGTAACTGTATGGCAGGGAACAACTATAGACTCAGTTAAGTCCTTTAACAATATATTATTGTGATTGGTGACACAAGCTGCTGCAGGTGTTAGTTCAGACTATGTCTGCATGCTGAGATCTACTGTGCATACTGTTATTAAGGTACTCCTGAGAGCTCCATCCAGGAAAGGAGATATTTGACTGCACAGGGCATAGGTTTTAAAAGCCAGTGAATAGTCTAGAGGTATTAAGAAAGGTTTGTTGGTTCTGTACAGTATGTATCACTATTACAATACTGCCCAAGCTTTCACTAAGGTCACCAGAGTACAGCAAATATGTGCTGGCAGATTTGCTTTTCGAACACCTAGGGAAGGCATCTATTTTCAAATTTAAAAACATCAGCTGTTTCCAGACACAACAATTTGATGGATATTAGGAGCTATACTCTAATATAGGAGCAGTCCAAACTGCAAATCCAAAGAGGAGCTACAGGAGGCACAATATCTTTCCTAAGAGGTTGCCTGCATGTGTGGAGAATGTGGCATGTCCTGGACTGAGCATCCAGGCAGTGCTCACACGTGCATTTGGCATTGTTTGCACCATAGACGATGGTTATCAGGGTGTAGTCCCTGTACCAGAAAGAAAGCCTTGCATCTTTTCTTCAAAGCCATCTTGAGCTCCTGCACACAAGTATTACAGCTTTCCAGTCCAGCAACTAACATCTCTGGAAAGATTCCTGTTGACTTAGTCTAAGGTGAAATCTTGGCCCCGTTAAGACCCACAGTAGAAAACCTGATGAATCCAATTGAACCAGGTTTTTGGCCCTGTTTCAGCTCTTCAGGCCTATATTCTGTTCAAGCTCAGGGGGAACTGCAGAACTAGCAGCTGTATTTTGTCAAATCTGTATCTATCACTGAAAAAAAGCTTCTATTCTTTCAGAGATGAAGACCGTATTGAAAACACGAGCCAATACCTACGTTTCTTGGTAAGTGTTCAACCATACAAGACTGAAACTATAAACCCAGGAGTGCTATAAAAGTCTTTATTCAGTTTAAAGGTAAATACAAATAATGTACTGTGATGTACCACTTGGGTATATGCACTATGATACAGATCTTGAAAATTTGCTCTAAGTTAAGCACGTGCTTAAATGCTTTGTTGAACTGGAGAGTAAGGCCAGGTACAGACATTACACTTTTACCAGTATAAGTGATTGGAAATTGGTCTCTACCCATAACAGCAGAAGTTCAGCACACAAAACTCATTTAAAAATGGTGGAACCTGGTCTAAGATTTGCCCTCCACCCCAAAAAGGCAAATGTGTGTTCTGCTTGCTGCCGGTCTCAACTAAGCTGCTTACAGAAAACCACGTAACTTAGATTGGTTCCTCCTCGGGCTTTTCAATGTCTGTACCTAGCCTAAATGACTTACCTAAGTTAGCATAGGAAGTTTGTGGCACAGTCAAGAACTGAACACTGATCACACTTCCCAGTCTAGTGCCTTAAGCACAACACCCTTGTTTCACTCTTAAGACTACTACCTATGTTGTTGTGAGAAAGAAGCCTACAGAAAAGGAAGGAAACTGGACAGCGTAAATTAAGGGCCATTGCCTACTGTTAAATTAACAATTAAAAAAATCTTTTACATTTAAAAAAAATGCTAGCTCTTACCTAACAATAACTTAGAAAATCTGATTTCCCATCCGTTCCAATAGTGAGAGGCATTTCCTTTGTCTCAATCTTCTTCTCAGCAGGAGCACCATGCTGATGAAGTATCATCAAATTGTCAGCTCCCACTGAGAGAAATACCAGCACTGCTTACTGATTGGAGAGATGGAAGCAGTGACAGGTGTTTCTAAAAACTGTTGGTTTTTAAAATAAAAAACAACTTTTTTTTCCTCTGAGAGGATATTGCAGAAATAGAAAAGGTCCCATAGAAAGGCAATGACAATGAGACTGGTAGTGACTGAAGGAAAACAAAAATCAGACAATTTAGTACAGCAAAGAGCTATAGGATAAAGGGCATGATATAAATTTATGGGAATAATACATACAGTAGGTCAGTTGGATGCTGATCCTTAGCCTTTCATAATGCTGAAACAAGGGTACATACAATAAAATGAAGAAGCATGAAATGTAAAGGTTTAAATTCAGCCACCTTGACTGAACTGTTCAGACATGCAGTATAATGGCACTTACCATAATTAAATGGTAGAATTTGCTGTCACAACACACTATTAAGTCAAAGAAGTTAGTGGAAACTTAAGAGCATTAGACTTTATCATGGATAATGGGAGTATGTGTGCACACTTATATTAATTAAGACAAAAATGCATATTGTAGGCAGGATTGGTAGACCACTGATTTGTACGGCTGATATACTTCCCATTACAAAACTGTGGTCTCGTTGCTTATTACTTCACCACACTGCAGCCATCTAGATTATTAATGATTCTGTCTTGAGAATTATTTGAATACTACAAAGTAAATAAGGCCTCATCCTTCATAGTAAACAACAACAAGAAAAGAAAATAATGAATAGCTGCTCATTAAGTAAGTATCACCCATTCTCTGCAGTGGATGAGGTAGGGATCCTTTGGGAAAAAAAAGTATGTGATCATGTAATTAAAGGGTGTGTCATAATTTATACAGAGTAAAGGTTGTACAAGCAACCCTAACTTTTGAGGGCGTAACTTTGCAAATTTACTGCGGGTTTTTGGTTTATTTTGTTTTTTAACTTTTGCTTAGGTAATGGCAATGTGGGCTTAGGTAATGGCATGTGAACCAACCACCAACTTTCTCAGGTACTGCACTGGATATGAGTCTTCACTGCTAGTTCCTCTTCATTCTGCTTTCTGCAGCAGTAGTTTATGGGAAAGAAGAGCAATATTTAAAAATAACACTTACTTTCCATGTCACCACACTGTTTAAGTCTAGAAGACTTTCCCACAAAGAGAGTTTTCCTAGAATGATAGATTTGTTTTAATCGTGCCTTTAAAATTCAGTAGGAATGCAGTTCTTATTTAAATTCTAATGGGTCCTGTAAAGATTCATCAGAAAGAATCTTGTTCCCCATCAGATACTTTCTACATGTTGTTAGGTTTCTATTCCCAGAGTTGTTCTGAGTTGATGATTGAACAATACGTATGCTAAATCAGTGTCATATACAGTGCTGTGGAAATTGTTCGGTGGGCACTGGTTCAATTCCTTTGTCTGGGATATTGTGATTTTAATTGTGAAAGAGCATCCAGACTAATGAATAGGCACTTGTAACTATGCAGATACTTCCAATTCCCCCTACAATAAACAGTCAATATTGTCTATGGCTCAAGAGCTAAATGCTACTTCAAGTGCACCTTTGTAAGTCTTGAGTAAATGTGCTTTTCACATGCTAACTAAGAACAACCAGCAAGAAAGATTTCCTCTGCCATTTTTAGTCTAATAACTTTGCATATCCAGAGACTTGGTTCTAGCCCATGCCCTGTAGTAGCAGCCAGGGTCTCTGTTAAACCTCTAGATCCATGGAATGGTATAGCTGCTTGACTCTCTTCCTTATCATTTTTGTCTTTGTTCCCACTAGCCCTCTCCTACTCCAGTACTGACATATATGAGCACAGGTTTGCCCCAGCACACTCCCACCCCTGTATGATACAGCTGCAGTGATCTCATTACAGTTAGGGACATCAGGAGGGGAACAGTATTTGGCCTTAAATTCAGATCAATCCTTTTCTGAATTCTTTAATGTACCCTCCTCCTGCATCTTATCTCCTGTCAGCCCCTCACAGGAAAGTCCTAGAGAATTTAATAGAGATTATACCACAGAGCTCCACACAAATGTAACAGAGTTCCATAGAAATTCCACAATTTAAACAGAGAATGATATCCTTTCTATAGACTTTTTGAACCATCCTACAGCATTCTGTTCTATAACGGATGTTAATTGTGTTAAATTCTATAGAATGTCAAAAATGTATAGAAAGGTTATCATTTTCTATTAAATTCTATGGGACTTGATCATAGAAGACAGCATCACAGAACGAGTAATGCAGTCTCAACATGAAGTATGTCACTGTCTCTTTTGTTAGACATCTTTTTTATTTTTGCATGAATTATTTATTAATCATTAATACAGTTATAAAAGATGTGGGGGTTGGGGAAATGAGGAAAGTGAATTGTACTCATGAGTGTGGCCAATACTGTGACACAGGCCATGTGGCAATAATTAGAGGAGAGTGTGAGCTCTCTCAAAGCCTGTGGAGACTAAAAATTATTTAGTCAATTGGAGAGGAAAAAGCATTAATATTTAATTAGATAAGATGCTCAGATGTTATGGTGATGAGTGCAGTATTAATACTTAGAGAGACAGACAGAAATATTCTTCTTTTACGTCTTCTGTTATTCTTATCCCATGTGCTTAGAAGAGTAATAAAGTAAAAAAACATGGCATCAATAATGTTTTGCACCTACATAAAGATTTTTCTTCCACTTGGGGAAAATGAGGCACAAAGAAGTGATGCAGTTTCACCAAGGCCATTCTGTGAATTTGTTACAGTCATAAACAGAACTCAAATCCTCAGATTACCAGCTCTGTGCCCTGAACCATTGGACTACAACACCTTTCCTCAATAACTGAGCTCCATTCTTGTATTATGCTAAGCACCATATTCACTTCCCTGTTTGTGATCTTGGAAAAGCTGGTGCTCATTTGTTATACTATATCTAAGCTGCTGCTAAAATACTAAGATACAACAGATCCTGAGGCCACCTTGAAATGAATACATTAGGGATATAGTATCATCACTCTGCTCATAATTACATTTTGACCTTATCAGGCAGGTGACCCCTGTGGCTTAGCATCAGTGCATTTAGCTGTGGACTCTGCTGCAGAGATAGCCTTGTGTCTTGATTCCCCTTATGTAAGCTATTTTACATTTTTGGCCCACTCTCTGCATGGCTGTTAGGATAATTAGTAGCTAAAATAAGTCCTTGATAGAAATTCAGGAGCAAAACAACATGACTCTGAAAAATAGGTATATTTTGTGGATCTGTCATTTAGGATAACATTTGGCTGATAATTTCAGTGACGTTTGCATACAGAACTGTTATGTTTATTTCCCTGTAGATAATGAGCAAATGTACTTTCAGTCCAGATTACTTTTGTGTTAGCCTAAAGGAAACAGTGAGAGCTCTAAAAAAACCCAAAAAAACCGCTCTCACCCTGCTGTCTGATCCCAGCAAGTGGACCCCTGCGGATCAACTCTACATTGTTCAAGTTTCAAGTTAGTAGGCATGAAAGGTAAGATTCCCCACTCCATTCCATCAGCTGCGGTCCGTGGAATTATTTCATTGTGAAGGTGGTGTAATGGAGTGGAGAATCTAGCTCAGCATGACTAAGAGAGCACAGCATGTGTGCAACTTGCTCTGTGACAGGAGGCACATTGGAGTTGGCTCTTAGGGAGCGTCCTTTGCAGACAAGCTAGAGATCACTTTAAACCTTAAAGGTGCAGTGTGCTCTTAAAAACAGCCTTACAGATGCATTCGTTTATAAAATGTCATTATTACTTACAAATCAAGGGAAGTGATACTTCCACTCTATTCAGCACTGGCGAGGCCTCACCAGCACTACTGTGTCTAGTTTTGGCCCCACATTGCAAGAAGGATGTGGACAGATTGGAAAGAGTCAAGCGCAGAGCAACATCAATTATTAGGGACCTGGGAAGCTCGATGTACAAGGACGGGCTGAGAGAACAAGGGTTATTTAGTCTAGAGATGAGAAGAATCAGGGAGAATTTCATAATAGTCTTCAAATATCTGAAGGGTGATTAGAGAGAGGATGGAGATGAGCTGTTCTCTGGCTGTAGGTGACAGAAGCGGGAGCAGTGGCCTCAAGTTGCAGCCGGGGAAATTTAGGTTGGAGATTTGGTGGAACTTTGTGACTATGAGGGAGGTTGGTCAAACACTGAAACAAGTTACCTAGAGAAACTGGAATCTCCATGCTTTGACATTTTTGAGAGCAAACTTGGAACAATCCTGCCATGAGCAGGGGGCTGGACTAGATGACTTTGTGAGGTCCCCTGCAGCCCTATTTTCCTCTGATTATTGTATAATGATAAAAATGTTCACCATTCTCTTGGATGAGGAAGACTGAAGGGGCATCCCTACGTGTCCTAAGAATTCAAAGGTAAGCAGTGCCACAAAGTCTTTTCCAAATCCGTACCAAATTCAGCAACAAGCCCAGTGGGTTGACCAGTCTTCTCAAATTTTGTTTCTAATATTCTATTTTTGTTTAATATGCAAGTACATTATCAGCTTTACTTATATCATGTTATTATGTGACCAATTCCCAGCGAGTGCGGGGATTTTAAAATTATATATATTATTATATTCCACAGGTCAACAAATGAGTTCAGACAAAGTAATATGAAATAAATTCCCTGAACCTACATTCAAAACTCCTAGGACTTAGTCACATTCATAAATGTAACTGTATGTTTTAAGTATTTTCCTGAAAGAGGTGGACTTAAAAGCAAGTTCTTGAGTTGTTTCCTGACTTGGGTCCATTGTATTTCTAGCCCCAGCTGAAATTAGGGAATAGCAAACATCTCACAAGGCAGCCTGCTGTGATAGGAACCCATAATTCAAACATTTCAGCCAAAGAATTTTGACAAAGTTTTGCTTACGGCTCTATCTCTATCCAAGCATTAACTTTTTTGAGGTTCGGTCCTCAGCAATATTGCCAGCTGGTCAGGCCCTAAAAAAATGTGAGTTCGGTTTAAAAAAGTGTGAACTTAAAAAATACAAACCTTAGGTTCATATTATTTGTCTTGTGCATTTTAGGTGAGCATGTTTTTGTTTCTTTAATGGATACTGATATTCTTATAGCTGGAGGAGCTGGAGCTTTGAGAAAAACCATCAAATTTTGCAAGACTCATGATAAAATCATGACTTGGCAACACTGCACTCATTGCTATCATCTTCTCTTATGTCTTCTTTCGCAGGCTTTAGGCCAAACAAAGAATATAAAGGATACTCTTACTCATGGAAGTGTGAATATATTGGCTTAATTTTCAAAAGTGCTAAGCACCAATAACTCCAAATAACATTAGCAGAGGATGTGGATGGTTGGCAAGTCTGAAAAAAACAGACTCTTTATGGAAATCTTAGTTCCACTTATTCTTACAGCGTTTCCTCTATGCAATCAGAAGTATGGTCTAACTTATTTGGATTTTATCTTGGGACTTGCCATACTGGAGGTCAGTTCCCTGCTCTACTGTATATTTTGTGTATGACCCTGGGCAAGTCAGTCAGTCTCTTGGTTTCACATATGTAAAATAGTTAGGCTGACCATATGAAACATCATCCAAGACATCATCTGGGAAATCCAGGACACTGCTTCCCCACCCACTCTCATGCTCTCATAAGTCAATGGGGGTGGACCTGCATGCCAGGCAGACAGCAGTGCCTGTCTGCCCTCTTGAAAGGCATTCTGCACTGCTCTGACTTCCAGCCAGCCTGTGCCCTGTGCTTCCAGGACCAGCCTCTGAAATCCAGGACTAAAATGGGACATATAGTCACCCTAAAAATAGGGATTACAGAAGTATTTTGTTCCCTTGCTAGAGTGATGTAAGAATAGATACATTAAAGACAAAGTTTTCAAATACTACAGAAACAGAAATCATATACATGCCAAAGACAGATAGATGTCAATACAGGACAGCACCCAATCAGGCAGGATTTTTCTCCCATATTACTCCATTGAGAGAGAGTTTTCCATTTTGTTTTGTCCTCCTCTAAACAGCCTGTTAGCAGGGGTACGTATTGTGAAACTGTGTGTTGAACAAAGTGTGGAGTGAGGGAGGCAGAGACATGTAGCCACAGCATGGGTTGTATTCTGGCTCCCCCCCAGGGACTGCCCAACTTTATTACAGTTCCCCTTATACAGCCTGTCTAGTAGTTGTGGAGAACCAGGGCTCTGTGGTTATTTCCCATCTCCCGGTCTTTATAAAGAACAAGATTAGATTGTTACACATTAAAAATGATTAACAGTGACCTATAACTAGGGACCTACTTAACTCACCGCAAAAAAACCCTATTTTCATGACTTTGTCCCAGCATGAAGAGCCCATTTCACAGACATTTTGCGGTAGCCCCCACCCCTCAGTGCTGATTAGCGGAGAGATCCTGGGGGGAAGAGGGATGAGGGTGTGGCTGCCATCTTGACTGCTGGCTGCCCCTCGTCTGGTCGCATCCCTTAGCACTGATTGGCAGGGAAGCCCCCCCAAGGTGGGGAGGAGGAGGGAGGAAGGAGACAGGACAGCCGGCATCTTGTCTGGTGCCCACTTCATGCCGCTCCACCAGCCGGTGCCTTCCCCTTCCAGATGGGCTGCACAGGCTTGATTAAAAAATTATATATTTTTATTACATTTTTTAATCCCCTGCAGATTTCACAGGCAACCCTGGAATTCACAGTTTACCCATGAAAGCCGCAAAACTGCGATTTAGATAGGTCCCTAACTATAACCCTTAATAGTATTTACAGTGCTTTACCAATGAAGCAACCAATATAGAAACTGGATTTGTGAAGTTTGTGTTGAACAAAGACAGCCACAATGATTCAGAAAGTAAAGCTCACATCTGAAGCACATCCACTATACAAATTCCAGGTGCTTCATTTCCTGCATCCGGCTCCTTCCCCTGTTCCTAAACATCACTTCTCGCTTTCCTGCTTTGGCATCTTCAGTGAAGCTCACAGGTTTCAGTTAAGGCTAAAAAAGCAGAGTTTGGCTGAGAGATAGTGCTTCTGAAAATCTCACACTAACCTACCTGTGACTTGCTGAAAGAGTCAAGAGTAGATGCAGATCCCTCTTTACTGCTTGCTTGTTTGAACCATTCTATGTGACACCAGCATAAATATTTACAATGAACATAAAAAAGAAAACGATAGAAATTGGAGTTGAAATCATTCTTGAAGATAATGCATCTACATCCTTCAGCATGTGATGAGAGAAAAGTGGCTTTCAGTCATTTGATATGAGGCAGTATTGCCTAACCTGACAAATACATCTACAAATAAGCAGTAAAAGATGCCACCTAGTAAATACAAACTTGCAAAATGAAGTAGATGGAATGTATTGCAAGCACCAAAGCAATTGAAACTTCATTTACCAATATTGCAAGTTGTGTTGGTTGATTTATCCACTCCAAATACATGCAGGAAGAAAGTAAGAAGGACTAAACCACTTTTTTACAAAGCTGCCTTCCTAATATATACTCAGCACTTTCATACGGTGCAAACACCTGTGAACTAGCACATGTTGAAGGGAAGCATGGATTCCTCTCCCTGCTGGTCCTGCATTGATTGCAATTAAAGAGGAGAAACAGAAGGGAAGGCTTATTTGAGTGCATATCCCCTCAGCCCAGATGAGCACTTGCTGTTTGATTTTTTTTCCCCTATCACTTTCCTCTGCTTGTTAAAAGCACAAATTGTATTATTTTGTGCAATGATGTGATGATAGTACTCACACCCATGGTAACAATGTTACATTTCATTAGGTTGCACAGCTTTTAATTTCAAGTTAATACAGTACAGAGGGCTTTATGTCCAACATTTTAAATTCCATGGCATGTTGATGAAAAGAAATTACATTGATGAAACAGTTAGGCAGTGATTAATATGATCCATAACTCATAGTGATGTAACAGCTTCAGCATTCTCTCCTACACAAAGTGATGTCCAATTACTTGCTATTGATCAGATATTGCATTGCACCAAATGGAATGCCAGCTTCAATTCATTTCATCATATTGAATTTCAGCCAATATCAATGGATATTTGGCACATGTTTCCCTGAAACATTTGTCTGCCATCAGGGAGTTGATTAACAGGTTGGCAGTTTTTGTTTGTGAAAGAGAGGGAGGGGAAATTCAAGAAATGTGCAAATTCTGTTTGTGAAATTTGTTCTCATACCTAACAAGGACGTAATGGAAATGCTTTTCTACACATCTACATCTGTTTCATGCACATTAATGCATGCCCTCTTCAAGCATGTTTGCATTTTCTGATGCGCCATTCTTATTGTTATTGATAATCAAGTGAATAATTAAAGTCCAGCAGCTACAGAAACCCCCCCACATAAATCATCTCCAGTATCCAAGTACTGCACCAGCCTTAGACATAACTAATAAATGAAACACCAGAAATCCAGGATTTACCCTGGCATGTATCATTTCCTTATGCAAAGTTCATCCCAGCAAGCTCTGTGCCATGCAAAGATAATTCCCAGAAGGAGAACTGGAGAGGAGGTGTATGGGTTATCTTAAGACACTTGTTTTAACAAATCACCACAACACAGAATGGTGGTTTGGGTTTTATCATCACAACTGTTAATGTGTTACATGACCAGCCGATGTGCAGTTGGCCCCAAGTTTCCCTTCCCTTCATTTTAATGTTTTCATCCTGCTGTTATTGGTACACTTGTAACATTTGTTTCTCACTCATTTGAAAGAAAATCCTAACTAGTAGTGTCCATACCCATTGACCTCTCTTGCTAACGTCATCTGTCACGTGACTGACACATGGAGTATTTCTAGACCAAATTTAACAACATCTGCCATGCATTTGACAACTTCCTTTGGATTCCTCACACCTTATTTTCACTTTCATCTCTGATCGGGAGTGAGATTTGTTCTGCTGTCTCTCAGATGCCAGAGTGCTAGTAATATGCCATCCTTCAGCAGAGAACTGGGAAGATTAAAAACCCAGCCTGGTTAAATCTGATCATGGAAACAAGAGTTGATTTGAGCTGTCCACAATGCTTTGCTGCTAGTCCCTGAGGGCTTGAGCATGGGACCTGTTGCCAAAGAGCTTCTTTTTAATTTCCTTGAATAAGATGTAAGAGGCAAGGATTTCTTAAGGTGATATCTTTTATTGGACCAACTGTGTAGTTAGAATAGAGTTAGACAAGCTTTTAAATGCAAGACATTCTTGTTCAGGTCTGACCAGGACAAGGGAGGAGCTGATTACTGGGAGATCAAGGCCTATCAAAAAGGAGAAAAATCATTCTCACCTTTCATGTGTGGAAAGAATTCAGGAGTCAGGAAAACATGATGTGCCATAAAACCAATATTTGGTTCTTAGTGTCCATCCAGCTTATGACTGGACTCTACCTGACTCTCCCTCACAGTTGGTCCAATAGAAGATAACAGCATAAGAAATCCTCTCTCGCATAATTTCTAGGCCATAAAGGCTAGAACGTCACTTTTCCACTACCTTGAATAATATTGCTGTTGAAAAATGACCAAATTTAGGAGCCTCAATCCTGCAAATACTTACATGCTTAACTTTCTGTCCTTGTATAATGCCCCCAAGATTATTAGAAAATGTAAGCCTAATCATGTGCTCAAGCCCCCACATAACTTTAGTGCCCAACAGCTTCTATGGGAAAGCTTTGCAAATATTTGGTAGCAATTTTGCTTCTTATTACAATTATTTTTTTATTTATTGAGTGCTGACAATGTCCTTGGCATGATGCAACCTTCCAGAAATGCTCCTTTCCCTATGGAGCTTGATGTGTACATCAAATACAACTACGTGGATCAAAGGTTATTGTGTATCTGAACTTTGTTTCTGAAGAGTTTGTCTGTTTTCAGCTGAAGTCATAATTTTCTATTTGCAACATCCCAATCATTTCAGCAGCAGCTAATTTTGGCATCTCAAACAGAATGAGGTTTATTGTGAGGAACAAGCAATAGTTGGATTATACATTTCCTAAGGGAGGACTAGCTTGCTTGTGCAATTCTGTATGCTTGGACACAATATAAATATTGTTGGTTGAAACTGTACAAATCAGTTTAAGTGGGATTTTTTTTAAATTCCATTATTTTTTCCAACTTTTATTTTTTACCATCTCTACTACATAACTAATGCTAAGAGCAGACAACATTCCCAGAATCATATCCTTATTCATTGGGGCCCTTCAAACTGGATATTTTTCAACACTAGTTTCTATACACAGCTCTGGTATTAACAGAGTGTTCTACAGCACTTATTTGGAAGGACAAAGTCTCCTTTTCTAATTTAGTGAATAAAGGATTTAAGGGATAATCCCATTGGGAAAAAGCTTATTGTAGTATGGACAGCATTCTGAGTATGGCAAATTAATCTGGTCCTCACACATAGATTACATCAATCACATTCCTGTAAGGAACAACAGAATGTCTCTTTTTCTGGATCAGATCTTCAAATGTGGCATGACTTAAGTGTTCAGACATGCTTAATTAATTTGGTGTACAACTTAAGAAGTCTTAAGGCCCTCGATTGCTCAGCACATCTCAAAAATGAGACCTCTTTAAAATACCTCAGGATGTATGCCTCAGTTATCTGGGTACCCAAATTAGGAACAGGTTTTTTAATTTTTAGACCCATAAACCTGTACCTTAGAATTCAATCCATCAGGTGCCTATCTTTTGCAATTTTAATCATGAGTTGTACAATAGTTGATTATTTTTTTCTGAAGGTTGCATATTGTGAAGTCGTGTGATTATCTTCAAATATCACTTTAAGGTGTTTTTTTTAAACAATAAGGAAGTTTTTAGCTAAAATCATTGTCTTGTGCCTCCAAGAATATTGGGGATTGACAGTACTGTTAAAACAAACAAAAAAATTGCCTGGGATTTAATCATTAGTTATAAAAAAAAACCTGTGGGAACCTATCCGTAATCTAGATTGAATTGAAAGAAATATATTCTTCATTCTAAATATAAGAATAATAGTATTCACATTTGCATTGATTTCCACTCAGAGACCTCAAAACGCTTCACAAATCTGAAAGAAGGAGCCTTACAAATATACCCTGTGTTACTATTTACATTTTACAGATGAGAAAACTGAGTCACAATGATTGAAATTCGGTTCAGTGCAGATGATCTGGACAATGCCTTTTTTACTCTACATCTGCTTAATGTACATGGAACTTAAATGGTGTAAGGACTACTGCAGTAGGCAAATATTCTTCCCAGAAGGACTATGGGCCTGATCCAAAAATGTACTTAGGTGCCTATCTCCTAATTAAGTGTCTAAACTCCATTGATTTCAGATAGGCAGTTAGGCTCTTAAATATCTTTTTGGATGCAGCTCTAAGTAATTCTTATAAAGTTATTAGTATAGTAATTCTTATATTAGTTATTAGTTTGAGGCACAGCCAAGAACAGTATCTAGAGCTCCTTTTTCCTATATCCTGTGGCTTACTTGTGGGACAAGCCTTTTTACCCATTTTTCTTAACAAAAAATACTTATCTCTCATACAAGTATACCATCATAGTTTGTTTTAATTTGAATTTTATGCTACAAACTGTCACAACCCAAAGGGTGTGATTTTTGTTTTTGTGTGCTTCGGCACTGCTAAATTGTTCCCGCTAAATTATAGTTTCTTTGCACAGTGGAGTTTTCTGCTGCAAAAGAGAACCCTGGTGCAAGGGAGAATTTCCCGCCAATTTGAAGCTTTCTTTGCAGGGTGCATTTCTTTGTTGCAGCACAGAAATGCTCGTTAAAAAGAGTCCCCGCCATTTGTATGCTAATTCGAGTCCCATTATTGGCCAGTTCTAAATTATTCACACGTGGCGGCTAGTGATTGACTTGCTAGCCGTATAAAAGGCTTGAGTGGTTTCCGCCCAAGTTGGAGGACTCCACAAACAAGGGAGGAGGAGACTTCATGCTGTGTGAAGATCTCTAAGTGCTGCGGATCCTTACGGACCCAGTGCATTTAAAGCAGGCAACAGAGGTCTGATCAACCTCTAGCCTCTCCCCGTCGCCGAGTGCAGTCCAGACGTATCCCTTCCCGCGCGCAAAAGAACCGGACCCACGGAGCCTAGCAAACTTCGTGTGAGCCCTTACGACCGGCCTCAGAGCTCTTCTACCTGGGTTCGAGTCCTGCAGGTTTATTTTCCCGTCGCCGAAACCCTTTGCGACGTACCCTCGTATTTTTCATCTTCCCGTCGCCGGAACCCTTTGCGACGTACCCTCGTGCCCTGCAGGTTCGAGTTTTGTTTTCTTTTCTGTCTGTAACCGCAACTCAAGCAAGCTTTCCAGCCTGCACCACTGCCATCTCGGTGTAAGTAAACAATCTTTTAAACTACCGATACGCGTTTGTGCCTAATTCCAGCTCGACGGCCTTCCCTCTGCGACGCAGCGTGCCTGGGCTCCTGGCCACAGCCCGCGTGCAGCGCGGAAAAGGGCTCGGGTCGCTCCTGGCCCACACACAGACATGTTTTTAAAGCCTCTGCAGCAAGCATCACAAGAAGCTGAGACTGTAGGAAAAGAACACACCACTACAGGTTTTTATTGGCTAATTTTTTTTAAAAACTAAGATGTAAAGTGTTTAAAAACAGATGGGTCTGAACCAAAATCCTAGTACAAATGTCAGTCAAGTTTTTCACAAATTCAGATCTAGAACTAAAATTCATTAGCTTTTTTCCAGCAAAGAATCAGTTGCTATTCAAATGGTCAAAAAAGAAGAAGTTAATTATGTAACACTGCAAATATTATAGCATATACATTGACCTCGTTTTCACTTCAATAAATTTAGGCTCAGATTGTGCCTGATAGACCCACAAACAGAGGATATTGCATGAGTGGATCTGCTCACTTCTTTGCTGAAGGGAGAGCAGGACTTCATTTGTAATCCAGTCACATATACCCTTCAAACCTCAGTACTGGGCTCAGGGCATATGCAAAAGGAAGGGCTGGAGATTTTGCAAATCACGGAGAATACATCATAATCCTGCCAACCCAAAGCCCTAAAAAATTGAGTCAGGTCCAAAAAAATCTTGAGCAGTTTTAAAATCATGAGATATGAATAATGACAATATGAAATAATAAACAATAACATTGAAAGCAAATTAAAATAATTTGCATGTCTCTTTGGTTCCTCTTAATTCAGATTCAAGTTATTTTCTCCACAACCACAAGGGCTAAATAGAAACACACATCGGGAAGGAGAGAGAGAGAGAGACCTCAGGTTCTCCAGCATTCTCTTGTCTCCAGAAGCTGAGGCTTGAAGACCTGAACTCTCACGAAACATCCAAGAAAATAATGAACTTTCATCATCAACACTCCCATCTCAGCATCACAGTTTGCACTGTCTTCCCTGGAGACCCAACTGGGAATGCTAAGGGCAGCTGCATCCCAAATATCTATTTCCTCTTCTTGGTCTGCACTCCAAGCTCCAAAATAATTGCCTTCACTTTTGTCATATTCACTTCTATTGCAGTGTAAGCAGGGCCCTTACTCTGCTGCCTTTTGCAGGCCAGTTAGCTCTGCTATTAGTCCTTCAGGCAGTTCAGTTCCCATAAAACAAATTTCAGTCTCTGACAATACAAGCAGAACAAACCAAAAATCCTCTGTCCCCTCTGGACATGAGAAAAGCCACTTTTTTACTCTGGCTTCTCCCCGTTCAAAGTTGACCCCCCACAGCTTACTCCCTTCTGTTCTGTCCTTGGGTTTTAAGTTCCCAGTGGGACATTCCCTGGTTAGGAGAATGCCCCACAGCTGAATGCCCTTAATGGAACTGGCTGCCACTTCTCAAGGGGACAGACCACTGTGTTACATGCAGTTACTTGAGATTTACACCAGGGGAACTGACCAGAGATTCTGGCCATAAACTGTGAGTAAGGTTAGTGAGGAAATTGGAGAGACAAAATGATTTTGCCAACACACCAGCAATGGCAAGAAACTTTACAAATTTAAAAGGGTCTCAAATATTAATAAAAATGCAATAATAGGCTTAAATGCAGAAGGCAGTGGGATAAGCATCATATGATGCCTGTGATAAGAGAGACCTATAATTGAGCTGGAGTGAAGGAATAGTCTTCCCCCTTCGCATACAGTGATATTACATTTTTTTCCACTTGGATGCCCTCTCCAAGCACACTAATCCATGGATCTGAGAAGGGATAATCTACTGACATCCAATTTTCTGGGATAATTTATTTTTTTCTGAATGAGGCAATTTGTTCACTGAGTGGTAAGAGTGTTAACTCTTTC
>NW_005841883.1:113209-140703 GCF_000455745.1 Alligator sinensis | reverse complement strand
TCCCAGCTAAATGGTCTTCTTAAAGCAATGATTAGTTTGGGTATAAATGATTAGTGATGCAGAGCATCCAGTTGTCTTTCTGATGTTATGAATGTGAGTACCAGCCATTCTGAGTCTGGAAAGGCACGTGACAGAAGACATCACTGTCAGTTAAGCATAGGCAAAGCCCTCATCACAGTTCCAGGAACTCAACAATAATTAAATTAAGAGACGGGATCACACTAAAAATTTAGCTCTGACCCATGTAGGCCTCAGCTCCCTGCTGATTGGATGCTAGATATTTTCACAGTGCCCAGTTCTTCTGTTGGCAAAACTCCTATTGGCTTTGCTGGGAGATGATCACTTAGAACCAGCCCTTCCAGACCACAATGTGGCTGGCATAAGCTAACATAGACACTTTGAAAGTAACTTGGATCAAGGCAAGTCCCTGTAATATCACTGGGACATCATGCATCACAACTGAGAATGTGTAAACCTATCTGCAAGGAAAATGCAGTAGAACCCAGATGATTCATATCTGGGTGGTTCACAACCCACATAATTCTCCATAGCATTACCCTAACCCTAACCCTTTACTTCAAGGGGTGCAACTTTTCAACTGAGCTAGAGATCATCAGTGGTGCCATACAACTTGTGAGAGAAGTGGCACGTTCGGAAGAAAAAGTGGTTGTAAAGAAGCACACTACCACAGCAATCCCATACAGCGGTTTGCTACACCTGCTTGGTTACTTCATAAGCCCACATCTTTGCAGGGTGGTAAGAAACTTCATCCTAGCTAAGTACAGATGTTCAAAATGCCTCTGGCAAAAGCACTTTAAGTTATCATGCCTTATTCAAAGTGTGGTAAGTTAGCATGGGAGGCCAGAGCAGCCCCTCTCCCCAGTTCCCCCCCAGCTAGCAACTGTCAGCAGAGGCTGGGAGGGAAGAAGGAGGGAACAGAGCCACCCCACAACTTGCTGGCTGAGGTCGGGGGGGCGGGGAAGGACAGTCCATATCCACGTGAGGGATGCTCCCTTCCCCACCCCTTCAGAGTCTTGACAGCTGCAACCACCATCTGCAGTGCAGTGTGTCCCAGCCACAGTTTGTCAACCCCACTGTCTCAAAAATCATGAGACAAACTCTTAAAAATCAAGAGATTTGGAATGTAAATCATGAGATGCTATTTTTTAAATGTGTGTATATGCGGGGGGTGTTATTTGTGAAGGTGGGGAGGGCTGTGGGTATGTGGGGTTTGAAGCCCAGGGTGGGGGTGGGCTGCATACCCTGGTAGGATGCCGGGTACTGTGGGTCAGGAGTGAGGGGCAACAGCAGAGTTGGGGGGCGCTGCAGCTTGGGAGTGAGGGGCAGACACACAGACAGCCACCCGCAGCTCTGTTGCATGACTCACCCCAGCCCCAGGGTCCCATTCGCCCCAGTCCCTGCCCCATTCCCTCTCTCACCATGGGGACCTCAATCTGCCCCCCAGACTTTTCCCCCTGCCCCTTCCTCTCCATGGATTTACCAGCTTGGTGCTCTCTACATGCACCAGAAGAAAAAATCCCAAGATTTGATCTCTCCATCAAGAGATCATAAGTCAGAGTTAATTTGACTTGGAAATCAGAAGTCTCATGATTTTTTCATGAGAGCTGGCATTACTGCAGCCAGGGCTGCTGCAGGGGAAGGACTCCAGGGTCAGTACTGTGGTTGGGCTGCTGCAGGGACACAGACCCCAGAGCCCTTCCCTTCAACCCCTGCCTGGCCAAGCAGTGGTGTACTGCAGCCCAACTGGGGCAGCCACTGGGAGAGAGACCCCAGACTCCTTCCCCTGCAGCCCCCTTCCCTCCCCACCACCAGGCTGTGCCATGCTACAGGGCTGAGGAAGCTACGAGGACAGAAACCCCCCTTCCTCCATCCCACATCCCCCTTGCCAGGCTGCATGTGGGGCTGGGGTCAGAGGCTGTCACTGACTCAGGTCAGTGACAGCTGGGGGGGCAGGACCAGCCTGGTGCTCGGGCACAGCAAACAAGCTCTGCCCAAGACTAGAGCGCAGCCCTGCACAATGCTGCCTGGGATGGTGGCGCTCATACTCGATGTTAACCCTTGATGGGATCTGGCACAGACATTTGATAAAGCGCTCTAACAGAAAGTGCTTTAGATTAGTACACATCCATCCAGGGCTGACTTAGAGCGAGCCCTGCCATTTTTAAAGCACTTTATGAGCCATGAACATCTGTTCTGTTGTGGCTGGAAAGCACTTTCTGCTCGTTTAAAGCACATTAAGTATAACGTGTGTGCCTAGGCCCTGCAAAGTGGCTACGTTCTACTGTACTGTAATCTTATAACTAAGGGAAGATGGATATAGATAATGTGTCAGTATATACTATGTCCCCACTAAGAAACAACCTAAACAACTTTAAGATAGAGTTTGATACATTTGTGAAAGGGATTATATAATGTTGTTGTATGTGAAAGCCGGGGACTGGACTTGATAACCCAAAAGGTTTGTTTCAGTGCTATGTCTGAGATTTTTTATGAATTCTGGGGTATTTTTCTTAAAGGTAAAATACTGCTATATGTTCCCTCACAGTTTATCTTTCAGAGAGCACCTGCACACACAACCTGTAGTGTGAAATGAGATATTGGTGTTCTCTTTGATAGAGGTCAGTCAGATGCAAACTGCCTGTCTGCCAGCCAAAAGATCTTTCCTGTTCATAGGCATGGCTATGGGCAAAAAACCAGGGAACAGTTTTGCCCAGTTTCATGTGAGATTTCTTGGGCTCTGTACAGAAGCTTGCAAGGTGTTTCATATGACATCAGTGCTTACATTCAGCAGGTGCCTCCAATTCTGGCTTTTAGGATGTGTGTATCCTCCTTATGATATAAATTTCTTTACAGAATGAAAGGTAGTTTAAAAGAAGTAGAGGAAGCACTAAAATAAATGCATGAGTTGGAGAAAGCTGCTGGAGACGTTCACTACAAACACAGAGGGAGCTGTTCTGGAAAAGGTTGGTTTGCTGTCACCTAGCCTCAGGAAATCCTGAGCAAAACTGGATGCAGCTTGCTCCCTGCATGATACATATTCCTTCCTCAATAGGGCAGGGCCCTTGTAGAGATGCTCTCCCTGCTGACCTCTCTCTCTAGCTCTGCTGGGGTTAATTTCAAAAAGAGCTGCAATCTCCCATAACCTAATTACTAATTAAAGTCTTATCTAGTAAGTTTCTCCCTGAGGGATAAATAGTATTTTATAACTCTGTTTCTCTCCCACAAACAGGCACAGAGAGCTTCTGTTTCAGCTTCTAGAGCTTTACCCACATGCACTGAGCTTGGGGAAGGAGGGGGGAGGTTGATATTTCTATTAGGTTCCTCAAACTACAGCCAGGCAGTACAATTCCAGTATTAGTTCACAAAAGTTTTTCCATTTGAATAGGTGGTCTGGGTGTATGCCCTGCTTTATCCCTATCGCTTTACTAGTGAACCTAGGGGACTGCCATGAAGCTGTTTGTATTGTTCTGGCAGTCCAAGGCAGTCCTAATCCTGGTGTAGGTACTCAGGGTAGGATCACCCAAGTGCAAGCTGCCCCTAATGGCATAAATTGCTCAATTGATCCCACCTGCCCCGTTCCCATTTTCCCCCTCTCCTTCCAGTACTGGGCAAGGACTTTCCTGTACCAAGCTGATCCCTGGCTGCTGTTTCATTTCACCCCTTCCAGGTTACAGTCTACTTTCCTTAGCTGCAGCTGGGGTTCTGTGCCAGTGTTAGAGATCCTTTCTCTTAGTGGCCAGTGTGATCTCTTTTCCTGCAGGGGATCTTTCAAACCCCAAGGATCTCCCATTTTAGTTCATAATGCTTCTGGCCTGCAGGGTTTGCTGCATCACTCCCAAAGCAGCTGGAAGGATGCTTCAGTGATAACAGCCCCAGCCCCTGTAGGGCAGCCTACATTTACTCCTAGGGCAGATAGTCAAAACCATTTCCATCAGTATTAGTTGACTTTTTTTCTTTAAACTAATTCACTTTGATTGTGTTCCAGCCCTTTATCCTAATACCTTTTCTGGCAGGAATATTTGTGGAATCTGGTAATGCTGGAAAATATCGACAGAGTTTGCATTTTGTGTTTGCAATTGTGAATTGCTCTGGCACCACTTGATTTTGTTACTCCAGCAGGGAACAGAATTGTACCATGCAGTATGAGGGCCCTGTCTACAATTTTAATTTTAGAAAAATCATAGAACTGTTCAGAATGAAGAGACAGGCCCCAGACTGTGCACAGAAATCTGGTCAATAGTTTGGGATAATTAATAGATTCAAGAAAACTGTGAACTGAAAAGGGCAAAAAAAATGGTGAATAATTTATTCCCCGAAAATTATGGCCACAGATCTATTTATTCTGTAGCACGTCCGGTCTCTGCGGGCTCAAGAGAAAAATGCCAAGCTGGAATCTCAAACTGAGGTCTAGCATGTGACTTAATGTTGCACTAGTTTTAAATGGATGAGCAGCTTGTGATTCTTTCCAGACCAAGAGCTCCTCTGTGTTGCTAGTTCTCTTTAAACTAAGTGTCTCACTTCCTAATGTGTTTACATGATGGCTTGGCTTTGTGTCTTCTATAGCTTTACTTCTCATTCCCCACTTGAGCACCTGTGCACTGGAAACATGTACATCAGTTTGTTTAATGTAAAGTCTTAGCTAGAGAAATTACTGTCAGATCAGACCAACAGACACAAGAAAGTGTTTTCTGGTTTTCAATTACTCTCTTCGTCTGTCTGTCTCTCACAGCTCCTAGCTTGTGAAGTCTGAAGTAGAGGCATCTGGCTGATGAAAAGAATGAGACAGGTTTTTTATTATTCCATCAGGGCAGAAGATGGAGAAGAGCTTGACATGAGAAAGCTTCCCTTGAGGTGACCAAGGCTTGGCTGGGCTGTCATTGTCTTACATTCGCAAGGATGCCCATTTTAGTGCAGAGGCAGAATCCCTGATGAGCAGCAAAACAGAAAGCAGTAATGGGATTGTTGGTTGTTATAGCAGTTGATGAAGTAATAGCTTTAGCCTGCTGTTTCCTTTCTCATCATTTCCATACTCATTTGTTAAGGACGACAGCAACATGTCAATTCAACTCCAGTCGACATGGGATTTCTTGTATTCCAACTGTGGTGATGTCCAGCAGCATCTTAAAATCTACTGCCGTTATAGCTGTGGTCTTAATCTTTACTTGGCAGCATTTTCGGGAAAGAAACCTAGGGCAGGTTTCTGATGTCAGATACACTGGAGTAAAAATGAAGCACCTCTGTCAACATCAGTGGAATTTCCCAGATTAACATTGGTTTATCTGAGATCAGACCATGTATCTTCATCATAAGTACAACATCTCAGACTCCGTTTCTAATAAGCCACCCAGCTGGTCAAAATTACATAAACATATTTCCAGAACTGTGATTTTTTTTTTTTTTTTTTTTTCCCCCAGTAGTCATGGCAGGATGTCACCTCAAAGGGGCAGTGTGTGTGTATGTTACAAGGAAGGTAGCAGACGGCAGTGATAATAACATACCCGGTATTATTGAGATAACTCTGCAGCGGTAACTTGTTTTTCTGGCTGAGAAACAAGACACGATATATTAAAGTTGCTTTAAGGACAAGTACAATAAACACGGCACATAAATAATGTAAGGCAAGAAGAAAGTCCAGCATTGTTTGGAATATTTTATGAGGAATTTATTGCTGTTAATTGAAGGGGAGAGATTGATCACTGAGGAATCTAGCTCATTACTTAACAAAACCTGGATAAATGGCATGTCACTTCTCTGTTCTACTTAGCATTCTTCTTGTAAAACCTTTCTGGTTAAAACAGCACTATTCCTGACCAAATACAGAGCACTATTCCCTTTCCCTTTTACCTGTACTTAAATATGTAGTAAAATAAAAAGGAGACGGGCAGGATGAATTCCATCTCATGTCCTTTTTCTTTTCCCTCAACATTTGGAAATACCTTTTAACCCCAGTGGGGTTATAGGGGAGGCCAGGGAAAAAATCTGCTCTCTTCTGGCCCTGTATTCCCCTCCCTCTGTGGCTCCTGCTGCTGTGCTCATGCAAAGAGTAGTGAATTAGGAATGCAGAGTGCTAACAGTAGTGGGCTACAATGCTGCTATAAGCTCCTTTTGCAGTGGAGCCCTGCCAGCCATTGATCCAACAGTGGGAGTTATCTCAGTGGTGCAACTGCACTCAGGGCCTGATTCTAGCTGGTGGAATATTTCTGATAATAAGAGTGCCTACATGAAACATGCTTTAAAAGGTCTTCACTGTTAATTTGGCAGAGGGGAAAAGCCAACACATTATGCTCGATTTTTTTTTCACTCACTCTGGCTATACACTCTAGCTTTGAATAGATGTCTGTAATTAGATGGCTCAAAACAGAAATATTACCTGCATTAGAATTAGACTCGGCTAACTAGACATGTGCAGGGATGCTGATTAGACCCAACCCACTGCTACCACCCTCCGCTGGCTGTGTGAGTATTATTCACTTCCCAATTATAAGCAACAGGAAAGGGAAATTAAAGGGCACTAGAAAGCTGTTAGAGTAGAACCTTGCTATTTCACACTAAAGACTGAGAGGCCCATTGAGAATTGCTGAATCTTGCAGGTTGGTGAGCAACAAAAGTGATAAGAAAGCAAGGATACTCAATCACAAAATAGACTTTCCTTGCTCATTTTACAAGTAAACCTGGGCCAAAGCAGCAGAGGAGGATCTGTTCACCTGTGGCAAAAAGTTCCAACCAGGAGGGGGTTTTGGCTTTGGACAGGGGAAGCAGAAGCACCTGGTAGGGGCTGAATCATCTCCCAGGAGCTGCCAAGGAATCCTCTATCCTTAACTGCAATTATGTCAGATCCTGTGAATGATCAGTGAGCTTTTACCTCAGAGCATCTATGGGCTCAGTGGGATGGGCAATGAGGTGTAAGAGGAGGATTGTCCTCAAAGGATGCTGCAGGAATAGCTAATATATTTTTAAAAGGAACTCAAGGAGTGGCACAGGTGTAAAACAAATGAATTGTGAGTAGTGAGACCAAAATTTTTTTTCTGGGTGGGAGGAGAGATGTTAAGGGATCACAGGGACTTATAGTTCACAAGGGAATTTTTCCAATTAAGTAGATAAATGTACCAAATTGTGACAATGCATATTGCAATCTTGTGTTAGTGATGATGACCTTACTTCTAGTGGGCAGCTCTACTTAACTGCAGTCCCTTCACAGCATCTGATGAAGCAAGCCCTCTGCTTACAAAAGCTAATGCTCTGCAGCACTGATTTAGTTGGTCTATAAGGTTTAAATCAACCTTGCCTTCTGCCTGATTTTAGATTAACCTGGCTTACTACCTTTCTCCCCTTACTCTCCTTCCCTATTCTTTATCTTGTTTGTTCTTATTTGCTACAGTTTGAATAACAGAATAATAGAAAATTAGGATTGGAAGCGGCCTAAGGAGGCCATCTAGTCCAACCCCCTGCTCAGAGCAGGACCACCCCAACTAGATCATCCCAGCCAAAGCTTTGCCCAGACAGGTTTTGAAAACCCTCAAAGATGGAGCTTCCACCACCTCGCTGGTGTTCTAGTGCTTTACTACCCTCCTAGGGAGAAAATTCTTCCCAATATCTAACCTAAACTTCCCTTGCTGCAATTTGAGACCATGGCTCCTTGTTCTGTCACCTGTCACCACTGAGAATAGCCTAGCTCCGTCCTCTTTCGAACCCCTCTTCATGTAGTTGACGACAGCTATTAAGTCTCCTCTCAATTGCCTCTTCTTCAGACTAAATAAGCCCAGTTTCCCCAGTCTTTTCTCATAAGTCATGTCCCTCACCATTTTTGTCACCCTCCGCTGGACTCCCTCCAATCTGTCCACATGCTTTCTGTACTGGGGGGGCCAAAACTGGACACAGTACTCCAGATATGGCCTCACCAGTGCTGAATAGAGGGGAATAATCACTTTCCTTGACCTACTGGCAACACTCCTACAAATGCAGCCCAGGGTGCCATTAGCCTTCTTAGCAATTAGGGCACACTGCTGGCTCATGTTCAGCTTATTGACCACTGTAACCCCCAGGTCCTTTTCTGCAGTGCTGCTGCCCAGGCAGTCAGCCCCCAGCCTGTACTGGTGCATGGGACTGTTCCATCCTAAATGCAGGACTTTGCACTTGTCCTTGTTGAACCTCATGAGGTTCCTTTTGGCCCAATCCTCCAATTTGTCTAGGTCACTCTGAATCCTAGCCCTACCCTCCAGCGTATCTACTGCTCCCCTCAGCTTGATGTCATCTGCAAACTTGCTGAGGGTGCACTGCATCCCATCTTCCAGGTCACTGAGGAAGACATTGAACAAAACCAGCCCTAAGAACAACCTCTGGGGCACTCCACTTGATACCGGCTGCCAACTAGACATCAAGCCATTGATTACTACTCTCTGAGCCCGATGCTCCAGGCAGCTTTCTATCCACCTTACAGTCCATTCATCCAGCCCATACTTCCATAACTTGCCTCTGAAAATATTGTGGAGACTGTACCAAAAGCCTTGCTAAAATCAAGGTACACCACATCTACCAGTCTCCCCACATCCACAGAGCCAGTCACCTCATCATAGAAGGCAATTAGGTTGGTCAAGCATGACTTGCCCTTGGTGAATCCATGCTAACTGTTCCTAATCACCCTTTATTCCTCCAAGTGCTTAGAAATGGATTCCTGAAGGGTCTGCTCCATGATTTTTCCAGGTCTACACAACATTAAAGTGAGGCTGACTTGTCTGTAGTTCCCTGGATCCTCCTTTTTCCCTTTCTTAAATATGGGTGCTATGTTTGCCCTTTTCCAATCATCTGGGACCTCTCCTGATTGCCATGAGTTTTCAAAGATGATGGCCAATGGCTCTGCAGTCACATCAGCCAACTCCCTCAACATCTCATCCAGCCTTATGGTCTTGTATACATCCAGCTTTTCTAAGTAGTCCCTAACCTGTTCTTTTACCACTGAGGGCTGCTCACCTCCTCCCCATACTGTGCTGCTCCATGCAGGAGTCTGGGAGCTGGTTTAGTTTGACTCTCATTCTGCCAGCTGTTGCTACGGTCATGTACTGCTGCAGCATTTAGGAGCCAGGGCTCCCATTAGGCCAGGCATGGGCAACTAGTGCCTCCTGAGTCTGGCGGGGGCAGGCAATTTGTGGGCAGGCCCAGGGGCAGCTTAGTGCCCCCACCCCAACATGCCGCCAGCCTGCACAGCCAAAAAATTGGTTCAGGGCCAGCTGGGGAGGGTGGTGAGGGGGATATAGCACACCACTACAACCCCCCACCCCACCCTGGGCACCCCACACAAGAGCCTTAGGCTTACCTTTCTCCCAGCAGCAGGAACAGCACCTCTGCTGGGGGATCAGAGCATGTTCTTTGCAGGTAGGGATGGGGAGGGAGGGGCCATGGGAGGAGGGAGGCAGGGCTGCACTCTGGTTGGCTGGAGCGCTCTCTGATGCTCTGGGCTCCAGAGCAGTCTGAGGGAGGGTGAGGCTGGGTAGAGAAGCAGAGCATGGTCCCTGGCCGTACAATCAGGCTGGCAGGGATCTGCTCTGCACCTAGCCCTGTCCTGAGCAGTGCCAAGTTGGGGTGCATCAACAGGCCCCCCAGCACTTTTGGGGGCTAATCTCAGGGGGGGGCACATGACCCCCCGTGCCTCCCCTACCAATCACCTGTGAGGCCAGGTACCACAGTTGGGTGCCTTTTTTAAAGCAAAAATGCAGAGATGGCGACAGTGAAACATTTTGTAAATTAATTTTGTTTCCAGGGAATTGATCTTTTTGAAAAATATTCCAAAAAAACAAAACATTTCATTCAAAGTTATTTTAATTTCAAAATTTCTTTCCATTTTTATTTTGAAAAAGTTCTTTACAGAACTGCATAAAGCCAAAGTGGTTCAACCTGGAGCATGGGTTTTTTTTAACTTCTAAAAAATTTAAGGTTGTGTAGCCCTGAAAACATTTTCTTTTTTTAATGTCAGCAAAACAAATCACCCATTATTTTTGCAGTGCAGCTATACAAACATAGTCACAAAGATGGTGCCATGCACATGGGCACTTGCACCTGCCCACGCCCAGTGGCTTAGTTGGGTCCAACCACAGCCAAGAACTTTCAGGAGTAAAGTTTTATATTGTAAAGTTTTTAGGATAGGAATCGTGTTTCTCTACCTGTATAGCTCTTGGCACAATGGGACTGCAATTCTGCTTAGGCCCTTGAATATTACTACATCAGAAAAGATAGATCATTTCAAAATAAATTAGTTATGAGATTGTCAGAGGACTAGAAAATATTCTGCATTATGCTTTATAACCATCCTGGAATTTTAGTGATACTATGTGAGACCTTACTTTTCCTATTTTAAGTTATTCTGTCCTCTTGCTGTAAGCTGCCCTGAGCCTTTGTTGGGAAGGGAGTCATATAAATTGAATAAATATATAAATACTACTACTACTATCTGCTTGTTATAGCCTCTGAGAGGTCATTTGTTATTGGTGTCGATTATAATGTTTGCAATTTGACTAGGTTGGAAGTTAGTTAGCTTCTACCCATATTAAAAAATTATAAGGTTTTAAATCAGGATAATTAACTGGGGAGGGGGGGTTATGGCTTGGTTATTGCAAAGAAGATTTAAAGGTCCCTGCTGATAACAGATGACAAAGAGGAAATCAAAATCTTTTGAGGCCATACATTCTGAGTTAGTTATCTGAGTTGCCTGCAAAACATTCATGTACCTATGTAACAGGGTGCTTAGTGCACCTGTAATTTTAAGAGAAGAAAAGCCTGTAGAAACAGCTCAGGCGGCAATCAGGGAAGACACCTGACCAGAAGGGGAGCTGGGCTTGAGGTATATATAAGCCCAGGGCCTGATGCAGATAGGCAGTCTTACCTGGGCAGCTGGCAGGGAAGGAGCTGCTGAGCAAGCAGCAGAGAAAGTGACCAGCACTCACACCAGCTATGTCTGTGGGTAAGCAGGCTTAGGGCTGGGAGTTCTGCCTTAGGCTAGTAAGATAGCCAGCATGCACTGTTAGAGCTGGGGGGGCCTCTGGTGGCTCCTGGAAGCCACTAAGGGGAGGTAAGGAGGTTCCAGCTGGCTCAGGGAGAGAGCAGCCAGAGAGAGAACAAAGGGCCAGAGAGCCTGGGGAGCATGTAGGGCTAGGGTGTCCCTCAAGTCACACTGGCCTAGGTGTGGGTCAGGGCTCAGGAGGGACTGAAGATCAGGAAAGGCCACAGCTGGAGACTGGTGGGGCTGGAGAGCCCACGGGTCTTAGCTGGCCTAGGAGCAGGGCAGGGGGGTAGACAGGAGCAGGGTGGGGGGGGGCCAGGATTGGGGGGGCCACAGAGTTCCCATAGCCCAGGGAGGGGCTGGTGTAAAGATGAACAGATCCAGGAACCCATAGTCCATAGGACTGGTTATGATCTAATTAACACATATGACAACTGCAAGGCAGATGTCATGGTGTGAATATTGGGAAGGACAAAGCCCATCTAATTAGCTCTTAAGGAAATGAACAGTACGACCTGTATGGTAGCGAGTAAGATTTCATGGGGAAATCCTCCCATTTTCTAAAGTCATAATAACATCAAGGAGTGGCAACTGGGGAGAAAGGGAGATTGCTCAGAGATGGCAAAAGAGAATGAAGACGATAGGGGCTGAGCAGGCTCCTGGGGCATCATGGCTACCCCTGGAGCAGGACCCTGCTACAACCTACCTAAAGGAAGTTCATGGATCTGAGCATGCAGTGCCTCTTATAGTTGTGATATAGATGGCCAGTGGCTATGAGAACCAATTACTCTGCTTTCTGCTAACTGGGAGTTCTCTAGCACCAGGGAATTCTCCGCTAACCATTAAGGCAAAAGTCACCTGGTGCCTTCTGACTGGCTCATGATAAAATGATAAGAGTTGGCAACACTGCTTTTTTACTGTATTTAAAAATGGGTTTAGTCAAATGGTTATAAATTATTTGAACTTCTGAAAACAAAGTCCCTATTTTCCATAATTGTCCTTTTAGCCATGTCTTGAAGAAATTAGATGATTCATGATACAATGTTATGAACTCAATTTGTCGAGTGCCACAAAGATTAGATTAAGTTGCTTGTGTACAATTCCTGCAGCTGAGCCAAAGCATTGCTATAGAAAATATCAGTCCCCTCTGCCTCAGCAAATGCAGCATAGCAACTCATTTAAGTAGCCTTAATGGTACAGTAGGTCAGGCTGGTCAATAGTGCAATACCAAAAGGTCAACATATATAGCTCTATATTCCTCCATCTCTATATGTCCCCTGGGTCCATTCATTGAATGTCTAGCAATATGGCCCTTTTGTCTCCTTTCACATTTGCAGACTGTGACATAAAGTAATGGTATTCCCTTTTATCTATCCGCTGAACATTGAAACTGAGAGAATTATGAGTATAGTGGTTTCCAGCAGGAAACAGGAGTAAAACTGTTCTGTGCCTCAAAAGCAATAGACTACACACGCTCACATGTATTCACACATACATACACTCACACTTTTATATACTGAGTATCGCTGTCAAGAATTACTTGAGGTTTTCTGTCAAGGATACTATATAACAATAAGTTGTATTGTACTGTACTTTCAGTGAATATATGAGATAATTGGCATGCAGTTCCCTAGGATAATACTGGAGGAGACGCATCTGGGTACAAAGGAAATGAAGCTTCAGCAAGTTCTCTTGACTGATTCAATTCTAAGAGTTGTTAGACTGATTAGGTCAGTGGTTCTCAACCTTTTCTATGTCAGGGTCACATCCTCAGAGCTGCCCTTCCATCTGCCTAGGTTTTAGCTGGGATTACCCTCCCAGCTAGCCAGAAAGGAAGATGGCATGGGGATAAGGTGCTTCAAGAATTTCTGATCTACAACTCTGCTACAGTCATGGAGCTGAGGGAGATGTGAACACAAGAGTTCCAAGGAGTTCAGCATCCCCACCTGTAAAGTCAGCTGAGAGGGAAGATATTCCTGCCATTTTAATATATGTTCCAGTCCATTAGGAACAGTAGTGCTTCTCCAGCTCCTATGACCATAGCACTGGTTCAAACCAGACTTGAAACCCACTTCTACAGAAGAAACAGTGAGATCAAGATGTTTAGAAATAAAAAGGGCAATTGACCAAATCTCAGGCAAAGGGAGAGCTGCCTCACGATGAACACCTCTCTGTTACCTCATTCACATACAGCATGTCCCCAGGCCCTTGGCAAATGTTACACTTATGATGTGATTAACCAGTTAATAATGTCTTGTCACTCTCACATTAATGCAACTAGTGGCACGATAAAACAAAGAGTAAGCCACAAAGTTATTAAACAAAAAATGTGCCAGAACTTTGTGGTTGGTTCTTATCATGCCATTAATTGAACATGTGGCCAAGCTCGGCTGCAGGGGTGCACCCTGCTTCCCTGAGATGCATCCTGCGGTTAGGAGCCCAATCAAATGATCTAACCTCCCAGTCATGGGGACACCCCATGGCTGGGAGCCTGATAAAAGCTGACAGGGCTCCCAGCCATGGGAACTTGCTACTTGCTGGTGGAGGGAGAGTCCAGGATTATGATTGGGCGGATCCCACATCAGATCCTATCATGCCTTTACTTACAAATCTGCCAGGGGCCCAGGCTCATGACCAAAAGAGGAAGAATCTTTTTGCTGTCCTTACACTTCTAACACCTCTGTCAGTGCACATTTCAAACTTTCATCAATATATATTACACTCATCTTTATCACAGATGTGGGTCTAGACTCCTCAGAGACGGACTCTTTAGACCATAACAAGCTGCCTTTAGACTCTTCACCCTCCTACCACGCTGCTTAGCTCTGGTCAGGTGTTGAAGATGAACAGCTCTTACTAGGGTGAAGAGTCTCATTTACTGTGTAGTGTAATTGCTTTGCATGCATGCCCCTTCTGCCAGGCATTGTCAGCAGCAACAAAGGTTAGATTCAGAATGCAGGAAGTCTTCATAAAATCACAAAACATAACTGACATAAGTCTTCACCCTGATAGCTAGGAAAGCCAAGGGTGTGCCTATACTACAGCAGTAGAGAGCCCAAGTCTTACTGCTGAGGTAATATGTCCCATTTCCCCTTAGTGCCCATCAATCTGGGAAATAAAATAGTGAGGATGCCCTGGGGGCCCCCAAACTGCTGCACTTCACAACAGAAGCCCAGGTCCTAAGCAGGGAGCCAGGACATTCCCTAGGTTGTCGTCGCTGCTTCACTTCTGGCATTGATGCATGCAAAACGGGAGCAGGTGGGCAGGACTTTATTGCTTCAGCAAGAAGACTGAGCTCCCTGCTGCTGTAGTGTAATCATTCCCCAAATGCCTCCCCTGGGCACCCTTAGTAGGCAAAGCTTTCTCACTCAGAGAGACCGAGCCTGTGTATTAAACAGAAAACTTCTATTCAAGGGAGAGGGAATACAGCATATTTGGGAAATACAGCATCAACAAATTGACAGCATCTAACTAAGAAGGTAACATTAATTATACATAATCAATAGATAATGACAGAGGACTCTTACCTGCAGTGCCCAAGCCACAGGGCTACATGTGTAATTGCTCCTTCCTTGTAAATGAAGGAGCTAATTCTTCAATCCTTACTTACTTTGGACAGCAGTTAAATGAGTTAGTATTCAGTCTCTTTCCTTCTTTCTCAAGCTGCCATCACATTGGTGTGTATATCATAAGGTCTGAAAGGAAAGTATGGATGGCCTCTTGTAAAAGTGTTTTGGAGGAAGCTCAGATATTGATATAAAGTTCAGATTATTTTTAAGAACTGCTTCTCCCTTTGATGTCTCAGCCATGTTCTGGCACAGTGCCTTCAGACTTCTGATTCCAGAATAAATTTCATGTATTCATAAAGGGGTACAGATTAAAATCAGAATAGCTATGTGTGGACTTATTCTGGATCAAAAAACCCTTTTTGGGGGTTGGCTTAATCCCTTTCCAAGATACCATATTTTCTCACATATAATCTACACCTTTTCCCCCAAAGCCAGCGGTGAAAAGTGTGGAGTACATTATATGCAAGAAAAATAGATTGCTATGGGTCCATTAATGTGATGACAGGGATGGCAACCTCATCTCCTTCTATGATCAGGTAACTGGCCACCTGGATAGGGGAAATGAGGTTGATGACATATACTTGGATATCATAAAGGCCTTTGACTTGGTCTCCCATGATGTCCTCATGGTTAAATTGGAAAAATACAGCCTCAACTACATTACAGTTCAGTGGCTAGGTAACTGGCTCTGAGTAGGACAGGACTGAGTCATCATGGTGGGAGGTGACCAGTGGTGTTCTTCAGGGCTCAGTACTCGGACCAGTGCTGTTCGACATGCTCATCAACAATTTGCATGAGCAAATTAAAAGTGAACCAGCAAAGTTCGGTGACAAATCCAAACTATTGGGGAGCGTGGTCACACACCAGCACAGGCTGGCACTACAGGCCGACCTGGGCAGGTTTGCGAGGTGAGAAGACCTCAAGCTGATGTAATTTAAACGCAGAGAAATGCAAAGTGTTCCATCTGGGAAGAAATACTCCACAACACACTTACAAGTTTGGCAGTGCTATGCTAGCCAGCACCACAACTGAACAAGACCTGGGTGTCATGATAGACAACAAAATGAACATAAGCCACCAATGTGATGCCGTAGCAGGCACAGCTAATCAAATACTGGCATGCATGTACCAAAGCATTTTGATCAAGACTAAAGATGTCATCCTCCTGCTCTACTCAGCCTTGGTGAGACCGCAGCTGGAGTACTGCATCCCATTCCAGGCACCGCACTTCAAAAAGGATGTGGAGAAGCTCAAGAGAATCCAAAGGAGGGCCACATGCGTGATCAGAGGCCTAGAGACGAGGTCATATGCAGAGAGGCTGAAAGTCCTGGGACTGTTCAGCCTGGAGAAGAGAAGACTTATAGGCTGCCACCAAGTCCCCTCTAAATATATCAGGAGAGTACACCAGGGCCTGGGGGGAGCAACTATTCACCAAGGGCCCCCAGGGGAGAACTAGAAATAATAGGCACAAGCTGATTGAAGATCGCTTCAAACTTGACATAAGGAAAAACTTCTTTACAAGTCAAGTACCGAGGGTTTGGAACAGGCTCCTCACAGAGGTGGTACAGTCATCCACCCTGGTGATCTTCAAAAAGCATCTTGATTTCCATATTGCTGCTCCGAGAGCTGCTCTTATTAAAGCGCCTGGAACATCACATGTATTAGCATCCCTGTGCTGAAAAATGGCGGCTGGTGCACTTTAAAACTTGTTCGATGAGTTTTAGTTAAAGCAGCCTCACCGCCATTTTTCAGCATGGGAATGCTGATACACATGACGCTGGAGTCTCCTGGAGTGTGGTAATTACCATGCTTCAGCAGAGTCTATTAATCAAGTCTGCTCCAATGCGCTGTAATTACAGCATGTCAGAGCAGCCTCTCTGCATGTGTATAGGCACCCTTCAAGATCACCTTGAAGTGTGATGCTAACAACAATTTCATGTCTTGCAGGAACTTTGTGTGCTTCTATAGGCACCGACTCTGTGAGTTCTCCAGGGTACAAGCACCCATGGAAAAAAAAAATGAGCAGATGCTCAGCACTACGAGCAGTGGCCATTTTGATTTTACATGTTAGCTCTCTGTTGTGGCAGCTTGCAGACATTAAACAAAATTTAAAAATCCAAAAACACACTTTACCAGAAGCAGCAGCACATTACTTCAACCTGGCTCTGCAGTATTTATAAAGATAGGGCACTTCAGTGACACTTTGAATCTGCTTTAGCTAAAGTGCCAAAGTCAGCTATTAGATAAAAAACACAAAAAAAGCCCGTTTAAAGCACTCAGTTAAACCTGGCTTGCTCAACATCTGTAAAAATTAACACACTGCCTCTTCTGGGCATGGATGAGGCTCAACATGGAGAATGTGCAGAGTTTAAAGTAAAGTACCATTTTGTTTTGTTTTTCTTACACCTGCAAGCACCCACCAGCCAAAAGCAAAGTCAGTGCCTATGTCTACTTCACATGGGTGTTTCATCCATTGGGCTGTCTCCCACTTAGCAGCACCATCAGCTATGGCCACTGAAATGAAGGGTGCTGGAGGTATGACTATGAGAGTAAGACTGCCCTATAGTCAGTGTGGCCTCAAGCTCCTACCAAGAGCATTGCAACTGCATCACAATTCCATACAGGACTGGCTAGTAAAGGCTATCTTGGCATCAATTGGGATAGTAACTGTGAACCATGTTGTCCCAGGCTGAGACAGGTGTGCGGGCCCTCTCCCGATCCCATCCTCGTCGCCATGTGCAGGCGGTGGGGAGCGATCCGGGACCTTTTTGTGCTCCACGCAGGCTGTGGCCAGCAACCCGGGCACGCGGGGTCGGAGAGAACCGGTGACACGCTGGAATTAGGCACGGACGCGTAATGGTTGATTCAAGATTGTTTACTTACACCGAAGATGGTCGCGGTGTAGGCTGGACAGTTTCCCAGGCACAGCTCCACTTAAATCCTTGTTTGAGGATTCAGACAACACTCGGATCACTCCCACGGAGTTGTCGAGGCTCCGTGGATCCTTTTGTTCACTCACAATTCACTCACACGAAGTTTGCTAGGCTCCGTGGGTCCTTTTTTTGCGCGCAGGGAAAGGGATACGTCGAGGTTTGCGCTCGGTGACGGGGAGAGGCTAGAGGCTGATCAGACCCCTGTTGCCTGCTTTAAATGTGCTGGGTCCAGTAGGCTCCGCAGCGCTTAGAGATCTTCACACAGCGTGAAGTCTCCTCCTCCTGGTGTTCGTGGAGTCCTCCCTTACAGGGGTTCTCCTCAGAGTTCTCCAACTTGGGCGGAAACCACCCAAGCCTTTTATACGGCTAGCAAGCCAATCACTAGCCACCACGTGTGAATAATTTAACTCACTCCAATAATGGGGCTCGAATTATCATACAAATGGCGGGAACTCTTTGCACCGAGCATTTCCTAGCTGCAAAGAAGAAATGCACACTGCAAAGAAAGCTACAATTTGGCCGGAAAATAATTCAGTGGTGCCAAAGCACATACAAAAACAAAAATCACACCCTTTGGGTTGTGACAACAGGCAGTTGCACCTGGACATTATTGTAATAGGCAAGGACAACAAAAGGATTCTTATGATCTACACGAACATCCTCTTCAAGAATGAGCAGAAAAGGCCTTTGCCAAAGCACAGGAGTGAAAACTGTTGGAATATCCATTCTTCCCCCAGGCTATGATGTGATGGTGATGGTGCAGAACACTGAGATACTTAAAGCATGGGATCCAAGCAACAAGAGCATCTGCAAGCCTGCAGAGTACTCCACTGTTACACAAACCTGATGAGACGCCTCATGGTATCTGATACCATCCAGTGGTTGAGGGACATCTATGTTGAACACATCCTGAGCCATTGCCAATATGAAGATACCCAGATATGAGAGTATCAGAAGCAAAAACAAGGGGATAGACTGAACCCCCCACCCCCTGCACATAGGCACCACAGACCAACAGAGATGGTTAATGCCTTTAAATATTCCCAGCCTCAGCAGTTGTACACCAATTGCTAAAATCATTATCTAAGAACATCTCACCACCTTACAACTCTGTGCCCATGGGGTTACCATGTATAGGGTCTTATCTCTCTTCCTAACATAACATGGCATTAGAGATTCTTAATCTCTTTTCCTGGACAAATATAGACTGCATGATGAACTGCATGTTTTAGATTGTGTCAATACATACCAACTATGTACTCATGTAGCTACCATACTTAGGGTTCTATATGGTCTTCCAATTCTACAAAGCCATGTAAATAATCATAATTCTTAACTTTCTCATAAAGATTTAAATTGATTAAATAAAAAGTAAATCGAGCTGATCCTCTCCTCCTTTCCCTTTGTTAGACTCAATCCTGGACATTACCAAATGATTTGGTAAGAGTTACAGTTATGCTAAAGATAACTGGTTTACACCACAGCAGGGTGTAAAACAGGGGTCCCCAATCATGCCTGGAAATGATTACTAGATGTGTAATATCTGAAAATGTTTCCTTTGTGGTATGCCCTTCTTAACTAATCACTTAACTAATCACTTACCCTGTCCTTTCTCTTCCCTTTATTTATTCTCTCCTTTTTAGTGTTTTTCTCCCTCCTCTCACAGCTTTTCTTGTTTTGCTGTCTCTGTCCTTCAGGGGCTCTCTCCTTTCTCTCACTAGAAGGCTGTATGTAAACTATGGCTGCTTCTGAGTAGGACACCACTACCGGGGGCTTTCTGGGGCTAGGCAGCATGTGTTCTCATAACAGGGCTGAGTGCACAGGAAACAGAAAAGGATGAATCTGCAGCTCTGTACATATGAGCTGTTTCTGCAGTCAGACCACCGTGAAGGAAGGGAGGGAATGCTGGCTGCTAGTAGAGAACTGTAGCTACTTCATCTGAAGGGATGGGAATGCATTTACAGAGACAAAATCTGGGATGATCGTTACAGGAATTAAATCTGATTCTTGACTCGGCTCCCACTGAAGTCAGCAGAAATTCCAACAACTGTTGGCTCAGTCCCTTTCAACATTATTCATTTGTGGCTTGCATAAATGTTTGAATCAGAGTTTTGGTTTGGTACGTTATAGGGGAGATTTGTCTTCTGAACCATCAGGCTTTTACAACAGGAAAGGTAAGGGACTTGGGGGGTCAAAATGTGATCTAGCACATCCTCTCTCCGATGCCCCCAGTATCATTTCAAACTTTTGATAGCAGTTTTAAACTGAAATCTGTGTTAATTTACTAATCTTCCAGTTTCTCATTGGACCCAGATGGGATGTTTCCTTGCTCTCTGCACTAGCCAGTGAAACTCTACTCTTGAGGCTGAGTCAGGAACATCAAGAGTGTTATGATGTTGACTAGTCCTTTCCTATAGATTTTCTTTTATTTCCAACACTTACTCACTTAACTGTGAACAATAATATTTATAGTGCAAGTGAGCGTGACCATTCATACATAAATGTTGCTGGGAATGCTCCTAGTGACAACCACTCTCTAGGCAGTGAGTTATTTCTCTCACAATGTAGGCAAAGTATTAAAGCTCACCCATGGACCTCTATCTCCTGGGTTTTTCTCCACAGAAAAATGCTATATTGCTACATTCTCAGCCACCTTGATATATGGCAGAAAGCACCAGTAATGGAGTCATTGAGAGGGAGTTATTCCTCAATATGAGTAAGGATGGCAGAATAGTTGTGAAAATCTATGGCAGGGGTCAGCAACCTACAGCCTTTGTTTCATGCTACCACAGTACCACATGGTTAATGGCTGCAGACAGAATCTCACACAGAAGTGCTCCAGTAGATTGCAACAAACACCCAAGCACAGCCTGTGATACACTGGAACACCCAAGAGGAAAGGGGTGGGGTGTAGGAGAGGAAGAGCCCCACAGAAGAAACCAGAGGGGAGCCCAAGCCAGCAGGAAGATCTTCATATAATTCAGGAGAACTGAGGATATCTCCAATAAGTAACGGCAGGTGAGTCAGCTCAGGCCAATCCAGCCCCAACACGGTAGTGCAGAGGCCTGCCATGATGGTGCAGTAATAATGTCACTATACAGTGATGTGTAGACGTTGCCAATATTCCCCAGACCTAGATCAGGATTTGGATGACCAGCTGGGGCATGAGAGAAACAAGCTCCCATCATACAGATCTATGGGCTACCCAGATCTTATGTTGGGTGCAAGCCAGATGCCCCCATAATCACCTATTAGATGGCATGGTTAAGGAAGAGAGATAAATGGGCTCCAATATCATTCACTTCCAAATCAGCAGACCTGAGCCAGCAAAAAGGCATTGTCATTTGAGGTTGGTGTCAGGTTTCGTCAAATAGAAAGCAAGGAATGTGAGGGCCTGATTACATGGTAAATTTAGGTGGCTTCTGGAGCTCTTATACCCTGGACTAACTCCACATTAACACCTTTTAAGTGGCTTAAAGCGCTCTTTCGGCTTAAAGTTACACTACTCCAGGGCAGGACTATCTCCAATCTGCCTGATTTTGTTCCTGTTTCATTACTGTGTGGTCATTTCCCACAGCTATTTCATCTAAATTGAAGTCCTTAAGTATCCCAGAATACAGTGGCCCCTTCCTGATTCAGGGTAAGTGGGGATGCCAGGGTGCAGCAGGGCTAGGTACAGTGCCTCACCTGCTGGGATGTCAGGCAGAGCAAACGCTGCAGCCCTGGGGGTGCCCAGCAGCTGTGGTGCCTCCCACCATTGCCCAGATCAGGTCTGTGGACAGGGGGAAGGTGCCATCTGAGCTCTGGAGAAAAAAGGATCAGACCCCTTGGAACTCAGGTGGCACCTAGCCAGTTGGCAGCCTGAGCAGTGGGGCGCAGGGCAGCAGGTGCCTCCTGAGCTCCAGAGAAAAAAGACTCGGACTCCTTGGAGCTCAGAGTGAGCAAGCTCCCGGGCTGTAGCCCTGGAGCAATCTGGTCTCGCTGAAACCAACACAGTGGCTCTGCACTGAGATCAGGGCCACCGGGCTTCATCGCTGACAGCCCTGCTGTCAGTGCAGAGCCACTGTATTGGTGTCAATGACACCAAAGAGCCCAAGGGAAGCTGCTTCCCTGGGTCTCTCTGGTCTTACTGCAACTGACACGGTGGTGGGCCTGCTCTCTGCCTGGAGGGAGCAGCAAGCAAATCCTGCTCCTAGTCCTGCCTCTGCTCACCAAGCCTCTATTGGCAAATCACAGTTGTGCAGGTGAAGGACAGTCAGAGCAGGTTTTTTGCCTTACGGTGTGACTGCTCCACTAAGTTAAACAGCATTAAGCTGTTTAACATTTGTTCGGCTTACAGGGTAAAGTCTAACAGGACCTTGAGAGAGAGAAAGAGAACTGTGATATCAAGCTGAGTACCTGAGACAAGGTCTCTTGGAGGAGGTGATGAGTATATACAATACTGTGCTTAGAGGTAGAATCTGACTCCCATGAACTGCTGAGAGAGGCCTGGGTGTGTAAAGCAGACATAGATGGGCCCTAAGTTCCAAAAAGTTTTTACACTTCACAATGATTAAATTAAACTAGCCAAATTTCCAAAGAAAAACGTTGATGAAAATGAAAGTTTTTGTGAAAATGTTACCCAAGCTAAAAAAACTTCCCGGTCTGGCCTAGTTCCTCTAACAGGTAGAGTATCAAAGAAAAGGAACTAAAGAGAGAACCCAAACTGTAAACTCACTGGAGCAGGGACTGGCTTTTTTCTGTTTATACAGTATCTAGTACGATAGGGTTTTTCTGGTCCATAAGTAGAGTCCTAGGTACTAGTGTGATACCAAAAATAATAATGCAAGAAGGTGATTGCATTGAGCAATCTGCCTTTCTGTCTTGGTATTTTAGAGCCCCCTATCAGCTTGGTACCTAGTGGTTGTACTGTGGTAAGAAAACATGTAAATAATATTTGGCATCAACTTAATTTTTTTTTAAAGGATAATTACATAGTGTCATAGTCTAATTTGAACTTCTCACTATTCCATTGACTGTTCTACAGTTCCATGTTAGTGTCTAACTAAAGCTAGAGACAAAATGTTTTGTATTTAATTCTAATTTCCCTTAAATTGTCTTATTTCATGGTATCTAGCATATTAATCTGCCTCAACTCTTTTTTGTTGGGCTGCTTGTCTTGTTCATAGTTCATCTTCATAAGGAATGAAAATGCTTTATTAACTTCACGGTTCTCACACTGGCTTAAAGCATCAAGTAAGTACAAAGACATTTTTCCTTGAGCCATCATGGACAATATATTTAGGATCAGAGGTCATCAGAATCTTCCAGTTTGTCAAAGTCAAAACATATCATGGAGATAGTTTAATTTTACCAGTATTCCAAATCTGGATCACTGTTTCTGGGCAGCCTGTTATATGGGATGGTCTGAGGCTGGAGGCTCCCTGCTTTTCCAGATTTCATGGCTCTGGAGTGGCTTGCTTAGGGGACTGCCCTACAATTGAGTCTCCATTCCCTTGCACAGAGAACTTTTGAAAATATTCTTTTTTCCTAATTGGAATAGAAGTCAAATGTCAAAATTTTCTGCAAAATGGAGTCATATTTTTCTGCCTACCTGTAGATAAGACATTCAGAAACAACTTTACAGGGGCCCAACTTCTCTTATTGGAATCTGAAAGCAAGAACAGGCCAACATTGAGCCCTTTTGATAATCACAGCCTGTGTTCTTGATATAAAAGGGTACCTGGTATAATGTCAGCTACAAAAATGGTGAATGAATTATGATTAGGTTTTACAAGCACTTCTGGAGAGCTCATTCAGATGGGTCCCTTGTGGTGCTATGCATTTCACAGATGTAAATATTGGTGCCTCAGTGCAAACTATCTCCTGTAACCCCTAATACTTCTCCGTATACACATTTAGAAGGCAAGTACAACACAGACCTTATCTTTCTCTCAATATCAAGCTATTGTGTCAGATGGTATACTGATGTACCATAGGGCTTGAGGGGAAATGGAATATAACCAGGTGAACCGGGGACATGGTAGGCCCCCATCCTGCACTCCTGTCAATGTTTGGCAACTGTTGTTGGCAAGAACATGAACACACGCACACACTCCCCTCCTACATCACTGCAGACACAAGTGTCTTACAAAGAGCTATTTTTGCCATTGTCAGTGGAAGGTTCCAGGCTATAGCACAAGTATGTGCTGGGCCTAAGGGGAAAGGAAATTCACTCTTTCTGACACAATTTAAATTAATCCCTGCCACTGCTTCTGGGACTAATGGAACTTTCCGAGGGCTAATCTAATTTCTTACATTTTCTAACTAATGCTAGGGTTGCTTTTTCATCATTTTAGACTCACTGATTCTGCTAATTCAAAATTGTTTGTTCAACAGAAAGTAAACCACCCCTGAGCTATCATTCTTCCCCACTTGCTCATAAAGAAAGACTTTTAAAGGAAGAAGATAAATAGCATGTCAAATATGGTTTGGAGGGGCTGCATCTGAGTAATTCCTGGTTCCTCTCTCTGTCTCCAGCTGTTGTGTCCCACTGTAACTTTGGTGGTTGTGCACTGGCTCTTTCTACTGGCTATTTTCGTTTGATCAGTTCAATACTTCTAAAACACTTTTCTGATGTAATAATCTCTGACTAGTCCAGGGATTAACACTTGCACCCACATGTATTTGGCAAGATTGGGTGATAATGATCTGTCCAACCAGCTACAAACAACTTAATACCTGTAACTAGAAGATCCTTTAGAAAGGCAATGCAGAAAAATAAATAATATAATCAAGAAAATAATAGGCTCCACTTCAGCAAACCAGTTAAGCATGTGCTGAAGTCCCATAAAAAGCAGGGCAAAAATATATCTATTCTATGGCTTGCACGGCACAGAGGAAAGAAAGCTATACCAAAGTCACTGCAGATCTAGCCTCCAAAGGCACCTATATACATGCCGGACATCTGCTCTCACGTCTGCTTGAGCAGACTTGATTAATCAACTAATTGTGCTAATTAATTGATTAATTGAGTCTGCTACAGCCATGCTTCAGCAGCCTCCACATCACTTATATTCAGCATCTCCACACTTCAAAATGATGGTGGAGCACTAACTAAAGCTTGTCAAATGACCCCTGCCACCATTTGAAGTGCAGGATGCTGAATACATGTGATGCTGCAGGTGCTTTAATTAGATCTGATTAAAGCTCCTCCCTGACCCCAGAGCATGTGTAAGGACACCCTAAAGCTCTCTCTTTATTATGCTTATTATGATTGATTTATGTTGTATAGTCACCTAAAAACCTCAACTGGCCCAGAGCCCTATCTAATAAGTATGTGATAGTCCCTGCCCTGAAGAGCTTTCAGTCCAACTGAAATTAGTTGGGGCTTCCCATTTTCTATGATGTTAGAGCTGGTTAAAACTTTTCCATGGAAACACTTCTGTAACTTTCCATTTCTATTTTCTATAAGATTATCGATTAAATAGTTCCCCTTGTCCTCGTAAAAAAGTGTCTGCTTTCCATGGAAAATTTCAGCTCTTTATCATAACTATGACAAAAGCCACAATACCTATTTTGACTCTAAAATGCAAGCATGGTTCACCTGGGACTTAATGTTAGCATAACAAGCTTCATACTTCTACTCTCTCTGGGCTGAAATTCTCACCTAGATGCCTTCTCACCTGGTACGTGTGGTCAGGGAACTGCCATGAGGCACACCCTCCCTTTCCCCAAGGGGGAAGGCTATAGTACATCTTGGAACATGTATTCCTATGGAAAAGAGTCCAGGACATAGAGGAAAGCGGGAGGATGAGGCAAATCCTATGAGGCACAAAAGTGGCATCCCTAGGTTAGGGTCCCAGAGCAAGTCAGTGTAGCTATGTAGCTTCTGGATGAGTTTCAGCTCTGAATGAGAGAATCAACACTCATGGAAGAGATGATATATTTTATTAAACCAACAAATCCAATGATTAAAGACTTTGAGGTGGATTTGATAGAAGACCAGCTCAGGAGACATGGAGATCACATGCAGTCTACAACTATGAAATATTATGTCAGTTTGTAAACTTTCAGCATGAAGGGCAAAATTCTCCTCTAAAAGCCCTAAAGAGGATGTCATTGACTGTAACATTCTGCACTCCTTATAAGCAGGGACTTCCCACTGACAGCAGCTGAAAATTGCACATGCAGGGAAAGCAAAATATCAGAGCCAAGATTTGCTGCAAAGAAAGATGTTGCCAAAAATTTAGAATTTTTTCCCTGTGAGGATGAAGTATCCATTTGATAAGAGAACTGAACGGGACAATTATGCCAAATTAAATAATTGAAAAATAAACAAGCATTTAAGGGGAAAAAGAGGTTTTCCCCTTAAAATACAAACTTACGTAAAATGTGTTGTTCTCTGCCTAGCAGCTAAAGGAAAAAAGATTTTTTTTTAATGTAGATGATTAAATTCAAAGCTTAATTTTTGAAGGAGCACTTGATATAGAACCACTTTGCTTGGAAAAGTCTGCATTTCATTAGAACAAAATATATTCTCTTCCACAACTAGTTTATGGATCAATTACAGTATATCTAAACCAGCAAATAGATGTATGATTTATAGCTCTCTGTGGGTGTTTGTGCTTATGCATCCACATGCTGTACATGCATTTTCCATTATTATGATTAATAATTTGTTTATAGAATCAACAGTATGCTGGAAGCTCTCTAGATGAGGTACTTGCCCTGAACAGTTTACAGTCCAACTGGTATAATGTGACCTGACCCTTGAGGCTGGCCATGGCACCCCCTAGTGGCCCCACTTACCTGGTCTTTCAGGGTGTCCTCCTGCTGCCTCACCTGCCATTTCTTGGTGGTGAAATTATACCATTGGTAAAACTACCTTCAGAGGCCAATGGGAACTTTGGGATCCTTCACCCAGTCTTGCTCATTACCAGGCCCAGTTTCCTATCCTAAGTAGGATTCTCTTTTTTCTCTTGTACCTGACTGAAAGCAAGTTGCTTGCTTCCAGGGCCTCAACTCCTCCAAACACCATGTCTCTCTCTCTCTCTCAATCTCTCTCTCTGTGGGGTTCCAACTTCTCTACACACAGTCTCTCTGGCACTGAGCCCTATTGGCCCAAATCAAGGTCCTACAGACCTTAATGGAAATAAACTTGGCCTCCCAGCCTTCACCATAGCCACATCCACACCTCACAGGTATCACTCTACTTTCTTTCACTAGGCCTCCTTGGCCCTGCCTCTCGTACGTAACCCTAGTTCACCATGCTAGAGGCAGGCCTACTGCCAATTTTGGATCCAGTGGCCAAGGGGAATCCATTGGGGTGCCAGTGGCCTCAGTCTTTCTCCCAGTCCACCGAAGAAATGGTAGCAGCTGAGCAGCAGAGTACCCTGAGTTCCCTTCCTCCAGTGCAAGACATGATACCAACTGATATATACAAACTTTAATACTTCTCTCTCTCTCTCGGAACTTAAATTTATAAATGACATGAAAAGAAAAATGCATAACTAAGCTAATAATACCAGTTAACAAACAACAACAAACAACCCGACATTCACACATTCACTAATTTGACTACAATGTACTATACTTCACTTTGGTAACACAGCATTTCAAATACATGGGTACTCTGACTTAATACCATGATACTCATGATGACAATAAAATGCCTTTTGCAATCTCTCCAGTGGTTGGCAGGGGGGCACAGCTCAGGGTCTGTTGGGTTCAGTACACACAACCTAGTCTTCAGCTGGGTTTGTAGGCAGCAGCTGGTAGAGGACACTGTGCCCTCTGGCTTGTCTGGTAGGTTGACTCTGGCTTCAGATACCCTCAGACAGTGTTGTCCCACCCTTGGTACAGACCTTAACTCAAAAGCAAACACAGAATAAAGCAACACAAAGACTACCTTCCTTTCCAACCTCTCTTGGTCTTTCTATAGCCTTCCACTCTCCCCTCCTAGGGTTTCTTCAATCACACAGCTTCCCTGCATGATTCTCA
>NW_005841883.1:98683-113199 GCF_000455745.1 Alligator sinensis | reverse complement strand
CTCAGGCCATCCCGACCTCCCACAGATGTCCAAAGTGACCTAGACCTAACTCCCCCCAGTCTTGCCTCCCCTCTCACCCCACACAGGGCTCACAGGTTCCTTGTAGTTGATGTGCCTATGGGAATCAGTCTGTCACATCCTGAAGCCCCAGCTTGGTTCTTCAGGGCTGAGCACTCCCTGGTCCTCCAGGGGTCCCCTTGAGGGCTTCAGCTGGCCCCTGCACAATGTGTGGCTCCTCAGGCTAGGGGGGCATGGCGACCACCTACAGGTGGTGGAGGAGGTGTCTGACCCTTCCAGGACTCTGTCTTGACTTCTACCCTTGTAGCATTGAGTGCCTCCCAGGTACTCTCCCCCATGGCCTCCAATCCACCCCTATAGCCACAAACCAATCTTCTTGTCTGGCAGCCTGGGTTCCCAAGAGCCCTTCTCCTTCCCAGGGTCAGGGCCAAACTCCTGCTCTGGCTCAGGAGCAAAGGTTTATACGTCCCTGAGCTCCACCCCTTCTGGTCATATGCCTCTGACCAGCTATAGGGGCTTTCCCTTTTGCTTAATGAGCAGACAGATGATTGTGTGCCTTTTGGAAGGGGATGTAGAGGAGGAGGGACTTTAGCTATCAATTGGATCCATGGTTAAAAGGAGGGGAAACTGGGACAAAAAGCTTGCAGGCAAATGTGGAAGTAACCATGCTAGGAGTGAAGGAGAGAAGCCTTACTGGTGAAGCTGGATGAGGGTAAAAAAATTGTTGGAAGGATCTCGGTTGCTTGTTAAGCTCTGTTCTTTTGCAAAACATGCATGTTCACATAGTCGAATCCAAGGTCATACACACATGCACATGCATGTACACGCACCATCTAAGCATGTAAGTTGCATTTTTTGGATAGGAGCAGAATTCTAGAAAACAGTAATTCTGGAACGGACTTAAGCGTCCTTAGGCGTTAACCAGTTGACCATGCTTTGATGAGGAGAACTAATGCCACTTGTAGATGTATAAGGAAGGCACTATTTTATATATTTTAAGTTTTATTTATAAATATTTTATATATAATATAGTATATATAGTATATTTCAGTATTTGTGAGACCATGACAGAATACTTTGTCCATTTCTGGTTTTTACACTTCACAAAAATGAAAAAAAGCAGGAAAGGATAACTGAGGAGGAAACTAAGAAAATGATTCAAGTTCAGGAAAACCTGCCTAGCAGCAAGAGAATTAAGCTCACTATGCCTACCTTATCCTAAAGAAAAATGTTGGTTGACTTTGTTGTAGTCTTCAGGTAACAGCTACCCAGACAAATTTAGGATATTGTCACACATTAACCTTAGAACGTGTTATATTTAGATTGCAGTAAGTGTTAAAATGACTTAGAAAGTTTTCTTAGCAGTTGCACGTTAATGCTTACCAGAGTCTATATATACATATATTAATCTAAATATAGATATCAATCAATTAGGGCTGTCAATTAATCATGGATAACATGCATGATTAACATGTTAATCTGTGTTCATATTAATTCTTTTAATGCGTTAATCACACACGTTAATCGCACCCAGGCTTCACTCCTCCACTATCACCACCACCTCCAGGGTGCCCAGTGGGGCAGAAGTGGCACTGCACAGGACCACAGGGCAGCCCAGGCACAGTTTCTAGGCTGCTGCAGCAGGGCAGGGTGGGGCACGGGCACAGACACAGACATAGATAAATAGCCACAGCTTGCACATGGCCAGGAACACAGCACTGCCTAGCAGGTAAGCCTGTGGGGGAAAAGGGGTGTGGGGGAGGGAAGGGGTGGCGGGCAGATCGAGGCCCCCACAGTGAGGGAGGCAGTGGGGCAGGGGTGAATGGGGCCCCAGAGCTGAGACACGTCATGGGACAGAGCCGTGGGCAGCTTGTCCAGGGGCGCGGGGAGAGCATGGCTCCCACCACTGTGCACATCCCTGGGGGAGGCACAGAGGGTACATGCCCCCTGGAGTTGTGTGTGGGGGTGGAGGTGGGCTGTAGGCTGCGAGCTCGGACCCTGCACTTGCTGCCTTTGCCTTGGGAGCTGCGCGCTGGCCGCATCATGCATCTCTTGCCCACCTGGTGGTGGGAGGCACAGCATAGCATCGTGCGGCTCTCAGAGCAATGGCAGGAGGGTACAGAGGCCTAAGCCCACAGCCCGCCTCCACCCAATGCACAAATCCAGGGGGCATATGCACTGCATGCCTCCCCCAGGGGTGCACACAGCGGCAGGAGCTGCGCCCCACTCCCGCGCACCACGCCTGGACAAGTCATCTGTGACTCCATCCCACAATTCACCCCAGCCCCAGGGCCCCATCCACCTCAAACCCTGCCTGTGCCCCTGCCCCACTCCCTCATTGTCGGGGCCTCAATCTGCCCCCACTCTGCCTCTTCTCCCCCGCCTCCACACCCCTTCTTCTCCACAGTCTTACCTGCTGGGCAGTGTCTGTGTCTGTGTCTGCTCCTCATTCCAAGCCACAGCTGCACCCCCGCCCCTCCAGCCCTGATGCTGCCCCTCACTCCTGACCCACAGTACCCTGCATCCTGCCAGGGTGTGCAGGGACCCCCTCTCCCCAGGCTCCAAACCCCTCCCATACACACCCACAGACCCCCCACACCTTCATAAATTTCCATGCTTACCCCACACCCACCTCCCCAACCATACAAAGTACTTGCATAATTTTTCATAATTTGAGTTTTTCTGTGCATAATTTTGAGATTTTAGCTGTGCGATTAAAATCACAATTAATTGTGACTAATTTTTTTAATTGTGCAAATAATTGAAATCAAATTTTTAATTGTTTGACAGCCCTACCATAAATATACTAGCGCCCATGCAGTGTGGGGTCTGGGTACTGATGTTCCCACCTCCCATACTGTGCCAGAGTCTCCTGATTGTATTACCCCCGTGGAACAATCTGATGTTAGCTAGACCTGTGTTAGGTAATACATCTGGAGATACTCCTTGCCAGAAAAGGCCTAACTTTACTACACTGCAATGGCATTTAGCAGGTACATCACTGTTTGAATGTTTGGACACTCGCACTGTAAATGCAGTTAGCATGTGCTAAGTATAACTTGTAACAATACCCTTAGATTGGAATTAAGGATACAGCATAAGTAATAAACTGTTAGGTCTATGTAGCTAGATAGGCAGTGGTTTATCCATAAGTTGAAGTCTTCAAATCAAGACTGACTGTCTCATTCAAAGAAACACAATAGCTTAAACAAAAGTTATGTCCTTAATGCTGAAATTGATGGGTGAAATTGTGTTATTCAGGAGGTTAGGGCATATGATCAAAATGGTCTTTTCTGGCCTTAAACTCTTATCAGTTCTTGAAATACGACTAGAGAAGTAAGATGCCAAATAATGCAAAGCGTGGAAAGCAAGTACTAGAAATGTAACTTGGATGAGGCAGCTGGAAATTAGTGAAGACACATGCCAATGAGATGGGCAAAGCAAGGGATTTTTTGATTGCAGCAGATTGTGACAGATTGTAGGAGACACGGTGAGAATCTACAAAGTCCAGAGACTTTCTATAATTAAGGCAAAGATATTATCAGGGGCTGTAAAGTGGCTTCTTTTGCAGTAGGGTCAGAGATGGATGGACAGGGCTTTAAAGAGAAAAATACATCCTCAATATGGGAAAGAACCAGGGGTCAGCAACCTTCTGTTGATGTGGGCTGCCTTTTGCAACCCAGTCCTATTTGCAAGCCACAAGTCTCTGCCTCCTGGAGTGGCCAAGTGCCTACATTTACCCTCACTGCTGATCCCCCAAACCCTATGCAGTGAGTGTAAGTAAAGTTGCAGTGGAGCGACAGATTCTACAGAAGAGGGAAACACTGTGGAGGAGATGGACAGTGCATAGCAGTTCTGTACCACTGATCCCCCAGGTTGATTAGGTCCATAGGCTGTAGGTTGCCATCCCCAGCAGGGTTGCAAAGAGAGAGGAATTGACAATTATGAGAAAGGTGTGAGCAGAAAGCAGAAGGGTTGAGTGTTTGCCATGTTAATTTTGAGCCAGTGTTAAGACATCCAGGAAGATATGACACAAAGATAGCCAATCTGAACACTTGGGAATAGGTCCAGAACAGTGGTGCTGAGAGGAATTTGTACTGAATAGATAAATGAGCCATGGGACCATACAGCTTGAATCTGGCATCACTTATACCGTTTCCTACACTTGTGACCAGCTGAGGTGGCTGTGGTCCTGGAAGGGGCTCTGCTGGGTGTGCTGGGTTGGGTGTGCCACCAACCCCCTGACCCCTTTTACTATAGCTGCAGAGGGTCAGCCAGAAGTGCACTGATCCAGATTGTGGCTTCCCCGGACAACCAACCTGAGGCTTGCCACTGGAATTACAGATTTCCCTGGGGCTCTGGACTCCGTGCCCTGGGTCAACATTTATTAAACTCAAATAAAAAATAAAGTGTTAATGAAAAAAGGTCGCATTTATCTGTGTTTGTGATTCTGGTCCTCATCATCTGTTGTCCACATGGTGGGTCCGGTGTGCCCCCTATCAGTCTGGGCGCAGGCAGGCTGCAGGGTTCCTGCCAGGGGAGGGGCCTGCTCCTTGCCAGCCAGCCCCAGGCAGCCTCTCCCAGATACTTTTCTCTTCCCGTGCCTATGGGGGCAGGCCCTTCTACCCTGGTTGGACAGCTGAATTGTCCACATCTGGAGGCCTTGCCCCAGTCTGGACTGTCTACTGCAGCTGTGCCAGCTGTGCGGGCTGCTGGCCGGTCTGTACGACCACACTGCAGCTGCATCTGTTCTGGGGGAAGAGGGGGGAAGCTGTTACATACTAATGTAATTTATTAATCTTAGTACACTGGATTCATCCCAGCATTCATGAGACTGGAATTAGCCCTTCATGGTATACAAGTAACAAGTTCAGTTTTGACTGCTTCATTGCCAAAAATAAATATACATCCATTCCCCTCCAGAAGACCAGATTGATGGCAGAATAGTTAGAACTCAGTAAGTTAGGTAATTTTGCACTGAATATAAATGAGAGTTATAAGATAAATGACATTTAGTGACATTAATTAACTGATTAAATTAAACCTGATATTTTAATCAGAATTTGTTTATGCAAAGCTCTGGATAAAAAGAAGTGTAGTTTAACCTAGTTACTTTTAAAATTCCAGTTACCATAACAACTTCTTGTGATATCAATTAAAGGTGGTCTTTTCTTTACATTATTTTTAGAACTTTAGTTACCATAACAACATAATGCCAGCTCATTTGCAAAGAGTTAAAATATGTTGTTATTCCTTGAGAAATCATCAAAATATGATAAGTGGCATTGCCAGGAATTAATACCCCAAAATGGTTACATGAACTGCATTCTTCAAACACCTCACTTGTGGAATAAAAGACTGATAGGTCTTTCCTGGTGTGACAGGCTCAAGATGTTCCTCAGTCGCTCAAATCAAAAAAAGATTATTTACCAGTTCGAAAGATGTGGAGCTGTCAGATGCCAAAAGTATTGTGGACTGTCAGAACAGCAAGGATAAAAGATTCAAATGACAAATCAATTCACACTAGGTCTCTTGTGATTCTAGAAGGCCATAGGGAGAATAACTCAGAGATGAGACAATAGCCTGGACTGGCCTCTTGCACAGAAATTTCCACCCAGACTGCTGTGGTCCCTGCTCCCTTCTAGCTTCATTGGAGCCATGCTGTTAGAGCACTCCTCTTGCAGAGCCACATCTGTCCCCATCTCCTTAAGGAAGATTCCCCAGCATGGAGGAAGCACTTTGCAAAAGATAGCCTGGGGCTATATTGATTTTTTTGGGAGGAGAGCGAACCCAGTCTATCTGATTCCTCCCTGCCCACTATCACTCCGTAGACAAAAGCTTAAAAAAACATATGTATACAGTTGCTTAGGTGATGTGAAAAGAGCAAGTGTGTGTGAGTGAGTGAGTGAGTGAGAGAGAGAGAGAGAGAGAAAGACTTACCTATGTCTTCCCTATTTACTGGGAGACTGTCATCCTTGTGTCAAGGGACTGCTGCTGTGTGCACTTGTGTATATGCATGTGTAAAATTATGTTAGAGCTCTTATTTGAACCAGTGTGATCCTGGTGCCGCTCTTGCTGTCTTAGAATGGCCTAAAGACTGTTCTAACTTACACTACAGGGGCTGCAGTGGAGCTAAAGTGACAGCAAGAGATTAAGGTAGTACAATAGGATCCTGGTGTTCTGCACTTTCCTCAGAATGTGCCCACTTCTTCCATCAGGCCAACAACAGGAAGATGTTGGCATATGTAGCGGGTATGTACTCCCTCTCCAAATAGAAGGGATAAGTGGTTAGGCCAAAGTATTGTGAAAGGGAACTGTAATCATCAGCCAGCTCCCTCTGTCCCTTATGGAGTCAGGCCAGGACAAAGTATATCTTACCTATCTACAGGTTTATTGATACACACACATATATACTTTACATGTAAAACCATATTCTATAAATGGTGACTAAGAAGTTATACCACCGCCGATGGCTTCAAACCCAGCACAGGTAAGTAACTGATCTGAAACAGGTAAGCACAGGTAAGTCCAAATAAGCAACAAGCAAATACAGGTAAACAGCAGATAAATTCTGGCAAACCAAAGAAGGGGTATCGACAAGGGATTCAACACACAGGTATATACATAATATACAGCAGTTCAACAACATCCCACGTTAGAAAGAACAAAATATTCCAAAATGTAAAGCACTACAAAATATAGTGATCAACTCTGCAACTGCCTGGGTGCCAGTCTTTGAGCCCAAGCCTTGCTGCAGCTGCTTCGGGAGTGGCATGATGCCATGTGCATCCCACCACCGGGCAGGCAGGGGGTACTGCTCAGGTTAGTCCTGGGTTGCCCTTTAATCCAAAAAGTGATCTTGTGCTTAAAAAGGTTGGAGTCCACTGGTCTAAAGGAACACTCCTGGGAACCAGTCAGTGACATCCATGCACCGGACCAAACTGGGGACTTTCTTGAGGCTCACCCAAAAAAACCCTGGCCCTAGGGCATCTGGAAGCCACCCTTGAGGAGGAAAGGATAGCTGTAAAGCCTCTGCACTACAGCTGGGCAACTAGGTCAGCAACATTCAACCACCTAGCAGGGCCAGCGGAGGCTCTGCCTGCTGATTGGTGCTAGGGCTGCTTTTAAGGAGCTCTTGCAGTACCTGGCCCCTGCTGCACAACAAACTGGCTTCAGTCTGTGAGTAGCTCTTGTCGGTGTGACTTACCTGATGCCTGTCCCGCTGTCCTGCCCATGTCCCAGCCCCTGAACTTCAGAACCCAGTGTGACTTTGGCTCACATTCTGACATCTACTTCTGGTAACCCTGCTGGCTCAGCATGTAAACCCCAGTTTGACTCGGGCTCATTTCCTGACATCTGAATTTGGGAGCCCCTCTCGTGTGAACTCCAGTTTGACTTCAGTTTGCCCCCTCAGCTGCTGCTGCCACTGTCCCTGGTAGATTCAGGGATTGGGAGGGGGTCCAGACCTCCTCCTCTCTGCTTCATCTGGGTTCAGCCAGGGACAGTGACTGGAGTGACAAGAGAGTTCTCCCCACCCCATGTTTGCTCCCAGACTGACAGGAACCATCAGGGAGACCAGACAGAGAGGAGGAACCTGCCTACTGCTGCCTTTGCTGCTGTTCCCAACTGGAGCAGGATAGGAGCAGCTCTAGAGCTCCCCAATCAGACGGGGACAGCAGCAGCAGCAGGTGACGAAGCAGGGGAATGGAAGGGGAGGGGACATGCTGCTGGGCACAGAGGGGAAGAGCAGGCATGGTAAGGCCAGGGTGCGGGTGAAGGGAGGGACAGGATTCTTACTCAATTTGGGAATTTAAGAAGTCTTTGCTTCTGCTCCCACAGTCTGGCCTTCCTGGAGGCAGGGCAAAGCTAGAGCTGGAGTTTGGACCATAGAGTCCTGGCTGCTTTCCAAAGCAGCCCCTTGCCCTGCATGTATTTAGGGTGGGGGGATGAGGACCAGTGTAGTTTGGGATGCCTAGAGGACTGACCAGACTAGGCACAGAACGTCCTGTGTTCTCACATCACATTGAGCTTGTTCACAGAGAACCCACTGAAAATAGTATTTGATTTTCCTGGCATGTTTTGAAATGTGCCAGGAAGATTAAACCCATCTTAAGTGGCTTCCACTTCTAAATTCTTGGGGTTTAAAGTGTAGTTACAACACTCTAAGTGTTACGTCAGTCCACATGCTAAGCTGAACCTTATCTGGTATCCACACAGTAGCAGATTCAGGACTGTGAAAAGCAGGGTGTGGCATAGAGCTTGATTTTATAGTGCATGCATCTGGCATCTGAGACTGGAGTTCGGGCAGCAAACCAGTGACAAAGGGGGGTGTAATCACACTGCCACACCCCCCTGGATCTGCTCTTGTCACCACCCACATGGCCTCACTTCCGTTCCCAGTGGATTTGAGTGCATAGAACAGGGAGCCTGCATGAGAGAGAACAACTCTTGGTGGATCTGCCATTGTCGAAAGCAGGGCCCTTTTAAAAAGAAGAATGGATTTATTCAGATGTGATCCCATTTCCCCCTGTTATGGCTTCCAGTTGTGTCAACACTTTTGTGGCCAACAGTATCAAAGGCTTCTAACCAAAGAACAGCTTTTGCCTTTGCCTACTGAATGCAGAAGACAGCACAATCCATATTGGATTTCTTTGTTATTGCCTTTTGTTCGCAGAATGAAAAGAGGTTGTGATCCATATTGCATTACTCTGCTCTGCCTTTTGTCCATACAAAGAAGTTCAGGCAACTGCCTGAAAGTAGGAGAGACAAGCCTGGATTCCTAGTTTAATTGTTATCCTCTTTCTTAATGAGGTTTTAAGAGGAGGAGGTGGAGGGATTTGTGCATGCTCGCGTGGCTGGCGCTTATTTAATTAAAAAACAATAACAGTGTCAGCTGCTGCAGATTAACAGTTTGGATTCCACCCCTCCCTTTTTCATTTTCCTTTAACAGTGAAGAAATAAAAGTAGGGTGTTATGGCTGGGAAAAATACCAGCATGTACGGATTCATACTGTGCTTTATTTTAGATCTCCCAAGCCAAACTCCCTCTTTCCCAACCAGCCATTTAGGAAAATCAGTGCTGCTTTTCCAGTTGCAGTGACTGTTACTAAATGTTACAGTCAACGCTTTTCACAGCAAAACAACAAACAACCCCTCATTAGCCTTGGGAGAGACAAATAAATTGCCTTGATCATAAATATAATGTGATCCAGGACTTCGTATTTATGAAACCCAAGAGGAAAATTTTGCATTCTTGTCAGATTCTTGGAGATCTCCCTATTCTCCATTTTAACCTCTCCCTACTGGGTGTTGGCAGGTATGTGCCATCGCTTGCAATTTTAATCTACTAAGAGGAGTATTAAACATCTCGCAAGCAGCCTTCTAGACATCTGTAGCCCTCTGCACCCAGTAGGTATGTCAGCATTTTGGGTGGTGATGTAAACGACCTTGGAAAAAAGACAGATTTACTGTGGGCAAAGCCAGTGGAGAAATGGGAGTGTCTGCAAAGTATCAGTGGTTAGCTACAGTCCTATCCTCACCCACCATTCTGCTAGCTTCCCTCTGCCATGGAGGCTAAGATAGATGCACCAACATCTCTTTTTTTTACCATGTTTCTGCTATGTTCCACTGGAGTTTCTGTTTTTCATCAGAATGTAGCAGCCTTTGTTTGAAGTGCCACCTTCCCCAGGAATGTAGGGTGTGCATGTGCTGGTATTTGGTATACACTTCATGCTGGATATGAAGAGCTACACTCCACTGATAAATCAGTTAGAGAAGCCGGTATTGAGCAGCACTGGCTATTTTCTCTAAATACTGAGCATGCAGACCTGGCAGTGCTCTCAGGCCACATGCACAGAATGCCAAATAGTCACATGAACTGCATGCCCACAATCTCCTCTGAAGTCCATGGGAGTTTCAAGGGATCAATACCTCTTAAAAATGTAGCTATTGTACCAAAAATACCTAATTATTTATCACAACAGCTGGGAGAGAGCAACAGTGTTCGTAATGCTAATCCATTGTGTTCTAGGTTTCTTCTTTTCTGGGTTTATCTCAGTAGTATCTGATTGCCTTGTTTGTGTGTCTTATCATACCTAGTTGCTGGGGAAGCCTTGTTTGGAGGGAGTGGGTTGCTTTACTACTAAAAAAAAGGACAAGAGAGGAGAGGGAAATAAATGGATTGACAAGTGAGATGAAAAAATGTTCCTGTTGCTTGCACTCTGTGGAGGTGTCTCACATACCAAATTATGACATAACTGTAGGAGTAATGGCTGCAGCTGTTGCCTTTGTAAAATGATCTGCAATACCACATGCTAATAAGTAAGACAACATGTCTAAATCACTTTATACAATACCAGAAGTCTAATCCCATGCCATGCAAGCACAGTGCTAAAAGTGGTCATATCACACAGTAGGATCAGTCCTGGAATAATCACATCCTTAGGAAAAAATCCTCTGTGTAATACAATGAAATCCCACTTAAACAAGTCAACCTTGTGAATCTATTAGAGATGCATCCCCAGAGTACTGCTACCATACCTTTCTTTTAATACAAAATGGAACATTCATGTGTAAAAATGAATACAGGAGCAGAATATTTACTAGGGTGAAACTGGCTTCTGTTGGGAAGTATAATGAGGTCTGTGATCAAAAAGCTAGACTTTCCAGGAGGAGGATGGTAGATGGTGGATATATTTGCATGTCAGCTCAGTCCTGCACTCCTCACTCATGCAAAACTTCCCTTGCTTTTAGCATAACCTTTCTTGAGAAGAGAATACATCTAAATAATTCTCAGTTAATTAATATGAATGGGAACAGCATGTCAAAATTCTTCAGGCACTTTTGCAATCTCATCCTTTAGGCCCACAAAATCTGAATTAATTTTTTCATTTTTATCTTGTATTAATTCCAAAAACCACCTTTAAAAATTATTTTGACAACTTGTTTCCAAGCATCAGCACATTTGTAAACCTGAGAAATAAATGAGAACTACTTACGCACAAGGTAATGAGACCAGCTTGGCTAATCCAGATGTGTGACATGGGCCAACATGATTTCCCTAATACCAAGAGTTTACTGCCTGTCATTGCTATAAGCCAAGGCATATCTACACATTGAACCCACTGTGGATTTTTGTGTATCTTCATTAAGTGCTCCACAACTGTCATGCCAATATGTATATACCTCACTTCTGTACTGCTCTCAAATAAAGATCACCTTGTCTCTTTGCAGCCACAAAGCAGTGTTTGAGACTAAGCAGTCTGCATTCTGGTTACATCCCATGGCACATTATTTTGCTGCTGGGCCATATGCTTTCGGAGATTTACTGTACTTTGTATTTGGGGATTTCTAAAGGAATTCTAATGCTTGGTGTCACACAGAACAGTTCTCATGATATCTTTATGAACAGACAGAAGTTATGTTTGTCACACAATCGTCCCCCTGAAAATGCTCTACGGCCGTGCTGTGACACATGTACATGGCTGCAGAGTGCTATTAAAGTGGCTGATTGTGTGACAAATTAACCCTCCTCAATGAGGGATCAGATGAAGGTGCTCCATTTTGGAGAGCCTTAGGGAACTTCTGTTCCCTACGATCAATCTGTTGGGCGATTGGGGCGGGGCTGTCTTCAGGAAGGGAGCGGGGAGGGGGAAGAGGAGAGGAGGAGCAACCAGCTGTGGTTTGCCCAGCCTGAGCTGGAGGTGGGGCAGGCAGATTGGAGACCCCACCTCCTGGCCCCTCCCCCAGCTCCTTCCTTTCCAGCTCAAACTGAGCAAACACCAACCCGCAGCTTGCTTCTCCTCCCCTCTCCCCTCTCCCCCCTCACTTCCTGCAGACAGCACTGGAGCTGGAGGAGGTGGGGGCAGGAGATGGGTGGCTCCTCTACTGCAGGCAGGCTCCTAACACTTCTGCAGACAGGCCTGATTCTTCCCCCACCCCCACCCAACAAGCTGTGGGGTCCTGCTGGGGGGGGGGGGGGGGCGGGGGGAGTACTCTAACTCATGGCACTTTACATGAAGCACCATGAGTTACAGCAGGAACCTGCATATCTGTCAGTGTCTTTTTTGTTTCATCTCATCCACTTTCTTGCTTCTGGGAACCAGCAATGTTTTTAAAACTCTGTGAGGCCTCATTTTCTTGTGAAAATGAAAAACAGAAACCTTGTCTCTCATTTGACATGAAAATGTTTTGTTCATTTTTAAGAAAAGTAAGAAAATAAAGAGATAGGTTTTGGTTTTCATGATAGTGTACCTTTTATATCTAACTACTTGGGGGCAGGAGCACTTTCCCCAGGATGGAAGGAGACATAGATTTAATTCCTATCTTTGAATAAAGGAATCCAAACCCATAATTTCCACATCCCAGTAGCCTACGCCAACAAACAGGCTGTATGATATTGTTGGGTTAGGGGATGGGGCACTTTTAATCTTCCCTGCTGACAGCTTCATTTTGTATAAATAAAATGAGAGTAAGAGCAAGAGAGATTCCCTCTTAGGCTGCAAGCTTGAACCTTGGCCTGCCACCCAATATCTAATCACCCAGGCTGGTCAAAGCTAAAGGCTCCAGTAGGACCTAATCCTCTATCAACTCCCTGTCACTGGAGTGGCCAGCCAGGGTCAGCTGACCTTCTAGTTCCCGCCTATAAACCTCTGACCTAGAACAGGAAGGTCTCTCAGCCACTCTAATTAAAGCACCCACAGCATCACATGTATCCAGTGTCCTGTACTTCAAAATGGCTGCAGGGGCACTTTAACTAAAGCTTGTTCAATCAGCTTTAGTTAAAGTGCCCCCACCACAGTTTTAAGTTTAGTCAAAGCCCATCTAAAAACCAAAGCAAAGTGATAGTTGGTGGCACCTACCAACAGTCTTCTTTATGGGGATTAGGCAAAATGCTAGTGAGATAGATCCTGTCTTCATTGTTATAGTCACTTATCATTGTTTAAACAGAATCTTTAAGGAAGAGCAGTCTCTTTGCCCTTTGACTCTCCTACATCCTTTTCACCTAAGCAGCTCTCAGGACCCATAGAGCTGCATAGAGTTTAAGGCAGCATGGCACCTTGCAGATTTATTCAACGAGGCATGAGCTTTTGTGGACTACAGCAGGGGCAACGTGTAGAGGGTGCACACATGGGAAAAAGGTGCCGCTGACACTGTTGGTGGCATCTGTGGGCAGTCCATGATTGCCCCTGGCCACTGCCAATGCTGCTGGCGGCACCTGTGGGTGGTTGCCGAACCCTGGTCAGTGCTCGCCACCCTCCCCCTTGCTGCCAACAGTACTGGTGGCGTCTGCGGGAGCTCCCTGCTCGCCACTGCCAGGCTCTCACTGCCTCACTCCCTCCTCCGCTAGCACAGCTGTGCCCCCCCCCCAGCTGCCAGGGCTACAGTCTACTTGTCAGATGCTATGAATGGACCTGCAGAGAGCAGGGGTACTAAATAGGAAGGAATGTTGTAATTTAAATGCAAGTTACACCACCTTGCCTTCTGCTTAACTTCAGACTAATACAGGTAACTACCACTCTGCATAGAGTTTGATAGAGTTCTAAAAGTGCTTGGTATGCAAGGTTGTTCTATCATGTAGATCACATGGCATAGTCCAGGAGTTCTTCAAAACAGATGGCCTCTGCAGACCAGAAGTCCTCTAAATGCATTGTAAGCACTTTAATCAGTTTTGTATGCAGTAAATCAAATGTCGTCAGGATGGAATAGTCTGTTGCTGAGCCACTGAAAACAGCTTGAAATTATTTATTGAAGAAGATTTTTGTTTGGTAGCCAGAAAAATGGTTGAGAAAGATCAGATAATTTTCAAGTGTAAATAAATCCCTTTTAGAGATTTTTCTCCCTTCCTTTCTTCCTATCCCTCTGTCCCTCATTACTCATTTTTCTGTCAGTTTGGCCCGGTGTCTTGATTTGCCAGTGTTCTCCCAAAGCAAATTTTCTAAGAGAATGTCAGCTAATTAATTATTGTTTCAACATCATTTTTTTCCAGACCTTTGACCTCTTGGCAGCTCTGCAAAGCACTCTGATGCATTCCACATTTGCTCAGTAAATATTTCTTTCAAACAATTAATTGAGAGACAAGAGGAAGAATGCATTGTCTTGAAAGAGAAGAGGAGGTAGGAACTGGAGAAAACAAACAGAGAGAGAAAACACAGACCAAACTTACTGATCAGAGACTAAACACAGATCAATGCAGATGACATTAGATCCTGTGAAAAATGGAGTAGCTGTGTACTTATTTGAAAGGAACCTGCCAAGTAATATTACAGTTCTGCATTTTTTTAATGCACCTTCTCTTATTTTTATTCTATGATTCCCTACATAAATGCACACGCTATCTCTTGAATGGCATCATTTATCTTTACCTTGCCAGGGAGGTGATCATTCTTTGCAGAGCCTATCACCAAATACTACACTGTAAATTAGTAGCAACTGCTGTTTACTAACTGGCACTTTCTTTTCCTTTCCTATGCAGCATATACTCTACTTCCCCGTCCCCCT
>NW_005841883.1:98320-98652 GCF_000455745.1 Alligator sinensis | reverse complement strand
AAAGAGTGTGAGATCTCTGCAGGCTGCATTCTCCTCTCCCAGGTATAATTTAAGAATCACTCCACTGTAGCCAATGGAGTAATGCTAGTGTAAAACAAGGTAAATTAGAGAAAATGGGGTATTATTGCTTCTCTGTTCCCTGCTCTGTTACTTACGTTCTCTCTTAGACATCAAGGTTGTAGGGGCATGGAGTCACTGGCCTTTTGTGTGGGTGCAGGAATAGTCTCATATTCAGCTCTTTGCATGGCAGGGCACTGGGGGAGAAACTGAAGTGACAAAATCTCCAGTCTAGTCTTGTTCTCAAAAGTCACAGAAAGATCTTTGTAGTTACA
>NW_005841883.1:70875-98289 GCF_000455745.1 Alligator sinensis | reverse complement strand
TAGGGAAAAGGTGGTAAGTGACAAGACTCCATAATTTAAAATCCAGAATACAAAAGGCGATCATACCTTCCCAATACAATTGATACTAGGATGGACCCACGCTAGGGGCTGATTTCATATTAGGAATCCTCATAGTGGTGATTGGATCCAGGTTTTGAATGCCTGTCAGTATCTGGTTGAAATAAAAGGGAAATTAGTTCAAATTGATTTGGTGAACTGCATTCAATGTTTTTGGCAAACTGGAGATGTTATTGTTGCAGGAAGAAAAAAATATCACAAAAAGACATGGAATCCAAGTGCAGTAGTGTAACTAAGATGGGGTGAGTGGAACAGCAGTGCTGGGTGCTGATAATGGCACAAAAGTAGCAGCCACTGCTGTCACTGGCACAGCATCAGCCTTGGCCTAGCCACTGTCGGTGCCCAGAGCACAGAAGTGACCCATTATGCCTCTGCCCAAATGTATAATATACAAGGTCTTTTAGTTAAAGTGCAGGACAGAGTAGACCATCCTGAAATAGTTGTCCACTTCACTGTGCATCTCAGTGACTTTGAGCAAGGTATTTAAGCCAATGATGATAGGTGCCCACATCCATCTCAACATCTATGCAAGTAACAAGTCTCTGGTCTTACAATATGTATGTGAGTCTGAGCTTTAGGTTTCCAACCTAAAAGATTTTGGAATTTAGCCTTAATCAGTCTGTGCTTCACCTTCCACATCTGTAACTAGAAATAGTAAGAGTTACCTAACTCAAAGGTGTTCTGATAGGGTTAATTCACTGAAGTCTGTAAAGTGTTCAGAGATCTCAGATGGAAGGCACCATATAAATGCAAAGTATTATTTTATGGAGATCAGTTAGTAGTATTTTATCATTTCAAATGGCAGCAATTATACACAATGTACATTGATATATACACTCTATTTTCATAAAGTACTGCTGCATTTAATTGAGACTTATTTGTAGTCTGATAACTACACAGATATTAATAATGCCAGGAAGAAGAGAGTTTTGTCAACTTTACCATTCATAAAATTATTTTTCCAAGAATTATTTAGTAGGGACTGGGGGACATGCGCACCATTTGCTTGAACAGTTCCAGCGATGTGTAACAGCCATAAACCCTTGTGTCTGTTTTTTGTCACCAGTGATACAAAGCAGCCAAACTAAATAGATCAGTGAATCTGGACCTGCACTTTTTCACTCTCTGAAAAAGGTGCAATAGGTATAGACTTTGCAATATTCTTTAAGAAATAGACTACTCCCTTAAAATATATAATTAAGGCTTTTCTGTAAAAACAAGACATGGACAGATGGATCTCAGAAATAATTCATACTCATTTTGGTATATAACTGAAGATCTATCCCAAACCAAGGTGGCCCATTAATCTACCATGGGTGAGGCATACCAGTGTCAGTAGCCAGTGACACGCAGGTGAGTGAAGTGATTAGAAGGGTGTCCAGCTTTCTTTGTTTCTCTAGCTCCATAACCTTTTACCCACTCACAGTTGGGTCTGCTAGGAGCAACTTTCAGCATAAGTCTGGAACCAGTCTTGAATTCATGTCTGGATCTGTAATGAATTGTCAATCCATGATCTCGTATTAATTCTGCTCTAATACCCAATTTCCAGGAATCCCCCAAACACCCTTATTTATGTAGGATGAGCGATCCTATTCTTTACTGGGTTACTCATAGTGCATTGCTTAAAAACATTTGCTTCATGCCTGCAGGCTGCAGGTCTGGAGAACTAGATGAATCACAAAAATGAAGTAATGCCCTAATTTGCATGTTTATCACTAATATGACCCATCAGTGATTCCTTGGATTCTTTACTACCCTTTCCTGTCAAACAGTGTTTGCCTCTGCAAATTTTTCTTCCATTTCCACCTCCACATGTGTTGCTTTTTTTCTGGTTTTCATGGCCTTGCCAGTTCTTATGATTATATGGTAGGTATAGTGATACAGTATTTAGTGTTTTTCTTAATGGCCTGTCTCTGAGTTGGGTGATTAGGTACATGTTTCAGTTTTCATTAAAAAAAGTTTCAACCATCATGCTGCAGACAAAAGCTTGAAAACATGAACCTCAAAGCCTTAAAAGCCAGAATGCAATTAGAATTATCCACAAAAGGTATTAACTTCAAAATCTTGTGTCTTTAAGCCAGCCTCATCATTTTCAAGGAGCCTATCTTGCGATTTGTGACTGCGGGGCGTGTGTGACCCTGGACTTCGCCACTTCTTCCTCTAGCTTCAGGCCTCTGTTCATATTTGCTCTTTGGAGTACATGACCTAGAGGACATAAACTCCAGTGTACTTACAGTCCTTGAAAATGGCTAGAACAATGCGTTCAGGAATAGCTGGACTTGTCTTATATTTGTGGTTTGCTGAAAGTAGCATACTATCTCCTCCTTTCTGGGTATCCTAGCAGGATGGCTAATTCACTCCCAACACCAAACGTATTCACACAGGGATGGCTGGATGGCTGTAGTTTGGTACCAGCTGTCTGTGCTGAGGTGGGAAGTAGTGGTGAGATTATTTCCATATGTATCTCTGCTGGAAGTCCTTGACTCTGTGCTCTAAAGGACACAGACAGCCAGGACAAAGGGCAGCACAAGGCACAAGCACCCTGGTGATTTGAATTTGCAGTTCACTTCAACTCTGTTTTTTAAAAAGCCTTTCATTTGAATATATAACACATTAGCTTCTTCACTGCTTCACATGTAATTTGAGAAAAATCATTCATAACTCTGTAACCTCTCCCTCTGGTCCAGACAGTCTGGGTGTAAAAAAAATCCAGCAACTACAAAGAAATTATATTTTCAAATGAATATATTTTCATCAAGGCTTCTATGTATCTGACAGCTGCACTGTTAGTGAGCCTGATCTATTTGAGGATGGCTGCATAATTTTAGTTATTTATAAAAATAGCTTTAAGATAAAGATTTTTGTTTTGCCCATTTTTAAAATCATAATTCATTCCCTTCATGTCCACCCCAGCAGAGTGGGTTTAAATATTTTATGGTAAGAAAATGGTTTTGTTCAGCTGATGGGCAATATTAAGAATGTTCTGGCACTGTAGCTACAAAAATCTCAGCAAAGGATTCAGATCAGAAATAACCTTCAAAATCCTGTTTGCACATTCGAGCGGGATTTGCAAACTAAAGCCAGCATTTTCAAACCTGGGTGCCAAAAGGTAGATTCTTATGTCCATACTTATATAGAAGTGATTTGATTTCTTCGAAGTGGGCAGAGTGGGGGGCTTCAGCAGAATTTGTTGATGAGTTGATTTTGGTTTCTAAACTATGGTAGAAAAAGGAAGATAATTTTCAGCTTTGACCTGAAATCCTTTCAGATTATACATACAGAAATGCCTTTTTATCAAAGGTATTGCCTGCCATCACTGAATGGGCTAGATAACAAATGAATGACCTCAGCTTAGCTTTTCACCAAAAAACACTGCTGCACAGTTCAATCCTCAGAAGAGGCCCAGGTGTGGGCTATCAGGAATATTGCAGTGCATAAGAAGAGCTCTGTAGCAAAGCATATTGCATTCTTTGCTTATCTACATTTTGATTGAACCAATATTATCAGTCTGTCTCCAGTCTTTTAATGGCAGTAACTCGTATTTTGCTACTTGAATAATGTCCCAAAATAAGGGGAGAGTGAGGACAGTGTTCTCTTGGGAGTTATTAGTAATACCACAATTTTAAGAAGCTAACACTTTAGTGGGGTAGGGCTCAGATGTTATTTTCTACTACACAGACTCAAGGCAATAAGCACCATATGAAATGTAACCATTAGTCATCAAATCCTTCTCTGCATTGCCGTTGGCTGATGTAACTACATAAATAGAACAGAAGCTGAAATCCTGCTGACTTAATGGACATTGATGGATATAAGATGATGGATGCAAAAGTAGTCTCTCTCCATCCCAACCTCAAAGCAGGCAATGTTGGCAGCTTAATTAAGGTAATTGGTGGTAGACCATGCCCAGCAAGGAGCATCTCCCTGGGGCTGATGTACTCAACTAAGGAGACGCTGAAGACATGTCAGATAAACTGGACCAGCAAATAAGTCATATAGGGGCCACTGAGGAAGCCAGGTTACCAGACAAAGCAAATTGATATCATGTATCAAATCTTACATTTCTGTAACTGAACTAGTTTCTGTAAACAAAGCAGCCAACTTTGCCAATGATCTTGATTCCTCATCTCAAACAAAACCTCCTCTTTGCCAGGGAGGGTAGTAATGAAAAGAGGAGGCAGAAGGAATAATTCTTTAAAAATATTTATTTAAAGAAACCTTAAGAGCATATGTAGATACTGAATGAATCTTGAGAAAGCCCTTGGATTTGATGGGCTCAGATCAGAATTATTATTAACAAGACCAGTTATGTAAGGTGTTTTAGGTTTTTGCTTCTTTGATAATTGCAGCTATTTTGATTTCATTTTTTTAGACTCGGGTTTAAGATGTGTTTGGATTCTTTCTTTTGGGAAAAGTACTGTGTGATATTCCAGTCCTTTTAAGTTGAATGTTGATGGCAAATATGGCATAGGTTATCATACAAAGGACATTGACAAGACTAACTTTTATCTGCAGTGATGCAGATCCTGGGACTGTATTGACTAATCCTGACCTTGTTGTACTTAATAAAGAACTAGACAAAGATTTGAAGTGTGAAGAAAAGCCTACAAATTTTGGCCCTTCAGCTATGATATCAGCAACCAGTTTAACCAACACAGCTTAAAGGATTTGCATGGGTAATGGGCATGAATTGAACAGACTCCCAGAATGCTACTTTATAAATAATGCTTTTTGAAGATTACTAATAGAGTGCAGTGTGGGGCTAGACTCTCTGAACCCTGAGAAGAAATGGAGTTATCATGCTCTCTTCTCTCATAGAAGAGCATAGGGACAAATTCAAAATACCAATTACTGCAGGAGATGATGAAGTAGCTATCAAATTAATGAAATTAAACAAGCCCCCAGGGCCAGCTGGCACATTCCTGGATTTTGCTGCTTAATTAGTGGGCCCTTTGTTCTGATTCTGCTTCCTTAGTTTCATGAAATCTTGAACTCAGGAGGAAAGTGTGCTCCATGATTTTGGTTTAAATATATATGTATATATGTATATATTTCCTCCTCCTCATATATATTTCATAAGATAGACAAGAGTCTTCCCAAAGAGCAGTCTAGACATTAAAATTTTGGCAAAAGTACTACACAAAGAGTCAGGCCTGAAATTCGCTCACCAAAAATGTCACCAAAAATATATCAGTCAAGCTACTTTGGTTTTAGCCTTCACAGTGTTCTGTGCGTATAAGTGCAAAGTACAATGTGATGAGCAGGGCAGGGAATTCTGCAAAGAACAATCCTGCATTAATAAAACCACTGCTGTGCAAATGCCAAGTGACTGGTCTTTGGCAGCAGGGGTAGGCCAAAGATGGAAGTATATAGTTAAGGAATTCATTTGCACGCTGGCAATCACTTTTCAGCTGGTGTTTTTTTAAACAAGTGCATTCTTTACTCACGCTGAACTACATTATTATGCTGTGCTCCTGAGTGTGAAGGGTGGGTGATGAAATTCTGCCCATATACAGAAGGCCAGATACAAGACCTGCATGCAGAAAAAGTCTACTGAAGGTTTAAGTAGGCTTTCATCAGTGCATAAACCTAGGTGGGCTGATCCAGTGCTCAAAAATGAATGTCATGAGGACCTTAAGGCTTCCTTTGTTTCAGTGCTTGGTGCTAGGACTATTATTTAACCCACAGATGGCTCACACTATGAGCTTAGTATTCATGGCTGTATGTAGTCACTCACATGGATTGAAATATGCCCCCCCCTTATCTTCAGGTGCAGGTCAAGCCTTGGTAGCATAAATTAATGTAAGCATGTCAGCACCACAAAACAAAGGGATTTCATAATGAAAATCTTTCATCCAACTAACCTCTTAATTCCTCCCCCCTCACTCCCAAACACTAGACTTTCCCCAACCTGCTTCTGAATCAAAAAATCTGGGAAGACAGGGGAGCTCAGTCTCCTTGTTCTGAAGGTTCCCAGATCCTGGCAGTGGTGGAACATGTGAAGAGGAAGTGCACTCCAAAGTAAGGCATGGGTTTCTGGTCTAATAAAAGATATTGCATCTACCCAAAGAGCCCTGTCTGCCCTAATAAGGCATGGCCATACAACCAGCACTTCAATATGGCTGCCTACAACAGGTGCAATTACAGAGCCTGGCCACTAAGTGGCAGGGAAGCCAGCTTTCATTGATTATATTTGCTACCCTGAGATAGAGAAAGGTACTCTGAAGTGAAGTGGAAGGCAGGGGAGGGTGACTAACCAGTTAGTCTGTAAGCCAGTAATTCTCAGCCAAGGTGCCATGGCACTCTGGGGTGCCTTGAGATCCTTTCAAGGGTGTCACAGGGTGCCATGAAGTGTTAGGACTGCTAGGTGTGCAAACATGATTAATAAACCTAGAGATTTCAAATAGGAATCCACAAGGTCAAAAACATTTTGACCTGTTGTGGTCTTTCTGAGTTCCTTGCAGCAGAAAAAATGCTCTACTATTTTTCCAAAAAACGAGAGAAAACTAAGAACTGGTATGCTCAAAAAAACAAAGAAAATAAAAGAGCTGTGTTGGGGGGGGGGGGGGGTCCTTGAGACTAATGAGGGGTATTTTGAATCTAATGAGGGGTGCCTTGAGTCTAAAAAAGGTTGAGAACTACTGCTTTAAGATGTCATCCTGCTTCTGCCTTAGAATAAAATTAATTAGTCAAGTAGACATATTACTGGAACACCAGTGTAATTAATCCCAAATAATGTTTACTTGTTCCTTTCTAAGGGATAGCTTTACCCTAGAACAACATAACCTACACCAGGAAGGCTGTGCCATGTGCCTGTTCTACTTTTACTCAGAGCAAAGTCAATTTCTTCCATAGTAAATATATGTGTGCTCAAACCCTCAAGTAATCAAGATCTGAACCTAAATTTAGGCCTTTATAGAATAATACTGGTCCTGGGTATGACCATAAACCACATCTGACTGGAGGGCCTGCTGGCAGTGTAGTGGGGCTACTCGTGGTGAGGTAGATCCTAAAAAATACCAAGAAGTTTCAACTTCCAAAGTAAGGCAAGTATCGCGTGCCTCAAAACCCTAGCCCACACTGCCTTGTGAGCACACCTTGGTTGGAGAAAAGGTAAGGGACATCACCCTAACAGAAACATGCCCTCACTGAGGCATTAGGGGGTCAGCAGCAGTTCTTACCTCTTGCTCTCTGGCAGAAGCTACAACCACTGAAGCACTGAACATCTGGAGTCGGTCTGGCCTTTGGATTCTGTCTCAGTGGTCAAGACTCTAAAGAGGAGATGGTAGATCTTGGGCAGCCTCCACTCCTCCATACTTTTGCCTATGTGTATGCATTGAAGGTCCTGATGTGGTGGTCGCAGGACTCTGTACAAGTGGATTAATCAGGCACCTGACTAGACCTCCTATGCATACACCATGATCCAAACAATTTCCATTTCCAAACAGTTTCCATTTCCATCTTAGCTGGGCAAAATACCACCATGAGAAGGTTGAAAGAAGTGGAAATATACACCTGGTAGCAAGATACAGTCCTTGCCTGATGGTCTTCTACATCCCAGTCCAGCACTTGAAATATAACACCATTCAGTTTCTCTGCCATCACCTTCCATTTTTGCGTACCAACACATCATGCATTAGTCCTTAACCTCTGCCATGTTGATTTAAAAATTATCCCTCCACATACTAAATAGCTGACTTGCCCTATCTCAAGGTAGATTATTAAGAAGTAGGTGCAGATTCTTAGAGTGGTCATTATCATGAGAAATTATCAACATTTCAACCAATAGGGCCACAGATGGGTTTTCATGGTTTCTTTTGCTTCAGATTAAGGGTATACCAGCAGCCAATGAAAATCTTCTGCGGTCCTCCATGAAGGCCATGCAGAAGACATTCCATTGAGTTGACATCTATATGACCTAGAGCAGCGGTTCTCAACCTTTTGCACCCTACATCCCATCAACCATTTTGTCAAGAAAACCTGGTCCCACCATGATAAAAATAAAACCCCACAAAATTGCACTGTTTGAGATATCTGATGATTCATCTATTTGATGTGCAAACAATTGATTTTTTTCAATTGGGCAATGAGTTGAAGTCCCACCTACATGACCTTTGAAACACTGACCTAGAGGACATCCCAGAGTATATGTCACACATTTGTCCTACTGCAACACCAACTTGGATTGTCATTTTTAACACATATCTTGGTAGTGATTTTGGTCTACTATATCCTGTTTTGTTGGTCATAGGAGAGCAGTCTCTGGACTAATCTGATATTAGAAGATATTTAGTATGCTACTGATTTTTTCACTGCTAGGAAAGTTATTCAGAGTAGCAGAGGAGAGAACATCTGCACGATAACTCTGTTGACTGTGGAAACAAATAAAGAAAGAAAGAACCGGAACAAAGGCCTGTTGACCTGATATACCCCTGTAGAATCAAAAGGAACAATATAGGGCATGAGTGATTATTTAAAGCAATGCCAAAGAGGCAAGCATGAGGGAAACTTGAACAGGGGGAAGAAGCAAATTCAGCCTGTAAACTGTTGGGTTGCCAGAATGCATGCGTTTGTGTTCTTAAAATGCATGCTAGAAAGAACCACCAACATAATTATGTTTGTGTAACTGCAAGAGTGACTATCTACAGCCTGTATATAAATACCAAAGTTTTGCAGGTGCCCTGTGAAGCATATATGCCTTCCCTCTCTAAAGCTGTCCTTATCACTTCTTCTGTTTCCTCCATATGTGCTAAGTAAGGCTTGATTCCTAATAAAGCAGACATGGATTCTATGTATGTATATAGTTTGATATACCAGTTTGTGATTTCATATATATTGACTTGATTTATTGATTTTTCAGAAGTATTCAGTACCAAGGGTTCTCATTGATCCCAAGTAGAAATGTGGACACTCCTTCCTTCTGAAAATCAGACCCATCCTGTACATTCATGTGTATTGGTAAGGTCCTTTTTATTTACCTTAAGACAGAAAAGAAGTATTGCTACAAAGTCAGCTTTACATCTGCTATTTCATACATACAATATGTAGAACTGCCCCTAGGGTTTTGAATACATTTACATTCTTTCACAATTAACTCTAATGGGACAAGTGTAGTATTTTTCCATGAGGATATACTCAAAGCTGCAAAATACACAGTGTTTTAATAGATCTCATTATATCAGCTACACCAAATCTCTCCTCTTTATATACAGAGGATTAGACTTCTTTTCACTGTCATGCAACATTAAAATAGGAACGCATACACAAGGCTGACATGGATTTGACAAAAAATTAATGATTTGTACATCACTTTAATGCTTTAAATCTGCAATTCATGTATGCTAATTAGGTCATAATGGGGTTGTTTGAGAACAGAACTGTCATCAGGCTGCTATGTAGGTTTCTGGAAGTGGCGATACAGCTCAGCCTTCCCTTGGTTGGCTCCTGGAATCTGTGCTGTAACCTGGCAGATCTATGATACTATTTTTTTCTTACACAATTGTTTCCTGGATGTGGTGCTTTAATCTATCAGAGTTATGATGGCATATCTCAAATAGCTAGCTCCTGGGTTCTGCGATACATCCTAGTGGAAACAGCGTATAGTCGCTATATCTCAGTGATTGATTCTTGGATTTTAAGCTGTCATACTCTATCTCATAGGGCAGCTGTCAGCTTCCCAGATGCATAAAGTTGTATTTATGCAGCATGTTACGAAAAAATATATATATAACGATTTTATTTACAGATAAGTAAGGTTGTAAAACTTAGGAAAAACAAAGAAGAATTCAAAGCATGTCTATATTTTATTCGCCTGTTGAAAAGCTTTGCATATCTTTCTGTTGCAGGAAAATAAAACTGCTCCCTTATTCAGAGATCTCCTCTTTAGTTGTGCACCAGTGGTGCAGAGACAAAGGCTGTCACAACAGAGAGAGAAAGCCCCTTCACAAATTGAACAACAAGAACCAGTGTGTCTTGCTAAATGATAACAGTGCAGAACACTGTGCTCTGTGATAACACAAAACTTTTTTCTGGTGACATGTGATTTTTATGGGTTAAAACCAAAACCCAAAGTTGCTTGGCTGCCTAAATGAGGGCCTTATAGATGAATGTCCAGAAAGCATAAAGAAACAGAGAGGGAAACTGTGCCTTCCCATGAGCTTCTCCATCTCCATGGAAAGTATCTCCTACTGACATCATGGGCCTCATCCAAGGCCCATTGAAGGCCATGCAATCCTTTGAAAGGCTTTGGATAAGGCAAGAAGTGAGCATGTGACAGTCATGTGTCGAAGACTGAGGATAAGTTAACAAACATTGAACTTTAATATTTCAAATGACTATGTAAGGTGTATTGGTTTAATAACTGTGTAGAGTCATCAAGGGACCACCGGGTATAAACACCAACAAAAATGATAGGGAGTCAACAAGATTACATGCCATTTATCACTAGGATCATGTTGACCTTTAAATCCATTCCTTCAGCTTCTCTTACAGAACTTTGACTTCTTTAGGGCCGAAACTAACTAATATAAATCACCAGCAGTTTACTAGCAAGCAGTTCTGTGGGCACAGTCATCAAAAGCACACTTCTTTTCTACATGCTACGGTTATAGTTAGGAAAGTGAGCCTCCTTCCAATGTTTTCTTTCATATGCTAACATATTCAAAGAATATGCGGGCTAAGTACCTTGATCCAAAATAAATTTTTTGTATCAAGATCTACCTAAAGTGGCAATATATACCAGATATATTAGAGATCATTGTTATTATCATTAGGTTTCTTATTTGTGCTGTGGCTGAAAATCTCAAAGAGATAAAGCCTCCATTGTACTAGGCACTGAACATATATATACTAAGGGACATTGCCTGTAGAGGTAAAGTGACTTATCTAAGATTACCCAGTGGGTCAGTGGCAGAGCAAAAGAAAAAACTAGGGTCATCAAATGAATTAAAAAAATAATTGCAATTAATCACAAGATTTAAGAAATGGTTGCAATTAATCACTATTTTAATTGCACAGTTAATAATAAAATTCCAATTTATTATAAATATTTTTGGATGTGCACATGTACACAAATCCTAGACAGTCCCCATGACCTGCCCCTCCAACCCCTGCCCCTTGCCCATACACTTACCTGCCTCCAGCTGCTGAGAGTGCTAACAGGACACACACACACACACACACACACACACACACAAACATACGTGTGTGTGTGTGTGTGTGTGCATGCACGCACGCGTGTGTGTCTGTGTGTCCCCCGGCATCAGCAAGGGAGGAAGGGCCACTTTTCCCCCCAGCAGCACAGACAGGCATGCAGCAGGGGGAGGGGCCATTTTTCCCAAGCACCAGGAGCGATTAACATCTGTTAAACAAATTAATGCTTTAATTGCATGTGTTAACTGCAATTAATTGACAGCCCTAATAAAAATTAAAGTATAAGTCTACTGCGCATTAGCATCACTAAAAAAGTATGTGCCAGCCCTGCTGCACAGTAGGGCCAGTTACTGCGCATTGAGTTAGCACCTGTTCTTAATAAACGTAATGTGCAGTAACTGCAGTGCATTAATGCACATGTAGACGTGCCCAGTATTACCTGAGTAAGGCTGGGGTAGCAGCCAGCAGGGGCATAACAGGGTAGACCACTGATTTGGGGATTAACGTGGAAGTTGCTGCTGAAATCTGTGTTGAACAGTGATGTAGAAGCTGAAATTCCACAGCAGAAAAGGAAGTGAGAGGGTTAACTGACACATAGAATCATAGGAACTTAGAGCTGGAATTTGCCCCAGGCCCCACAGCAGACCCAAGCCAAGGTGGGTGTGGGGCCCAGGGCAAATCAGCTCATGCAGGGACCCGGACCCACCCCCTCCCCAATCCCACGTGCCCTGGATGCGAAGAAGCACACTGGTTGTGTGGGGGGTAGTGAGTGGCTAGACACAAAGCGGGTGGTGGCAGTGCAGAATAGCCATGGCCACTCTGCCTGGCTCCACAGGGCACCCCAAAGCATGGGGCCTGGGGTGGTCCCCCCGATTCACCCCCCCGCAGGGAGGGCCCGGGCTGCCACTGGCCCCAGGCAGCAGAACCAGCCTCCTGTCATCTGGGAGGCAGACTGGGGGCTTGCCCGCAGGGGTTGTGTGGGACTCCTCCTAGGGGTGTGGGCCCCCCAATCTGCCTGCTGGATGACAGGAGGCTGGTGCTGCTGGCTCGGACCAGTGCTGGGGGCAGCTTGTGCCAGGAAGATTGGTGCTGCCATTGGCCCCAGCCACCAGCACCAGCCTCCTGTCATCTGGCAGGCAGATCGGGAGCTCACTCACACCCCTGAGAGGGCTGTGGGGGCTGTGCTGGACTGCTTCCGGGGATGCGGGCCCCCGATCTGCCTGCTGGATGACAGGAGGCTGGTGCTGCTGGCTGGGGCCAGCGGCAGCACCCATCTTCCCGGCGCTGGGTGCAGAATAGCCTATGGGTGAAACATCAAAACAGCATCAAAACAGGAAACAGTTTCAAGAAAACAAAATGGAGCAGTGCTTTTGAAATGAAACAAAACTCGAAATGAAACTGTTCCGTTGAAACGTTGAAATGGAAGTCAAAGCGGAACGGTGCTATTTTGCACAGCCCTAATAATGAAATACACGAGTGTAAGTGTTGTGCCCTAGCCCCCTCACTGTTTTTGTTGTCCTCTGCTGGGCTCTCCAATTTGTCCACATCCTTTCTGTACTGGGGGGCCCAAAACTGAACACAGTCCTTCAGATGTGGCCTCACCAGTGCTGAATAGAGGGGAATAATTACTTCCCTTGACTTACTGGCAACACACCTACCAATTCAGCCCAGGGTGCCGTTAGCCTTCTTGGCAACTGGAGCACACTGCTGGCTCATATTCAGCTTATTGTCCACTGTAACCCCCAGGTCCTTTTCAGCAGAGCTGCTGACCAGGCAGTCAGTCACCAGCTTGTAGTAGTGCATGGGATTGTTCTGTCCTAAGTGCAGGACTTTGCACTTGTCCTTGTTGAACCTCATGAGATTCCTTTTGGCCCAATCCTCCAATTTGTCTTGGTCACTCTCACTCTTAGCCCTGCCCTCCACCATATCTAATACCAACCCCCATCCCCCAAGCCTGGTGTCATCTGCAAACTTGCTGAGGGTGCAATCTGTGCCATTTTCCAGGTTGTTGATGAAGACATTGAACAAAACCGGCCTCAGGACCAACCCCTGGGGCACTCCACTTGATGCCAGCTGCCAACTGGACATCAAGCCATTGATTACTAACCTCTGAGCCCGATGCTCCATCCAGTTTTCTATCCACCTTAAAGTCCATTCATCTAGCCCGTACTTCCTTAGCTTGACAACAAGAATGTTGTGGACGACTGTATCAAAAGCCTTGCTAAAATCAAGGTACACCACATCCACTGGTCTCCCCGCATTGACAGAGCCAGTCATCTTATCATAGAAGGCGGTCAGGTTGGTTACACATGACTTGCCCCTGCTGAATCCATGCTGATTGTTCCTAATTACCTTCCTCTCCTCCAAGTGCTTGTAAATGGATTCCTTAAGGTTCTTCTCCATGATTTTTCCAGGGACCGGATAAAGGCTGACTGGTCTATAGTTCCTTGGATCTTCTTTTTTCACTTTCTTAAATATGTTTGCCCTTTTCCAGTCATCAAGGGCCTCTCCTGATCACCATGAGTTTTCAGAGATGATGGCCAATTGCTCTGCAATCATATCAGCCAACTCCCTCAGCACCTTTGCATGCATCCCATCTGGCCCCATGGACTTGTACTTTATTCAACTATTCTAATCTTCCCCAGGAGGTAAGCCTGTGGTTGGCAACACTTTAGTGGCTGCTATTCTGCCCTCTCCCCACCACACACATTTTGTATCCAGTTCTTCCCCTGGCTGCCAGAGCTGCTGGAAGGTATGAAGCTGGGTGGGAGAGTAAGGCACCCCTTGGCTACATTCCAGTGTCCCTTCTCTAAGAAGCACCTGGGACTTGTGTGGCACTTGCCAACCCCTAGTTACCTGGTTTCTGTGTATGTTTTGTTGTATTTAAACTGAAATGTTTTCTAAGTTATGTAGGACAGTTGTACCATAGAGGCTAGGGACATAAATTACACATAAATGATTGGTTCAAATCTGTGATCAGAATAAGTGATTGGAAACCGGTTCAGACCTGTAACATAACAGACGTTCAGTGCACATAAACCGCTTTCAAAATGGCTGAAACTGGTTTAAGACAAACTTGGATGGATGTATTATCAGACACAACTGATTTAGGTTAAATTGGTTGATTGAACTTCTGTCCTATATCCCTTCCAGATTCAAATTAACTCACAGTCCCTCAGCATCCCAGGATGCTTTGCACATCCCTTGCAAACTGCCCCCCTTGCAGGGTGGGTAGGCTAGCCTTGGCCCAAGTTATCTGCTGCACAGAGCAGGAAAGCATGTTCTAGCACCCCCCAGCTTCTGGCCTGGGCCACTGAAGGCATGTGTCTGCATTTCCAGAATCAGAAGTGAATGTCTGCTCACTTGCTTATCAGTTCAATCTACTCAGTTTAGACTAACCAGAAAAGATTTAATCAATTCAACCTCGGGCTTTTTGACTGTCTGTACTTAGCCAAAATGCCTGCAGGCTGTACTTTCTTGTTGCATCTGTATGGTCTTCATGGAGTTTAAAAAGCACACACTGCAACATAACGAGTGTGAGCATTCACAAAAGTGTTTATCCCTTCAGTGCTCAGAAATTCTTATTCTAATGACCACTGAGTACCACTAGCTTTGGAACAGAAGAAATTTTCAAAAGCAGCCTCTTAGTATGGATATCTCAGGTCACGGATATCTAAATTAAGATGCTTTTGTCTTGCAATGGTGGTTGAAATCTTTGGGAGATCTGAGCAGTTCTGAAACATGACTATAGCACATCAAGTTGGGCCCCACGCCAAATCAGAATTCTCTTTTGAAAACAGTCTCCTAAATGTCTGGAGTTGCTGTAGCCCAGTTTTGAAAGCTCATATTCTAGTGCACACCGCCTGAGTGAGCCCACTCAGGTTCTTAAAACTTCCCAGTCATATTGCTTTCTCTTTCGTTCTAGCTGCCTCCTGATTCTGCCCCTCTGTCAACCAGCCTCCTCTATATGCATGTTGCTTATCATTTTACTTGGAAAATACAACAATAAAGCATAATTAGTATTAATGATGTGAGAGATTGAGTTTCTTATTTGTATTAATTGCTGATTAATGCTTTAAATATCTCTAGCACTTACAAGTATTTTGAATTAGACATATTCCTTTCTCTAGTGTCTTCTCAGAGGGGGGCTCTTACTGACAGGCATTGACTCAACCAGAGTGCAAAGTGAAGTTGTTTATATGTTCAGGATCTGTTACTGAAAAACAGGGAAAACACTGAAGGAGCCTCCTTAAGGGGGAAGAATTATTTCACAGCCAGGGCTACACAGAGGTTTGTGTTTAGACTTTAAATAAATATCATGACTGTTGAGCTAAAGGTGGCTCATGGGAGCTCACATGAACCTCTTGTTAGCAGAAAGATCCCAGGGCCCAGTGCAGAAGGATCTCCATTTTCATTAAAAAAAAAATTATAGATTTAAAACACACATACACACGTGAAGCTGAACATGTGTGTGCGTGCGTGCGTGCATGCATGCATGTGTGTGTGTGTGTAAGGCAGCTCCAACCACCCCTCTTTTTTTTCTTTTTTTTTTCACAAAGAGCCTGAGAAAGAGATAAAAACAAACCTTTAGGTCTGAAATGACTGAGTCCTTGGCTCTACTTCAATAGCAGGAGGCTCATAACATTCTCCTGTTCATTCTGATATGCCATGAATCATTTAAGTTTCACTTAAATGTGTTGTGCATCATCTTGCCTATGAATCTTTCCTATGAATGGCCACTAACTCCAAAGTCCAGCTCTGTGCATAGCAGCGTGCTTACAGTTAGTGGGACTCAGTAACTGTTTCGAGATGAAAGGGGAAACGAAACATCATTACACAAGCTAGTTCAGAAATGCCAGTCTTCTCCCTAGCCCTACCTACACATACTTGTACCATTTGAACTACACTGCTATGGTTTAATCTGTATAACTTCCTTATAGCATCTGGATAGCATTTTACTGGTATGTTCATGCTTTACAGGAAGAAGCAGCAGCTATATTTGTATAAACTCCCTTTATAGGTGCAAACAGAAATGACAACTTTTGCCTGATCTGGCCACAGAAAGTGTTTATAGCTTTGACCAAACACAAGTACATGGCTGCAAACAGCTTCAAAAATGGCTGATCAAGTGAAAATCTGACCCTTCATTGCATGAAGTATCAAATAAAGACATTTCAAAATGTAGCATCTTTTGTAACTTGTGTCTGCAGAGTTCACAGCCTGTTGCTGTTTTCAGAATGGGAGTGGGGAAAGGGAGCGGAGGGAGTTCAGTCTGGGGTTTTTCAGTCCCTACTGAAGGTGGGGGCGGGCTCCAATAGTGAACTTCTCTTTTGTCTGCGGTAACAGTGTAACTCAGAACACTTCGCAGGAATTGTTCTGGGTTACAGCTAGGAACTGCACTTCTGTCTGCACCCATATTTCTTGAATTTGCCCACAGTGGGAGTTGTACTGGTATGAACATTTTACACCCCCAACTGAAATAGATGCACTGGAACAAAAGCTGACTAGGCCTGAGGCTCAGAACACATTTCAGATCCCCTTGTAATTATTTCATTGTTTTATTTAGGGCTCCTTTCAAATAGGGCTTTTTAAAAACATTAATCAGTTTCCCTATCCTGTTATAAATGTGAAGGGGGCATATTAGGTGAGACAAGAGGAAGAGGGGTTGGTGTGGAAAGGTCTGGAGGAGGGATTTGAAAGAAAAGACAATCTTCAAGGCTCAAGACAGTTGAAATCCCCCCTTCCTCCAACATAGTGCTAGACATTGAAATGGTTGGTTTGAGGTTGTTTTTTGACTTTTTTCTGAGTATATCCTAAAAAAAAGTATTAGACACTGTAGCAGCGAGCTCAAACTTCTTTAAAACTGAACAGGAGTGTGAGGTCTGCTACAAATTGGAACTCAGTGCACAGGACAGATAAATATGGGATATCCACCTATGAGGACTATGTGCTCTCTCAAAGTTTCACCTGTCTCAATGGACGGAATGGGCTTCCTACAACTCAGTGGGCGCACACCTTCCAGCTTCCTTGCTTAACGTGTGCTTCCCCATGTATGCAGGGATCAGGGGCAAGATTTACCTTTTAGGGACCCATACTATAATTAACAGACTATACACATATTACATAATTGTCATACAAAGGTAGGAGATGCTGGCCAGTTTGGGGCCCTGTGAAGTCTCCTGGGTGGCATTGTCCTAATGCCATCCTTGCAAAGAGGGCAGGCCTCTGGCTGAAATTGCAGTTGTGTCCTCTACCAACTTGTGCCCACCCTGCAAACAATGGGAAGGGTTGGAATCAGTTCCTGACAGCGCATTCACAGTTCCTCTGAGCACATCCTAGTTGCCTTATCTTGGTGCGCAAGGTTGAAGGAGGAGAATTTCACTCTCAATTTATCTGCCACAGGGGCTGGCAACCTACAACCACTGGATCTGGCTCATGGAGACTGGGTGAGGGTATGCTGGCCTACCTTGGAGCCCACTGCCAGAAATATTGCCAGCCACTGCTCTAGCACATCACCTGTTTGGCTGTCCAGAACAGTTAAATTGCCCTCGTTGGCTGGCAGGAAAAGGTCTCAAGAGATTTCCTTTGAAAGATATTATTTTTAATTAAAATATCTGCCACCAGGGTTCTGTTTTTCAAGTATGAAATGGCTTAGGGGTATCTCTGTCTCTGTATCAGAGAAACGGCTTTCCGTGGAAGCACTAGGCTCTGGATTCAATTTGTTAGAAAGGGAATTCATTCTTTTCTATCTAACTGATGCTTCTAATGCTCACGGAGACGGTCTTATTAGTGGATGAATCTGAAGCAGATTTTGCATCTGGAAGGGTCTGGTTCTAATTGGACCAAAATGGGGAGACAAAAATTGCTCCCAGCTCTCTGCTGGTGATTTCAAGAAAGATTTGGTGGGTTGGGTAGCACTGAAGCTAACTGTGCCCCCCACAGACATCCAGCCCACACTCCCTTGACATGCGATTACCCTAATGATCTTAGAGGTGTGACATTGCCGCCTCCTCAGTTCTCTGATTCTTAGCAAGGAATGAGATGGCACATTTTCCAGCCCATTTAACTTTCCTGCTTGATTGAATATTTTAAATAATTTATGAAGCTCACAAGTTTCATATCCAATAAATACACATTTCTCTATTTTTAAATCCTTTTGACCACCATAAGCCTGAAATGCAGGCCAGAGGCACAGAACAAGAACAGGCATGTCCATGGCATTTTACTATGGGAATAACATTCATACAGGATAATAATCAAGCATCAAGGCAGAGCTAAGAGCCCTGGGTTCCTTACTTCAGGCAAAGAGACAAGATCAGCTTTTTCCACAGAGCACTGGCACAATTATTTTCCTTCTCCCTGATAATGCAGCAGTGCACAATAGCTGCTATCCAAAATGGCTGCTTTTATGTGGTGGATGTGGTGGTGGGGGCAGAGTGATGTGGAGTGTGCAGAGCACTTTGGGATCTTCCAGGATAAGTCATGCACAGTTAATTCGTGTTATGGGGTAGTCTGTAAACCAGGGGTGGGCAAAACACAGCCTGTGGGTGGATCTGGCCCACTGAAGGATTTTGTCTGGCCCGCAATGAGTCCCTTCATCCTGCCTGGCCCATGCATTGGGGAGCAGCCCAGGCCTTGGCCCATATGGCTGTTCCCACCACCCCCAGGCATGCAGCAGGGCTGTGGCAGCGCAACAGCTGGACTCGCTTCCCAGCAGTCCTGGTAGCAGCTCCTACCAGCTGCCACCACTGCTGGACCTGGTCATGTTGCCCGTGCACGCTGGCCATCCACTCTGCACCCACTGCCTGTGACAGCTCACCAAAACTCCCTATGAGGCCCACGAGCCCAAATAATTGCCCGCCCCTGCTGTAAATGCTGCTATTGCTTCTTAGTGTCTGCCGGTCACAAAATCTCAGATGACTCCTTTCTTAATTTAGGCTGCTCCTTTCTTTATTAGTAGGGTTAGAGTGTTGCTGTACCCATGATGGTGCAGGGAATATGCAAGTGAGGCTTATTGCATTATTATTTATTGGACCAAATTGGGAGAGATGTTAGACGAGTTTTCAGGCACAGACTGCCCTTCCTCAGGTCCATCTAAATCGCTACTTATGTTTGATACCTGTCCTTTGTGGGCATATCCAGACAAGCATGGTGTGGCTCACAGCAAGTTGCTCTGGGTGGGGTAGGGGCGGCTAGGGCCAGCACATGTGCTCTGGTTTCAGAAGGTGGCTCTGGTTTCAGATGGTGCTCTGGCTTCAGATGGTGCATGCTGCTGCCACATGCACCACCTGCATTTTTTAGGGACGGGGTTTTTTGACACCAGGATCACCCGGTGTGAAAAATACCCCACACTGCAAATTAGCAGCATGGGGAACACCTGCATGTGTGGCACATGCAGTGTACAGTGCTGCAGAAGGGTCTGCAGCACTGCATACCGCATGTGCGCGCTCATCTGGTTGCACCCTGCATGTCCTTTCATAGCATCTGATAAAGTGAGAAGTGCTTCTTGAAAACTGATGCATCTCTGATTTAGTTAGTCTAGAAGGTACACCTCTACCTTGCTTTCTTCCTCAGGAAGCAGGTATAGCATAAGCTAAGTAAAACACGTATTTATGTTTAACTCTAGTATGTAAATGAACATATTCACTTAAAGAAGGGACAGAGGTCAATAAACCTGTAGAGCAAAGAGAAAAGTAGCTGCAAAACAAGTAAAGGGTGGTTGGAATAAATAGCCTGATTATGTAAAAGAATAAGAGCATTCAAAAGGAAAGATGGTGCCTACTTTTCTTTACTGTAAGTCAAATTGTGCGATTCTTAGTACCTAGGAAAGAATACAAAATAACAGTCTCTCTAGGAAAGACAGCTAGTGCAGCACCTGCTAGGAGGGTGCACCAGAAACTGCAGGCATAGCCACATACTGCACCAGCTGGTGGTGAAGGACTGGCTGGTTGTGTTCTCATTTCCTCCCCCTCTCTGACATCAGTGGTGAACTAACCCTGAGAAGACTTTTCACTTGGAAGAATGGAAAAGCTTGTTGTTTATGCATTCCTATCCCTGGGCAAACCTCGTTGTTATGCAGTCCTCTATCTATGATAGTCTATGTCTGTCTCTGGCTTGAGAATCTCATTTTCACATTCCTTTCTCTTCCCTTTACTCCTTTTTTTTCTTACAACCTACCTGCAATCATCTTTTTTTCCCCCTATTATCTCAAACTGTCTTTTAATTACTCTGCCAGCTTTGAGCATGAGAATGCAAGCTAATTCACTACTGTCTGACATTATAGTACAGTTTAGAAATATTTCCAGAGGGCCACCAATATACACAACAGGGTGGGCTGGATCTAGTCCCAGATGAGATACAGGCCCAATAAACTGTCCTATGTTAGTTAGCATGTTATTTTTCTCAGTCAACTTTCAGTCCATTTTCTGGATCTGGCTTTAAAGCTGTTTCCAAAAGCCATTTTCCTTTGCTAACTCACGTCTTTTTCTTTTGCCTTTGGTCTGGCCACCATGTCCTCTATCCCCCTGCCATATCTGCTTCCTCATGTTAGGATTTCGGCTTGCTTGTTTAGTGCCTTCTCAATGCTACTTCTAGGGCAAGGAGAGGAGAGGCCTTTTTCCTACAGAAAACAATAGGTAACTACACATCCTTTCTGCACAGTCAAGAGTAACTTCAAAGGGAATACTTGAACTGCTGCCAATCTGGGTGGGACTTTACCAGTTGCCTAAAGAAATGCCTCTGTGTGTACCTGGTCCTCGTGGCAAGAGGTATGCATTGTTCTGAAGAAGGGCTGTGTTCCCTGTGCCCTGCAGTAGCAAATTAAAATTCCTGCATTCCAGTTTCTGAGAATCCCTACAGTATATTATTTCACACAGCCTCAACAATGCATATCAGATAGAAGGCACCCGCATGGCCCCCTATACCTGTAGTATTTAGGGACTGCAGTGCTGTGGCAAAGGTGGAGAATAAATAACTATAATATAAACTGAGATGCCTGAGGGGTATAAACTGATATAAACTGAGACCTGGGGGTGTAAATAGTAATACTACCGCAGCCACACCTATCTCACTATCATTAGCAGGTGGCTTAGAGGGTGTTTCCAAGCAGCCAGGGATTATGCTTTTTCATAGGCGACTGGTAGGGGGTGCATGGGGGTGCACGTGTCCCCCCTGATGGGGCCAGTGCCCCCCCAATGGCGGACACTGATACTGTCAGTAGGGCAGGTGCCCCCCCAACAGGGCCACTGCTGTCAGCAGCTTCTGTGGGTGCCCCCCCAGATTCAGGAGACACCAGTCACTCATGCTTTTTTTATACCTGAGTGCTTTGATTCCTAAGCTGACTTGTTTGTGGGTGGTTCTGGGCCATGTGGCCAACATGATTTGAATTTTAAATACAGGAAATCTTAGTGTGCTTTCAGGGCAAATAAAAACCAGAGATCTGATACTTCGGGGGAGTCAGCACAGTGTGGAACCACTGCTGGATGAAGTTGCTCGAGCACAGCTGCTTTTGCCAGAGCTCTCAAAGTGGAACTGGACCTGTGAAAATGTGAACTGAACACCAGCTTTTGCACATCCCTGTTGGAGAGAGAGAAAGAATACTTCCAGACAGACCACAAGAATACAGTATATTTTGTGTTTGCTTGTCTCTCTTTATTTGAACAAATAGCCTGTACTTGAAGTTCCCTCCCTCTGCGCTAAGAAACAGCGAAAAGAGTCTTAATTAAAGGTAAGGGGACTCTGTTTTCAGTACAAAATCCAGGGTGTTTTTTCCAAATGAAGGTGTGAAATCACACGCAGCGGGTGCATTGACATGAGCTATTAATGCAATGCAGTAAACTCTGGCGCAGTTTATGCCAGAGTCAGCTGCTCCCAGGTGCACTGTCTACTCATGTGCCTGGGACTGCAGCACTTTGAGCCAGGGCAGAGGGTTCAGGAGGTCATCCCCAGGGTCTGGGTGGTGGCATTGGGCAACAGATACGTGACTGGGGTATGAAGATGCTAAAGTGTGGATTTAGGTGGCAAGCAGCTCCACCCCATACTTTAGCATCCTTGTACCTCAGCCAGCCCCTGTCACCATCTACGCATGCATTTCAGCCCACGTAATAACTTCACTGTAAAATAATACTGTCCTCGACTACTGTCTCACTACAGTTAGTTAATTTCCTGTGCCCAAATACCAGCGCATGTGTAGATGGTGATGCTTTACTGTGGAGCTAATTAGTCTACTCCTCAGTAAAGCACATGTGTAGATGTACCCAGTGGGGATTTCATGTCTACTATTGCACATAGTTTTAGAATTGCATGAAATGTGGCTATGAAGCTGTATACAATTAGCACTCATAATCTGTATGACTCAGGTTATCACAGAAGGGAGTGGAGGAACTGTAACTGGAAGGTTCAGTGCTGGCGCAGCAAGGTTCCCAGGCTGGCTCACCACTGAGCTCGGCCCTCCTCACTCTTGCTTCTGGATTCTCTGAGTTCTTCTCCTTCACAGTTATCTCACCTGCCATGACTTGATGGTATAATTTTGTAGAAAGGCTGCCTCAGGAGGCAGATGCAGGTTTTGGAAAAGGTCTTTGTCTGAACCCAAACCCTTCCTGGTCTCACCTCACTTTTAATTTGGCTAAGTCCCACTGTCCAGGCTCCACTGCACCAGGATCCTGGGTTCTCGGGTTCTAGCTCTAGCCCTTCATAGGCTCTGGGCCACTCAACCCCTAAGCACTCCCCTTGCAGGCATGAGAATTATGCTCTCCATTCTTGGCTGTCAAATAGCCAGCTATCTGACATGCCTCCGCCTTCCCTCTAAATGTATTTGGACTCCTGCCCACACTCAACACCCCAGGGTCCAGGTCCCAGGAGTGCTCTGAGCTGAGTGCCCCTGCCACAGCCCAGCAGCCTCCAATCCACCTCTTACAGCCACTCCAGTCCTCTGGTGCGATGTAAATCAAAAGCATGAGTGTATGCTCCCAAAACATAAAGCTCCCAAAACACGAATTCCCCTGTTAGGGTTAATCTTACCCTACCGCAGCATCACACAAAAGGTTCAACTTATCTTTTGTTTCTCACAGTAAAGTGTCTTTTCTGTCCTTCTGTGGCACAAGTCCTCTCTCCCAAGCAGTCCAGACTGGCTCTGGAGCTCTGCCTCCTGTGGCTCTTACTGCCAGAATGCCCCTTCTGGGCCAAGCCCTGGACTTTTGAGCCTCTCCCTGGGTTACCTGACCCTCTACTTTCCCCCCAGGCCTGCCAATCACCACCTACACCTGGGGTGGATGGCCATCTTATTTAAGATCCCTTGTTGCCATTAAGTCAGTTCAAGGGACTGGGATAACCAGAAAGCTCCCTCCCCCTCTCAGTAATGGGGCAGGGGCCCCGTTACAGGGTCAAACGAACCATCAACACACTGTCTACCACTCCCCACCCCTCCAAGTGGACAGAGCAGTTTTGCATTGACTAGATTGGTGCATCACCCCCTTGGTCACATAGTCCAATCCTATCAACTGGCAAGTTTAACTATGACAAAACACATGGTCACTAATATATGAGGGTAGAATGTGCGTGCAAAGGTATTTTATATGATTATAGCAGGTCAGCATGAGAAAGGACTGCAATAACAGTTAGCACCCATGTGATTTGTTCGAGAGGGGAAGCTTATTTGGGTCTACATACAAGAGGCCTGTCTTTTTTTATATGCAGAGAGAGAGAGCACGCAATAATTTCTCCTTCATTTTTCAAGATTCACGTTCCAGATTTCATATTTCAGCTGCAGCATCTCCTAATATCACACCCAAGTCAACAGCACTGCTTTTAGTATGCAGCCATGTTTCACTGAATCATAGAAAATCATGATCAAAGAGGAGCTCAAGGAATTATCTAGTCCAACCTCAAAGCAGGATCATCTTCAGTCTACCTGGATCTTAAAAACCTCTAAACATGGTGATTCCACAATTTCTCTGGTTACCTGGTTCTGGTGCTTTGCTACCCTACTTGTGAGAATTTGTTTTCTAATATCTAACCTAACTTAAACTTCCCTTGCTGCAACTTGAGGCCCTTGCTCTTTGTTCTGTTATCATCTACGACAATCTAACTCCATCCTCTTTGGAACCACTCTCAGGTAATTGAAGGTTGCTATTAAATCCCCACTCTTTTCCAAACTAAATGACCCCAGTTTTTAGCCTCTCCTCATAAATAATGTTCCCCAGCCCTCTAACCATTTTAAGATTTGTCTTTAAAAGGATCTTTCAGGTGCAGTGGGCATCAGATACCCTGACATGACTACTTCATTATCAGCACCCTCTGGGTGCCTTTCCACACACAGGCAGACAAAGTTCTTTGGGTAAAACCTTTTATTAGACCAAGTCTCATAGTTGTTTTTGAGTTGGTCTAATAAAAGATACCCAAACTTACTCAAATAACTTTGTCTGCCCATCTCCTTAAACCAACATGCCTACAACCTACACCCCTATCCACACACATGCACCCAACGGAGGAAACAAAACTAACCACAAGATGACCTATACTGTGACTTGGTGAAGTAGAACTGAAACTCTCTCCTATAATGGGAGTTTCAGGAGGTTGTGACAATGCTGTATAGGGTGGGACCCTCCATGCATATTGCCCATATTGCTGTGGCAACCCTGCACTTTACTTTTGCACCTATGTAACTTGGAGGAAAAACCCATCTAATTCTTTCAGGAACTGGCAAACCTTGTCCCTGCTAGAGGGATTTGAGCCATGATGAATAAGAGTAACATTGAGGTCTTATTCTGCTCCAGAGATACCTTATTCAATTTAACTTTAGGTTAGGTGGGTGTCATATCATGTACTCTCACAAGGAAAAGCACAGAATCCTCAGACTGGGAAAGGAAGTGTAAGAAAAACTGCTTTTTCAGATTAGTTAATAACGGTGTAATATTTCTTTAAAGTGTAGGCAAAAATGTTGTAACTCAAACATTTTGGGGACTTTTTGTGAGGAGATTAATATACTTTTTAGTTTTTTGGTCATATTAGAATAGCCTGGCAGTTCACCTATATCTTAATAATGATGGTGCAATTTTTCACACTTCTCTCATATCTTGTCATGAGAATTCTAATATTGCAGTAAATTGTGTGAAACATGGGAGTGGCCATAATAAGGTGACCTTTTTAACAGTTCTGCATTCTCATTGGCTCCCCACTCTAGCCCTGCCAACAGGTTTAGTGTGGTTGTTACGAAGGGAGGTGGAGTAGAAATGCCAGCCAGTCCAAACACAGAATATTGAAAAGGTCAATATAGTAGAGCATGCCACTATAATTCAGAGAGACTGTAAAAGTCTCATGTTTCATCTCATGACAAAGATTGTAATGAGAACTGAAAATGGCACAACATTAATTCATCTTCGTGACAAACATTGTAATGAGAATGGAAGTGTACAGGCTTCAGAAAATCTTGTTACAGATTTTAGATTGTAATCCTGTGGTCTTTCTACTGTAACAGGAACACAAACCTCTATCACTTATTAAAAAGGGAAAACCAAAACCAACAACTTCCAGAACCAGCCTGAACAGCCATAACACATGTTCAAATTCTACAACAGGCAGAAATGAAAGGTGACATAGCCACAGTGAAAACACAAAATATGAAAATATTGTGTACTCATGACCACTGGAATGTGTGACGTTTCCATTTTAACTGCATGCATATGTACTTGTTTGATTGACTCATGGGCATTTTGATTACCTCGTCTTTTTTCCTGACACTGAAAACTCATTATCAATACTAATTTAATTTGCAAATGTTTAGTTTTCCTTTGTTTGGGGTGAGGTAAATTTGGGGAAGACTGGGTTCCAGATGGACTAGTCATTAGCAGCTTGTCTTTTAGGCATCCTTCATTTTCTGGCTATGTTTAATTTAAATGATGTATGGGTGTATAAAGAGTTTTCACCTACACATGAACAGCAGCTACTTGCCTTAGCAGTGCACTCCCCTGTTATAGCCCACCGCTACAGCGAAGTAACTGCTAAAAATAACTATGCACTGTACATATGGCACCATGAGAGTGGTTACTGTGCCATGGTTTAGTACTTCAAAAAGTACTAAACCAAAAGGAAGTACTAAACCACAGCACAGTAACAACATAACCATAGGGCAATGTGTAGCTGCACCTGCTGATGTCAATTCTAAGACTTTGCAAAGTGACTAAAAACGTTGGGTATCTCACTATTTGGAAGACCAAGTTCAGACACCTGATTTTGAGAAGATGACAGTGTCACATGTTAGCTATCCAAAAACTGGAAGCTACCAAAATACACTTGCTGCCTTTCAAAATTTTGTCCAGTGGCATTCATCAACTAAGAGAAATTATGGTCTGGACAAAATTAAGATGTTTAAATGTAATAGTTTCTATAGTAGTGTAAGTGATGTTTAGCTGTGATGGTCCAGACATTTCTTAGGTTAATATCTTTTATTTGCCTAACTATATAGTTAGGATAAAGTTAGAGTAGTTTTTTCATGTCTTGCATTCAAAAGCTTGTCTTACTTATCCCAACTACATAGTTGATCCAGTGCAAGATATCCCCCGAAGAAATCCTTGCCTATTGCATGGTTTTCAGTCTCATTTCTGTAATTTCTTATGGCATGGTTCAGATTTTAAGAAGAGATATTCTTGTTGATCACACCACTCCTGCTGGGAATTCCAGAATATTATTCAGACAATGAAAGCAATTTACTTACATAAGTAACACTGGGAAAGTATTTAATGCATATTTAACAGTGTCATAAAGCAATTTAACAGCTAGAAGCAAGGCACCATGTGACATGCATCAGAACTACTGTCTTATTTCATTTTTTTTTAAATCCTTATTGATACAATACCTATCATTCCTCCACCCTCCAATTTATATTGCAAACTGTACAGACAGATGTCACATCTGCCATTGAAATGTAGCTCAGGGAAGGACTACTTTTGAAAGGATATGTAATACCACTATATATCCAAGTAGGAAGTAAAAAAGAATACTATATTGTAGGTGTGCCTACACATGCATTTACTCCAGCCTAAATTTACACTGTGTAAACTAATCTGGTATAAACCCTTCTGGGCAGGCATCTACACATGCGGAGATTAGATTCATAGATTCATAGATGTTAGGGTCGGAAGGGACCTCTATAGATCATCGAGTCCGACCCCCTGCATAAGCAGGAAAGAG